>NC_143584.1:38879615-39479615 GCF_048544385.1 Mastigoproctus giganteus | reverse complement strand
CTGGAAGAAGATGCCTAATAGGATGTACATAGTCAGTGAAGAGAGATCTGCCTCTGGTTATAAGGCTGGAAAAGATCAGCTTACATTACTTCTGGGTGGTAATGCATCAGGCACTTTTAAGTTAAAACCAATGTTGTTGTTGTACCATTCAGAGAATCCACGTGTTATGATGGGCATTGTGAAGGCTCTCCCTGTTTTCTGGCACTCTAATAAGGTGTGGGTGACCCAGACCCTTTTTAGTGAATGGTACACTTCATATTTTTTTTCCAGAAATGGCCCAATTTTGTGCATCAAACAACTTTCCCAAAAACGTTTTATTCCTCGACAATGCTCCAAAACATCCAGCCAACCTTGAACATACCCCTAACAATGTTCTGAATGTGAACGTAGTTTATTTGCCACCCAGCACCACCTCAACTGTTGCAGCTAATGGATCAGGGCATTATTGCAACCTTCGAGGAGTACTATTTGAGTATGACCTTCAAAGGGATTGCCGAAGTAGTGCAAACATCTAATTCAGTGACTGTGAGGGACTACTGGAGGTCCTACAGCATCCTTAAGGTCATAAGCAACATTGCTGCAGCCTGGAAAGAAGTGTTCAATCACGCTTGGGGCATGATGCAGTGTTTTACTTTTTTGAGTTTGAGCCAGTTTCAGCAGTGGCTGAAGATGAGGATGTTGGCCTTGACAAGATTGACATTGATGATGTTTGTTTGTTTGTTATTTGTTTTTAGGAGCATTAGCAACTAAGGCCATATTGCAGTGGTCATTCCGACCTTTCCGCATCCTCTGTATTTGGTGGTGATGGACTCGAATCCTGGTCTAATCAATAAGCGTGTGCTACGCACTGCTGCTCCTTCCTACCTGGCTATGGAGGTGACTGACATTGATGTCAGTAAGTTGCTGCAAAGCCATGGTGAGCCTCTTTCAAAGGAGGACTTAGAGGAGCTGGCTTTACAACTGGCTAAACAGGATTTGGAGGAGGAAAAGCAAGAGATTGTGCCAATTAGGACTCTCACCACAAAGACACTTCAATTAGCTTTGGCAAAAATAGAAACAGGCTGTGAAACTATGTGATAATGACCCAGACTGGGAATGCAGCTCTTCCATCCAAAGAGTTGTTACTGACATATTTGAAGTCCTACTACAATATGTTAGAAGAGAGAAAGACTCAAAGACGTCATTGCTGCAGTTCTTTTCTAAGGCCAAATAACCTGCAGAACAGGTCAACCCTCCATCAGGCCCATCCAATTAACGCATTACTACATACTCCAAAGGGAGCTCTATGGGAATGAAGTACGAAATTAAATTTTTATTTTATTACTTATATTTTATCTATAAATATTATTTATATCTCATAATTATAAAATAACCACAAATATTTTTTATAAAAACACTTATATTAACTCTCAAGGTTCAATTTTCAGAGTGAAGGAACCTACCTCATTTAAATACATTATAATTCTTTCTCGATTTACGCCACTTCAGCTAATGACCCTGAGGAGGTGGAACGTAACCCGGGGCCTACCTGTATAAACTTTGCCTTCAAAATGACTTGAACTTGACACTACACCCAGACAAAAGACATCCACTGTGTGGTCATTTGTTTTGAAAGATTAATCCTTTATCTTCTTTCTTTTCACATTAAACTTGCAGCTTGTTGCCTTTATTCAGTTGTTTATTTAGTCTAACTGCATCTGGGTCTTTCTAGGCCTCTCTTGACTTTTGGTGTTTAGTCCCTTATTTTTTTATTATTATTATTATTTTTTCTTTCTAATCTGTTTTCTATTCAGTTGATATGTTTAATTCCATTTTAGTCATTTTTTTTATTCCATTGTTTATGGGTTCATCACATACACCTCTTATTACAGAGCTCTTAGCGCCTAAATTTGTCCCTTAATGATTTTTGTGTAACCTTATGGAGTACCTTAATCTCTGTGGTTTCATTTATTTGCTTAGTTTTTCGCTGTGCTTTTGCATCCACATGTGATCTGTATAGGCCTAAGGTTAATGTGTCATTTATTAAAAACATGAGATAAGGCTAACCTGCACTTCAATCTTTTGGAATTTCAAGTGGAATTTCACATGCTGACAATTTTCACACTGACAAATACAAAGTTCTACATCTACAAAATAATAACCTGAATAACTTATACACTAAAGAGAATAGAGCTGAAAAGCGTCTGCATGAGAAAAAAATTGGGTGTTTTCATACAATCAAAAATGCAACTTATCATGCAGTTATCACGTAAGCAGCTGGCCAAGAAGGTGCTCAAGCACAAGGTGATAGTGGGTGAGCATCTTTAGAGTTCAAGGGCAGCCAATATTTCTGGTGAGAAGAGCAAAGGGCCATACATTATAAGGACAGATTACATAAGTTTTGGTACAGAGCTTAGAAACACAGCATTTTAAGGAAGGTCTGACTAAGGTTTTTAAGGCACTAAGAGGAGAAGAGATCAGGCCAAGCTGTGTAAGGCACTGGGGGGGGGGAGTTGAGTGATGGTGGAATTTTACAATGATATCAGAAAAACCAGTGGGCACTACTGGGGAAAAACTGATCAGATTGGACCTCAGGACTATCATCCTCAACTACCCTTCATGGGCAGTTTAGAATAACAGTCTGGAGAAGGATAAAGGGGAAACAGACTGGTATCTTCTGGCAGTGAGATGGCTATGATAAGATGAAAACAGGTTATTAAAGCAAAGAGTTCCCTTATCTACTTATGAGAGATGATCTGCCTTGTGTATACTGACAAATGCAATTAACAGTCTAGTGCATGTTTACAGACAAATTCCATTATTCAAATACTAAGCATCTATATTAAAGTCTTTATGGAAACTACAGGAGTCAGTGACATTCTCTCGCTCGTTGGGGAAGAATGCAAATATTTATGAATTATTAATGTCCTTAAAAGGCATTCAAATTTATGATCATATTTAATTTAACAATATAATATGAGGAATTACATCATATTGACAGCAGAATGCTTTGATAATTCTCTCCAAAATTCAAATAAATATAAAAACTAACTTAAATGAATTTTCCATATTCAGCATATCCCAAGAAACATTAGTGATCCAACATGCTCGGAATCAAAGGTCTAGGAGCCTCAACCAGACCCCAAAATACATCAAACCACCAATAAATATCCAGGAGCAAAAGAAGGCATTTAGTCCATTAATAAAACGGGTGAAAAAATAATTTTTTACTTCTTTGAAGCGGAAAAAGTTTTTGACGCAGGTCTTGATCACAGGATAGTAAAGCGCAGAATGAATGACATAATTTAAAGTAGAGGGATTAGTTGTTATCTTGGTGCATGCATATAAAGGACCCAAAGTCTGAATTAGGACAGGGATGACGCACATTTGTTGAATTTTGGTGCAATTTAATTTCAATGTTTTTGCTATTAATAATTTTGTGTAATTATGTAGAATACTGAGGATTTTTTCTTCATTTAACAAGAAGGTATGGCCTTCACTGACTGCGTGGAACGCTAATTCTGATACAGAAGAAGGAAGCAAGAATGTATGGCGTGTTGTTTAACCCTCGTATTCAAAGTATATTTGGTAGCACCCTGATATGAAGAGTCAGTCTTTACAAGATATATTGTAAACAAATTCATTTGTTTGAAATGTTAAGACTGGACAGAGCAGTTGTTTAGAACAGCTTGTAATTTCCTCATAGGTTTCGATACTATTTTGAATTCTGCATTTTAAGTTTTTGCAACTGATTGTACCACCATTCTATATAGGGAATGGAAATAAAATGTATTCTTACCGTATTATTATTATTGCTTGCTGGAGTGGCATGTAATCTATTTTGTGCTTGTATTCGTATTTGGTCTATAACAGACAGGGAGTAACCCCTGTTTTAAAATCTGTTTGTTAATATTTGTATCTCAGTGTATAAAGCGGATTCAGATGTAGAATATTTATATGTGATGAGGAACTGATTTAACATTATGAACTTTTTATAAGTGAAAGGATGATAACTATTGTAAGAACATGCCGGTATTAGTTGGTTTTCTGTATACATTAAACTGGATGTCATTCATATCATGAGTTAAAGTAAAGTTTAACGATTTCTTTTCGACGTCTTCTGTTTCTAGAGTTAAACTTAGTCTAGAATGAATATTATTAAAGGTCTGTAAAAATTTCCTGGATGGTGGAGATATCTGTAATGCACAGAATATCATCGAGATATCTCCCACAGTATCTAGCATGAGGAAGAAAGTGTGTTAATTGTAATTGTGCAATGTTGGAAAATTAAATATTCAACATTAAACTGCTCAAATTTAAATCCATGGATAAACTAAAAATCTGTTTATAAAACTTTATTTTGGAAAGTAGCCTCTTTTAAAAGTTTGCTTAAATTGAAAATTACCTTTATTGGGAGTTTAGTATGATTTATAGGGATGTTGTTACTCAACATCTCATGTATAATCCACATTCACGTTGATGTACAAGGTAAGATCAAGTGAAAATAACCTTTCGTTTTCATTAAGTTTTTATCTTTTAAGTTACCAATGCAAACAAATATTCTACATCTGAATCCACTTTACACACTGAGATACAAATATTAACAAATAAATTTCAAAACAGGGGTCTATTATAGACTAAATACAAATACATGCACAAAACAGGTTACATGACACCACACTGGCAAACAATAATAATACAGTAAAAAATATTTTATTTCCATTCTCTACATAGAACAGTGGTACAATCAGTTGCATAAACTATTTAAAGATTCAGAATTCAAAATGGTATCAAAACTTATAAGGAAACTATAAGCTGTTCTAAACAATCACTCTGTCCAATCTTCCTTAACATTCCAAATAAATGATTTAGCATTAGTAGAGGCATATGATGGAAGAAAGCAAGCAAGCTTGCAGCATCAGCCAAAAAAAAAAAAAAAAAACACTTCCATTTCACCCCTCCGTTCGTTTGAAATATCTGTCCAGCTGAGCTTTAAATTTATTTAGACTATCAACTTCCACAAGGGATGGAAGTCTGTTCCACCAACCAACTACCCGCTGGCTAAAGGCAAATTTCCGCACATCTATCCTACATCTGTCTTTCCTCAATATTAATTTATGCCCTCTCAGGTAATTATTCTGAGCAAGAGAAGGAATCCCATCGGCATTGAGCATGCTCAAACCATTCAAGGCTTTATACACCTCTATCAGATCACCTCACCGGTACCTAGTCTCCAGACACTGTAATTTGCAAAACTTAAGCCGTTCTTCATAAGAGCAACCCTTTGTTCCATTCACTAATCTTGTTGTCCTTCTCTGTACTTGTTCCAGCAGCTCTACATCCTTCTTGAAATGAGGCCTCCAGACCTCTATGCAGTAATCAAGGTGTTGCCTGACCATTGCCTTATACAAGGGAATAATCACCTCCTTATCCCTGCTAGAAAAATTCATGTATATCACTGACAACACACCATGAGCTACTCTTGCAGCCCGTCTGCACTGCTCAGAGAACTTCATATCTACCTGCACAATTACCCTCAGGTCCTTTTCATTCTTTACCACTATCAGTGTTGTACCACAGAGTTGATATGTTGCTCTGGGGTTGCTGTTTCCCATATGTAGTACTTTACATTTGTCAATTTGGTTTACAATATATCTTGTAAAGACTGACTCTTTACAGTATGTATCTATTAAATGTACTTTGAATATAAGGGTTAAACAACACACACACACAGCATTCTTTCTTGCTTCCTTCCTCTGCATCGGAATTAGCATTCCAGTCAATCAGAAGCAAAAATCCTCAAAATTCAACATACATGAAATTATTAATAGCAGAAACACTTGAAATTAAATTGCACCAAAATTCGATAAATATGCATTGCTCCTATCCTATTTCAGGCTTTTGGTCCTTGATATGCATGCACCAAGGTAACAACTAATAACTCTACTTTAAATTCCATCATTAATTCCGCACTTCACTATACTGTGATCAAGACCTATGTCAAAAAGCCTTATCCAATTCAGGGAAGTAAAAAATAGTTTTATATCATTTTTAAAATCGTTTTCTCATCTGTTTTAATAATGGACAAAATGTCCTTTTTTGCTTGTTGATATTTATTGGTGGTTTGATGTATATTTTGGGGTCGGGTTAGAGCTCCTAGGCCTTCGATTCCAAGTGTGTTGGATCATTGATGTTTCTTTGAGTGTGGAGAAATTCATTTGAATTTTGGAGAGCATTTGCATTGAAGCGTTTTACAGACAACATAGGGGTAATTTCTCTTGTTCTATTGTTAACTGATATAAATAACGTAGAACTTATTGGGCCTTGTTGCTCTGACATTTATACAATCACATGCAATGTGCTTCAATGCAATTTAATAATTAAGTTCATTTTACAAAAAGACTGGACCTCATGAAAAAAAATAAATCTTTATATAAACCAATAAATCTTTATATCAACAATAAATATATCCAGGGTATTGTAAAGGTACATGCAAAAAATTCTGAACTGTATTCTAGTCTGAAATAAAAAAAAATAAAAGTCATATAAACATGTGTCTCATTCTTAATGGTTATGGAGCTATGTGAGTTATGGGGCTGTGTGAATTTTAAAAAAATAAAAATAAATACATATAAGAATAAGATAACAATTTTTTTTTTTTTTGTAGTTATTGGTGCATCGGCTTCTGTGGCCATCTCCCAAGTGAGTGCACCTCCCAAGGTTTTTTGCAGTACTTTGATCCAAGCCCGAGGCGGGATTCGAACCCGTGACCTTTGGGTTGCCAGGCAGGCACTTTACCCACCCGGCTAGCCCGGTCGGCAAGATAACATGTACCTAGCAAATGTTTATAGACACTAAGTATGTATCTATGTTTGCTATCACCTATATTTGCAAAGGTTTATCCAAAGTGCTATAATTTTTGAATGTTGAGGAGCACAACATTAAAGTCACTCCACAACATTCTGAAAATTGATAAGTAATGGATGAAGAGTAAAATCTGAAATGCATAGCTAAAAGTGAACACTTAGTTTTTGGGTTTTTAACCTTAAAATCTGAAATCTTAACAAAAGTTTATTCCATGTATATAAAATGCTCTTGTTTATACTCTGGCAAGACCACCAGGTCAGTGGAGTTCACAATAAATCATTAATACAAATGTTAATCGTATTTAGCAGTCATGGGCTTGAACCCCGGTCTACTCGAAGAGTAGTGTGCTACTGCTCTCACCCTACTGATCACTCGGCTGTGTCAAGCCTTAACACAAGCAAAGAGCAAATGAAACTGCACCAAGCCTTTAAACAAAAATCAAGATTAGCTGAAAATAGCCCAGAGTTCAGTGTGCCAATATTGAGCAGTTGTTAATTTCCCACACCTTTACTTTTGCCGCACTGGTTTATTGACCATTTAAGAATGATTGCCTATTTAAAATATAGTCATCCCTTAGATGTTTTTTCAATTCATGTATGTGTAGCAGCACATCACTGAGGTGTCATTTAATGCACATGTGTGAGAAGCAGTAAATGTGTTAATGTTACAAATATATATATATATATATATATTGAAAAAAAAAAAACCTTATTAAACATAATTTGCAACAAAATTGAACAGTATGGTAACCTTTATACAAACGTTTCTTTGTAACCTAGTTCAATTATCTGGCATACAAACGTTTGGGATGCTGCTGGTGCCAAACAATGATGATACCCTATTTAGATCAGTATTCATTATTTTACAAGAGCAAATACATACCATTTTCTGAAAGTAGAAAGCATCAAGGAGTTATAACAAATATATAGTATATCTACTGTATTTTGTTACATTACTAGTGCAATCCATTTTTCAATATCTCCCACTAGTAATGTTTTGGGTTGTTTTGTATTCATTATGATCAGAAATTAATTTATGATTAGTAAGCAGCACTGATAATATGGATTACGCACGGCAATATGCTTATGCCAGAGTTTACAGCCAAGCAGGTTAGATATGCAAGCCATATACAATAATTGTACTATATCTTTATATAGTAATCTATTAGTATACTTATATTTAGTGATAAATAAAAACCAATCATTATGGTATTAATGAAGAGGATGTTGTTGAATGGCTCTGAGTGTGCTATCATTTGGTGATATCAAAGAGATCAGAAGTGTTTTCCTTACCCAGTAATATTTAAATATTGAAAAAGCATCAGAACAATTAACAAAGGGACGCATAGTATTATCTCCTTGTCTAAGCAACAGTCCTATAACAAAATAATAAATCCAGGAAGAAAATGATAATAATCACATTCTGAAAAAGAGATTATATTTCGTAACAAATAACAGATCTACCTGTAAAAGCTATTGCTATCATTTTGCCATTTCACCTATTTAGGTGGCCTGGCTCACATTATTTCATATATGAGTACACTTATAGTGTAATATGCACACTAATATACTGATTGCATTTTTATTAGTTTAAAGAAATTTACTTTATTTATACAATACTCTTTGAGAAACTAGCAATTTGTAAGCATTGTTTAAAAATGTAGGAAAATCCAGAATTAGCTGCTCCTAAACATTCTCAACAAAAGTGTATTTCTGTGTGTACACACGTGTGCGCGAACACACATGCACAGACCTACAATATACATGTTTTTGGTTTACGTACTTATTGGAAAGTAACTGTATATCTCTATTTCAAGATACTTCATTAAATATTTAAAACTTCATATAACTGCCATTTCAGTCTTAATCAAAAATTCAATCACATTTAAATAAATTCTAGCAGTCAAAAATGAAAACTCAAACCATAAATGGAAATAAAATATTAAAATATTTATCTATTAATTCATAACTTTATGTACATACAGAAGCAAAATTGTGCCAGTCAAGAAGCACTCAACTCTAAGTAAATAACAGCATAAACATCTAAAACTAATGACTGTTTCTAAAGTTTTACAGTTAAAGCCATTGAACAGAAAAAACAAGAGAAGATATGTTTATTATAACTCCCCCCCCCCCTCTCTCTTACAAGGCTTTAGTTAACTTTGGTAGCTGATGTACAAGGAATGAATAGAATTAGATACAATACATGTTTTTTTTTTCTTTTTTACATGCATGCACACACACACGCACACGCACACACACACAGTTAATTTTCTGAAATTTTAAAGGATAGAAAGAAGTTCTTAAAAGTTTTGTTTTTTTCTTATATTGCATATTGAGGAAATATCCTAGAATCTGACATGCATTTTTCAAAAATTTTCTTTTAAAATAAGAGAACTTAAGTATTCTTAGATGAACAAAAAAAAAGTAAAACATCAGAAATAACTGATATTTACAGCTAATACAAATTAGAAATAACACATTTATGCATTTTAATATATTATAACTTCACTTTTCTTGATGAAAATGATAACATTTCAAGAAACAAGTCAGTCTTAAAGGGGGAAAACACACACACGCACACACACTTGCTTTTATGCACATATACTATACTGCCACATCTTGAAAAACATTTGTTCTTACTTTTGGCAGTTAACTGCTGACATTTCAAAGAAGCTACAGTTATTTCACTTATAATCTAATGGCAATGGGTAAATGGCACTTCTATAATGAAATAGCATGAACTACATTATTTCAACTTCTAAAATTTTTGTGGAGGGCAAATAGGTAGTGGTCCCTTTCTGGTACTGAATAACCATGAAGTTTTACATATGCATGTAGATAAATGAATACCACAGCAATGTGTGAATTTCAGTACATTTGAATAATACTTAGTGTGTGTAAAGAATACTGGCATATATTTTACAACCGTCACCAAGAATTTCTTCTTTGCATCATCTCGGAAGACGCATCTTATTTGGCATCTGAACATGCTGAACAGATATATGATGAATATACTTTTGATAGCACAGGAGATGTGCTATAGACAGATATGAGTTAATTGCAGAGAAGAATACACTGCATGTATAGCTGCTAATGTCAATGGAATTCATGTACAAGATGTTACTGTTCTCTATTGTTCTGTTTGTAAAATCTTCAGGATTTATATGTAAAGATGTGAATAAACCTTTTCAGGCACTATAAAACTATGACTGCTTGTGCTTATAAGGACAGATTCATTCATGTTGTAGTTTGTTGAATCTATTCTTGCTTATCCACAGTTTAAAATCAACAGATATCCTTTAAACATATCTTCACATACAATTCAAAGGCACCCAACGCTTTACAATATCCACAAAAGGTTTCCTGTTGATTCACAACTTAAGTAAGGAAAGTCAATTCAAGTGACTTTCTTATTACCTGAGGTTGTTTTGAGCCTGTTACGCAGACATTTTTAAAGTTCAACCATTTATTGCTGCATAGATAAACAGCAGGTCATTAACATCTCAAAAATCAGTTATTCTATACAGGTAGGTATAATAAGTCATGCCCAGTATATATACATATATATATATATATATATATGTATGTGTGTGTGTGCATACATATATATGTTATATATAGATATATATATATATATATATATATATATGAGGATCTCATATTACTTACTGAAGATTTGGCAGTCAGATTAGTAAAAAAATGTAGAGAAAGTATCTTCTACTTTTCCAAAACAATTCTGTAGACACAGCACACCAATATGAATTTTTCTTCAAATATTCAATTAAATAAGAGCACCATTTCTTGCAAATTAATTATGTTCCTAATTTTAGTCACTGTTAAGGGAATGTGATATTTTATGCTGTTTCCTTAAAAAAACCTTATGACAAAACTGTTAGTGTCACTGTTCCTTTAGCATTCTTCAGAATGTTAACAGCTTCCTCATGAGTAACTCCATCAAGACTAGTGTCATTGACGACAGTGATCTGGTCACCACGCTGCAGATGACCATTTTCAGCAGCAGCTCCCTTTTCAAAGACTTTCTTTACATAGATAGGTAGATCGCCATGGCTACTCCCACAGCCTCCTACTATACTGAATCCTAATCCCTCTGGCCCACGCTCTAATGTGATGATCTTACACTGGGGAGGCCTGGGAAAAGAAATAATATATATAAAAATGTATTTCACTAAAGTGGCTATAAAAGGAATGTTTCCCCTTACAAATTTCAGTGCAACAACCCATCAATAGGAAAATTAATAAACGTCCGAAAATTCAATGATGATATTTGTAACCTTACAGTTTTAATTCTAAAGTTTAGGTCTAAATTAAAAAGTAAACGGTAAATAAATATGCATAAAATAATAACTGAATCGACAGAGTAGGTCACAGGTCAGATTACTGAGAATAATTTGTACAATTTAAATCATTTGGTCAATTTTACAGTCATATAACATGATGTAATTTATAACATTTAAAACATTCAAATGAATTGTTTGAACCATTTTCTGTAATTTACTTCTCGGTAAGATATCTCTTAGTGTTAAACTGACACGTGACTGCCTCTATACATAGGGGTTGTCCCCACCCCCAGAATTATCAAATCTAGGAACTACAGTAAAGTTAACTTTGGTTGTATTTGGTTTTGGTTGTATTTGGTGCTTGAATTAGAATATATTAACAACATCAACATTATTTTTTTCAAGCACCAAATACAAAAACCTTAACACACAGCAAAAACAAGATTAAATAAATTTGTTAAAAATTATCCAATAAGTGCAAACATTACATGATTGTAATGATTCTAATATTCTGACACATGATTAATTACTGTGTCTGAAAATGTAATTGGCAAATACATTTAAAAAAAAATGTCTTAAAACTATTTAACAATTGGAATACTTTGAGTTTAATTAAGCACTGGATGTACTGCCAAAACAAAATTAATTTTATCTGTTATTTTTGGTTTTCTGTAATAACTGGAATAAAGGGATGTACTATAGCAATGTCAATCAAACTACATTAGACAGTTTTTTTAACTGCTAAGATAACAGCACTTGACAAAGGGCAAAACTTGTTTTGAGTGTTGAGCAATTTCTAGATTACTGCTGTTTGTTTTCTTTTATTCATATTTTTAATGCAACATTTTGAAATAGAGCTCAATAATTTGAAATCCTGCAATCTGGATATTTCTTAATGTGGGATTTATGAAATTTACTGTATCCTCCAATACAATAAATGAAAAAAACATCTGATTAGAAAAAATAAATTATCAAGTATAATGCCTACATAGGCTTTATTCACATCAACTACCTTTCGGGCAGGCACTTTCTACAAGGTTTTGGAATGTGGAGACTAGGCTCTTGCTCCACTTCTTTTCATAAGGTTTCAGATAGATCTCTGCTTCAACTAGGACATCTTGTACTGGGATATAATGCTGTTGTTCCAAGCTATCCCAAGGGTTTTATCCAGACTCGAATCAGTTGGATTCGGGTCTGGATATGGTAGGATGACCATATTATCCTCAAACTATACAGTGCCTATGCTTTATGACAAGGAGCACTGTCACGCTGATACAAATACATTCCCTCTCCAAAGAATTGCCACAGGTAAGTTGGAATTGTTCATAATGTCACAATAAACAGAATTTAAGGTCTCACTGATAACAACCAGTGGACAAAATCTAAACCACATAAAACGCCTAACGTCACACTACAACCACTAATTTATTATTAGTGCAGTACAAGCTGAAACCATTCTTTAGGTATATGTAACATGTGTATATCTGATGATAAAATTGCATAGCATGATTCATTACTTACATTACACTCTTTCAGCTTACAAGCAGCTACACAACAATGAAACCCATTAAGGTTAAGCAATTTTCTAATTGTTGTTGGTCTTACACTTATCACAGTTTTGTTGACCATCTCTTGAGTAAGCTTATTAAGGGTATCTTTTGATTTTTTCTCATATCTGCTTCAACTGAAGAAGATAATTAGCAGTGATCTATCTACAGTTGAATTTGAGTGCCATGCTCTTTCTGCTATCTGAGAAATGAACAACTCCACTATGTGACAACGTACAATTAGAGAAAATGATCAGGATCACTTCACAAGAGATATGATGGGGGCCTTGGTTCTTTTTTCACACAATTTCTTCTACTAGCCATTGACTATTCATGTCTTTTAGATTCTGCTTTTAACTAGTACTGGCATCTAACTTCATGTGACATATGGAATTAACCATTACTTCCCAGGGCAAGGTAGTCCAAAGTTTGTTGAAAGATTGCAAGTATTGCATATAAAAAAGTTTTTTACTTTTTTTCCCAGAGGCAAGGTAGTCCAAAGTTTGTTGAAAGATTGCAAGTATCGCATATATAAACAGTAGAAATAATAAATTAAACAAATGACAATTGCACCCACCTACCCAGAACAAAATTGACTGTTAATAAAACATTACAAAAATGCATTAAATTAAATGCTTAAGACAACAATTTATATATATACAAAGGGTACTAGGAAAGTTTTGCAATATGACGCAACAATGAATCACAGGAAGCTGCTTGTTGCTGCATGTTGAGACATGTTCATACGTGCATAGTAGCCGCCGCACCAAGTCGATGGGCTCAGTTATTCATTAGTAGTGAGAGTGTAAAGTGCTTGCGATGGCATCGTGGTCACGAAATGAGATAAGGACAGTTTTGCGGTATAATTTCGTGCGTGGTTTAACCATAGACCAGTGCTTAGAAGAAATGACTCTTGCACTAGATGATGATTGTCCACATCGTACAACGATATTCAGGTGGTATAGAGAATTCCAAAGGGGAAATTTCACTCTGGAGGATTCTGAGAGGCCGGGAAGGCCACAAATGTCAGTTACGGAGGAAAACGTTACTGCTGTGAGGAAAATGCTTGACGAAAACAGGAGAGTGACCTACCAACAGATAGAGGATACTTTGGGCCTAAATGCACCAGCAATTCGTTCGATTCTGCAACATCATTTGCACGTGAAGAAACTTTGTTCTCTCTGGGTGCCGCATCAACTGACTGAAGAGCAGATGACACGACGTGTGACTTGGTGCCGGGAGATGTTAAAAAAGTTTGATAGGGGACAATCTCGGTATGTGAACAACATCGTGACAGGTGACGAGACTTGGCTGTACTATTACGATCTGCCGACCAAGGCTCAAAACAAAGTTTGGGTCTTTGATGATGACGACACACCCGTAATTGTCAGAAAATCCCGATCTGTAAAGAAGAAAATGATAGCTGTATTTTTCAAATCGAGTGGAATTGTGGAACGTGTCGTTTTGGACACGCAGAAGACAGTCACAGCTAAGTGGTATACTGAACAATGCCTGCCTAAAGTCATTGGATCTATGAAGAACCTGCGGCCAAAGTCAAGAATGGACACCTGGTACCTCCATCACGATAATGCTGCAGCTCACCGCGCCAAAGCCTGCACCGAATATTTGACCACGACAGGACTGAAACTTCTCGAGCACCCTCCCTACAGTCCAGACCTTGCTCCCTGCGACTTTGCACTGTTCCCGCATGTGAAAATGAAGCTAAAAGGGAGGCGGTTTTCCAGTGATGAGGACCTTCTACGGGCTTGGGACAACGAGTGTGCTTTACTCCCTAGTGAAACTTGGCAGAACTGGTTTAAAGATTGGTTTCGGAGGATGGAGAGGTGTATTGAATGTAGAGGAAATTACTTTGAAAAAATTAAATAAACAAAGCTGTATTGAAAATTTTCCTAGTACCCTTTGTATATATATAAAATATAATAATAAAAAAAAATGAAAAAAAATTTAAGAAATTTGGAAAATACCATACTTACTGTTCAGGTTATCAAAAGTGATGAACGGGGCGGGGCACTGAAGTCTGATTATTTTTGTAAGTAGTTGCCATTTTTTTTGTTACATCATCATATCATCAATATTTATCATCACATATGTAGCAGTTTTTCATCCCACCTGCTTTGATAGCATCAGCAAATATTCTTGTACGTCTTCCATTTAACTGTATCTGAATCCTGTAGAAAAAGTCTCTCCCATTTAATAGCACAGACCACACGGACAAAAATCCTACCCTGTGACTTTTACTTTGCACAGTCTTTCTATAAGGCCGAAATGATTGACAAGGCTCTCCTCATATACCCTTTCTTATCATGTCTGGGATGGTCTGGTCTGGGTGGGTGGATGAATGAATTCCAGATATGTAATACAACCCTATTACATATCTGTAATTACAGATATGTAATAAGGATTGCATTACATATCTGGAATTCATCCATTCACCCACCCACCCACCCATTCATTAATTCATTCATTCTTGTATCAAAAAAAAAAAAAAAAAAAAGATCAGAGAGTTGGTGAAAAATTGGAAAAACATTGTGTAAACTTAAAACAGAAAATGCATATTCAAAAAAGAATAGAAAAATGTCAGTATCATAATGTACTTATGAAGTAGTATGATCTTGGCTTTTCATAAAAGCACAATTGGTGACAATATCAATTGTGAAAATAAGTATCATTTTAAAATCAGACTAAAAAAAATTAAGTGCAGCATATGCATTGCTGTGTAATTAAAAAGTTTAACTTCACATTAAGACATTTCACTGTACCCCTAGATTTGCATTTTCCCGATATCCAACTTCATCCATAACCAATCATATGGCCGTTCTCTTCATACACATCCAATGAAAAACTAATTGCAACATTGTACTATGGTCACAAACAAGATAATAAAATATGCAGAGTACTGCAAAAATAAATATTTTCATTTTGTGACTGCCAGAAAATAATTCATTAAGTAGAATATTTGTCCTTGTGAAGATGTCTTCATAACATAGTTTAAGAATGTTGTCAATTCTGCCTTTGCTTCAGCTTTTATTTTAGCACTTTTTTTTTTCTTTTTTTTTTGATCTTGAATACTATGTTTATGATTAATTTTATTCTTATGAAAAGGCTATCTGGATGGAAACAGGTTGAGCTACTGCAACAAGATCTAAGTAAATTAGTTTGATTGGCTGAGATATTTTAGCAACTGTGTAGTACTACACTCACGGCAGTGACAAATGAAAGAGCGCTGGGGGTAATTGTGCAGTCAGATACAGTTCACTGAGCAGTGTAGACAAGCTGCCAGGGCAGCTCATGGGGTTTTGTTAATGATATACAGAAACTTTGATAGCAAGGATAAGAATGTGAATATCCCTTTGTACTGGCCATGGTTAGGCTCTATCCTGAGTACTATATACAGGCCCTAGGGAAGATGTAGATCTGCTGGAACAGGTGCAGAAAAGAGAACCAGATTAATAAAGGAACAAAAGGGTATGCTATTACCAAGATAGGCTTCAGTTCTGCAAATTCAATATCTGAAAACTAGGCATCTGTGGGGAGATTTGATTGAGGTGTTTAAAGCCTTGAATGGATTGAGTAAACTAAATATTGAAGAAGGATGGTTGCAAGCCAGATGTGCAACAGTTTGCCTTCAGCTAGCAGATGACTGATTGTTGGAACAAACTTCCATCTGTTATTATAGAAGTAGATGGTTTGAATAAGTTCAAGGAAGAACTAGACAAATTTTTGCAAGGTATGTATGGATGAAGTGTGTTGGATTTTTTCTTCTTTTTTTTTTTTTGGCTGATGCTTTATAAACTTGCTTTCGTATGTCATTTGCCACTACTAAGTACAAAGAAATATTGAGAAAAAGTAGTGAGCTAGAATTGAAATTGAAAGTTTTAGTCTCTGCAATCCTGCCCAGACATGATAGGAGAGGGTATATGAAGAGAGCCTTGTCAATCAATTTGGCCCTAGAAAGACTGTAAGGTTCATGGGATAGGATTTTTCTCAGTGCAGTCTGTGCTATTCAATGGGAGATACTTTTTTTACAGGATTCAGATACATTTAAATAGAAAAATGGCAAGAAAATTTGCTGATACTATCAAAGTAAGAGAGAGGTGAAAAATTGCTAGCCTGGGAGGACACAAAAACTAATAGATTAAGAGTAGCTGCAGGCAGAGATGAAAGTAGTTCTTATAATGCTTCTATTACAACATGCAGCAGCCCACAAAGCAAGGTGTCAGGGATTTCAAGACTTGCTGTGGGTCCTTGTGGAACAAGAAATCACATAAAATGTGCTACAGTTATTAAGAGTAAAAATAGTTGTGGGTACATTTGAATGCACACTAAAGTTAGGAGCATAACAAAATAAATTTCATTAATCTGAAGTACTGATCAAATCATGAAATGCAGATATTGTGAGGATATCAGAGACATGGTATCACTCAGATATAAGGGATTCAGAATTAAGCAATACATGTTATCTGATTATCAGCAGTGACCCTCATTGCATTAAGAATCTGCAGATAAAAGACCAACTGGGTGGCAGTGATCATAACATATTGATGTCGGATTTACTTAAAGATGACTCCTGTCAAAGGCAAGGGAAAGGACTTTTGCTTTTGTGAAGGTTTCTAGAGTAGTCTCAGACAGGTTTTAAATTCCATGCACTAGGACCTAACAAAGTTATCAACGTAAAATTCTAAATAAGAAGCATCCAGAGATATTATTGCAGAAGCTACTATGCTTTTTGTACCAACTTGGAGATACAGTTCAAGGCACAGACCTAAATGAGTGTCAGATGAACTGATGAGACTAGTGCCAGCAAATAAAAATGCATGGAATGCTTATAAATTATGAGGTGACATAGATGCCTAGAATAGATATAAACTAGACTGCAATCAAGTCAGGAAGTTAGGTAAGCTAAGGCAGATTATGAGAAGTCTCTGGCAAAGAATGCAAAGACTTCTTTTGTTATGTAAAAATTGTCTGCTATATATATCACATTGGTCTGCTATATATAAATGGACAAAATGTTGATGCTGTCGGGTTGTGGCCAAACTGAATGGGTATTCTGCATCTGTATTTACACATGAGGAATTTTTTTAGGGATGGGGGATTTCAGAGGAGAATTAAATTCTGATGGGGAGCTGAATGATTTTGTGATAATCGAGGGGAAAATGGATAGAGAAATTGTTGGAGCTAAATGTAAAAAAGGCACATGGGGTGGATAGGAGTATCCAGTGATATTAAAAGAGGCAGCAAGATGAGTAAGAAAATCTAACTATGATTATGAGAGCATCCCTAGATTCAGGGGTGGTCCCTATGGACTGGAGATGTGCATATGTATCCCCAATTCATGAAGGCAGATCGGGGGGGGGGGATGAATAATCAAAAGCCTTTCATATGCTTGACCTCTGTTCCATGGAAAATAATGGAGTCAAAGAAGTAATGCAGGATCATTCAGATAGGAATGCAGTAAGAGCATAGATTTGTTAAGGGTTTGTGAGTAGTTGGAATGAATGCAAAAAAGAACCATATAATCTGTTTGAGGAGATGGACTGGGGAAATAAGGGTTTTATATATTTTTTTATGATGCTGTATAAAGTTGCTTTTTGCAAAATTAATAATGATAATGAAATATTAAAAAAAAAAACTACTACTAATAATGAAAAAATAATAATTTACAACACTGTGTCTATTAACTAATTTACACAAAAGCATCCTCATTCTTCAAAAAATTCTTCATTTATTTCATAATACACGTGGTCTCAGTTCCAATCTTAATAATGTCCATTTCAACCTATAATCTGCAAAGCTCCACTTACTTAAGATAATTGTGTTTTTCTGACAGTATCTCAATTATCAGTTACCTTAACCACTCATCATCTCAGATGTGGAGTGGAAAAATTAAGGTAGAGTTTTTCATTTTTGCATTTAAATACCAGAAACTCTGGGGAATAGGATCATCATCATCATTCTAAGAGCCAAGCCCTGTTTGCCAGATCTTTTTTTCTTCACCCAACCCGAATTTGGGCTTTTTGTTTTGCTTCACTGCAGTTCATTCTTGAGAGTCTGAGCATGACATCAATGATGTAATTCTTGGTCATCCTCTGCTTCTTTTCCTACTAATATGTTTAACCAATCATTATATATCAATGTATCAATGTTCTCCAACAAAGCATCTCAAATGCTTCAATTCTTCTGTAGTCTGTTGCTGTTATTGATCATGTATCAGATCCATACAGCAGTATACTCCATATATAGGTTTTCATGAATCTTTCCTCTTTTCTTTGTTTACTTTGCTTGCAATAAATGATTTATTTTTCGTAAGTGCTTCTTTTGCTATTGCAAATCTTCTTTTTATTTCTAAATGGCTTTTGCCATCCTCTTGTATGTTGCTTTCAAGATATACAAATGAACTTACTTGCTCAATTTCCTTGTTATCTATTTCTATCGTCTGTTTTTCTTTGACTTTCTTTTCCAACAACCATTATTTCTGTATTTTTTGTGTTAATTTTGAACCTGTGTTCTAAAAATTTTCTTCCATTACTTCTATTCTGTTTTTTCGACTCTTCTTCATTTTCCACTAGTGCTGCTATGTTATCTGCAAAACATACGAACTGTGCCTGTACTATATTTATTCCTTTGGTTTTACACTTCACTTTCTCTAGTGTCCTCCATGTGCAAGTTAAATAGTATTGGTGATAATGCACAACCCTCCTGCCTAACTCCTTTTCGTATCTTGGCTATTACTTCATTATTTTGAAATTCAATTTTTGTTTGATTTTCATAATAGGATGATGTCACTAAAATGTTAGAGAATGTTTCCCCAAGAGCATTGGCTATTGCTGATGAGTCTGCAATAGTATATCCATTATATTCCAGGCCTAATGAAGGGGCAGGATGTGAATTTTCCCTTCATTTTATGGATATTGTCTCAGACCAACCTAAAGCTGGTCAATTTTGATATAGATGAAATAAAATGGATCCTTTTGGTTCTGATGTCATACATAAGCTATTTTAGATGTGCATGCCATATCTCCCACGCTTTGTCCACCATGGTTAGAGAAATGGTGTGAACTGGGTAGATGTTTTAGGAATTGCAATTGCAGCAACATGGGCATATTTTCTGTTACGTTTGTGACTGCATCATTGATGCGCTCCTGGATGACAGTATCGAATTCAACAACTGCCAGATGTTGATAGGCATTCCAGTCAGCCTGATCAATGTTCCATCATGACATTCTAAAAGGAAGACACAAACTTCCACTAAGTAGAGTATTTATCACAAGGAATAGTCACTTCCATGTGGGTTCTTCTCTACCACCCAAGCGTAGGCAAGAGAGAAGAGGAGCAGAGAAAGCTCAACAGCAGAAACATGCATGTAAGAATGTGGCAAAAGGTATTACAGTGGCGAGGTTATTGTTGATAAACATATACTCTATGATAAAACCCCATCCAATGATGTCAGTCCTACTCCACAGGATGTTATGTCCATTGAAATTCCCTAATAATAAAACTGAGGAAGGCAACTACATTGGCACCTCCGTAGCCAGGTGGGCAGGAGCAGCAGTGCGTAGCACAAGCTTCTTGATTAGACCGGGGTTCGAGCCCATGACCACCAAATACAGAGAATGCAGAAAGGTCAGGGAATGACCACCGCATATCCCAGGAGCAATATGGCCTTAGTTGCTAATTTTCCTAAAAAACCAAATAACAAACAAACAAACAGCAACTACATTAACAAGATCATCAAGGTCCTTCAGGGAGATGTCAGTCTCAGGTGGAAAATGTATAGAGCAGAGAGCAGACTATTAACCGAAACCCAACTGCTGGTCTGATTGTTCCTCCTTCAGTGTTAATTGTAAGCAACAGAGGCTAAAATAGGGCTGGTCTCCTACAAGGATAGCAACTCCTCTATAAGCAGGATTATCTTCACTTTCATGCAAGCCAGGGTCATCAATTGCCTTCAAGATACATCTCCTGCAGTTAAAGCAAATTGGTCTATGCTTTTCAAGAGGGCCTTTATGTCATCCATATTTTGCCAGAATCTACAAATGGAATCCACACAACTGATAGATCCACCAAGCCCAAATAACGGCTAAATTCCATTTCAAGAATTTAGCCATTATTTAGGCTTGGTGGCTCCATCAGCCAGCCTCCGAGGTGTTCAGGGCTTACTTTTCTAAGTTTTAGTTTTATCCTTTTTGGGGAAAAAATGACCATTCCAGGTAAACAATTCTTACCAATAAATAGTTTCAAGGCCAACTCATCTGGCACCTCATTTACTTCAACATTTACTATTTCTTGTATGACAGCTTGTATTTCAGATCTTTGGGGGTTTTTTTTACCACTGATTTTCGGCAGAGGGGGATGCAGTAGAAGGTATTCATATGGGAATGGAAGCTGACTGATCTTCCTCTTTGGATTCTTACGAACTTAACAAATATAATGCAATAGGTGTAAATGTATCTTTAGGTGGATAGTCATTTTTGCTGCTGTTTCAATGGAAAATTTCTCCCCAAAATCTCCTGAGCGTATGCTACTATTGATAGGTTTTTCAATTTTTTTTTGCCTCCTACTATGATATATTTAGCTGTCTTTAAATACTTTATCTCTTTTTCCTTTTTCCACTGCTTGAATGCCCAAAAGTATGGAAGATCTTGGCAGTTTATTATTATTATTACTAGCCATATAGTGCAAGGAAGCCTGAGGCTTATGCTGCACCAGCTAAAAAAAAAATTTCCAAGTTACCCAGAGAGAGAGAGAGAGAGAGAGAGAGAGAGAGAGAGTAGAAGGGAATCACCAAGAAGAGAAGAGATGTTGCAGCTGAACATACTATAATTAGCATTAGCAGAGGCATATGATGCAAGAAAGCAAGGTCATACAGCAACAGCCAAAAAAAAAAAAAAAAAAAAAATCCTTCCCATTTCACTGATCCATTCGATTCAAATGTCTGTCTAGTTCTGCCTTGAATTTATTTAAGCTATCAACTTCCACAACAACAGATGGAAGTTAGTTCCAGCAATTAACTACCCGTGGGCTAAACGCAATTTTGCTGCACATCTATTCTACAACTGTCTTTCCTCAGTTTGAATCTATGTCCCCCCTCAGGTTTGTAACCTGAGCAAGAGGAAGAATCCCATCAGCATTGAGCCTGCTCAATCCAATAAACGCATTATATACAGCAATGGGATTGCCTCGCAGGTGCCGAATCTCCCGAGGCTGCAATTTTCAAAACTTAAGCCTTTCTTCGCAAGAGCACCTCTGTATTCCCCTCAGCAGTCTTGCTTGCTTTCTCTGTACTCAATCTAGCAACTCTACATTTTTCTTCCTAAAGTGAGGCTTCCAGACCTGTACACAGTACTCAAAGTGTGGCTTGACCATAATCATCTCCTTATCCCTGTTCGCAAAATTCCTGTATATCACTGACAAGACTCCATGACCTACTCTGGCAATCTGTCTGCACTGCTCAGAAAACTTCATATATGACTGCACAATTACCTCCAGGTCTCTTTCATTCTCCACTACTCTAAGTATAATACCACTCAGTTGGTACATTTCTCTGGGGTTACTGCTACCCTTATACAGTACTTTGCATTTGTCAAAGTTAAACTTCAGCTGCCACTTCTTATCCCATCTCTGCAAATTTTCCAGATCCAGTTGTGGCAGCTGTCATTACTGTTATTAACAACCCTGCCAACCCTTGTATCATCTGCAAACTTTGACATTAAACTTGATATACCTTCATCAATATCATTGATAAATATAAAAAACAATAATCAGCCCAAGACCAAATCCTGAGGGACACCACTAATAACATTAGTCCAAGAAGAGCAGTATCCATTGATTGCTACTCTGTCTTCTCCCACTCAACCACTGCAGAAACTTGCCCTTAATGCCATATTGCTCCAATTTGTACAGCCTTCCATCCATCTGCAATAGTATCAAGAGCTTTCCTGAAATCCAAGTATATGATATCAAAATTATTTTTTGCATCCAGTTCCTTTATACCACATCATAGTATCCAGTCAAATTGGTCAGACAATACTTAACAAACCCATGCTGTGTCTGAACTATAACTACAGTCTTGTCTAGATGATCCTGCAATGTTTCTTTAACCAGTAACTCCATTATGTTTCCCAGAACAGAAGACAAATTAACAGGTCTGTAATTACTCGTCACCCTTTGAGCCACATTTGTGAACTGGAGATGCATTTGCACATCTCCAGTCCATGGGAACTTTCCCTGAGTCCAAGGATGCTCTCATAATTATAGCTAAGGGTTTGTTTACTTCCTTTGCCACCTCCTTTAATATAACTGTTAGATCCCATCTACTCCAGGAACTTTTGTTTAACTTCAACAATTTCTCCTCCACTATGCTCTCAGTTATTACAGAATCATTCAACTTCCTGTTAAATGATTCTGTAATATCAGAGTTTGATAAACAACTGGCCCTCTCCTCCTTGAATAATTCCTCTTCTCTGAATGTAGATGCAAAATAGAGTAGAGCGTTGGTTATCTGGAATAATTTTAAAGGCTGAGCTTTCTGCTTTTTTTTATTATTAACAGTAGTACAGTAAACTCAGTTATAATGGTCAAGTTTGCAAATTGAATTTTGATTATAATAAGCAAAAGATCGAGTTTACTACCTGTTTATAACATATTGTACAAACAAAAAGCCCAATAAACCGAAAACTGCAAATTGTTTTTATTGTTTTATGGTTGTGAGCACTAGAATACTATGTGACCTTCAGTAATGTGCTTTAGAAAAATATTACAGAGACTACTGGGTTTTCTCGAAAACCATGAGTGAATTTCAGATTAGTTTAGCTCCAGATTTGGTAAGAATAATATCAGCCCGAAACTGTGCGATTTATTATTTTTCTCAATTTTTTTACGTTAAAATGTGAACGAAAAGAAAACACATAGTTTTAACAGAATTAGAAAGGTGAAAATTTAGGAAATCTCTCCAATGTGGGGACTTCAACAATTGACGACATCAAGAAAAATTCCAATGCTATAACAGAATTTGTGTCGAATATGGATAGTGAAGGAGGATCTAGCAGGAAAAAGACTATGTCGAAACCTGAAAATGTTGCTTTAGAGAGTGCACTCACTTTATTCTTTTGTTTTCTTCAGAAGGAAGTATAGGTGAACCAGTGTCTGGTGTGGAAAAGCTTTGGATTTTAATCAAAAATTAATAAGTAATGAATATTTTAGGGCAAACACAAGTTGGCTGAAAAACTTTAAACTGAGACATGGTGTACGTGAACTGGATATTCAAGGCAGGAAACTTTCTGCATACGAATCGTCAGCGGTGTTCTTTGAAAAGTAAATTCGTTTCAGTTATAGCACATTATGAGAAAGAAAACGTTTATAACATGGATGAGATGGGATTATTATGGAAAGCCTTACCCAGAAAAACACTAGCCACTAAAATAAGAAATGCCTGCAAAAAGTGATAAGATGAGAAAATAGCGAGTTACAATTGCTATGTGTGCAAATGATACTGGGATGCACAGAGTGACCGTGCTCGTTATCACTGAGCAGAAAAAACCGAGGGCATTTAAAATTTTTTCTAATTTTCCTGTTTTGTATAAAAATCATAAAAATACCAGGATGGATGTTTCTGTTTTCTGAGATTTGTTTATATTTTTTTAATTTAATTTAATTGCAAGATTAAATTTTAGATTAAATTTATTTAATCTTACTGAAAAATTATCCAGTTCGATTATCTGGAAAATTAGGCTATCCAGAAGCGGTCAAACATCAATTATGCCAGATAAATGACACTCTACTGTACTCATTTAGTTTGGCAACAATCTGAGAATGATCAGCTACAGTCAAACCACTGATATCAAGTGGACCAATCTGATTCATCCCTTCCTTTTAGAGTTTATATAAGTAAAGAAGTCTTTGCTGCTTTTCTTCGCATCCTTTTCCAAAGATTTCTCATGATTTGCCTTTGCTTGCCTAACCTCCTTTGTGACTTGATTACAGACTAGCTTGTATCTACAATAGGCTTCTGTGTTGTCTGACAATTTATGTGCATCCCATGCATTTTTCTTCTCTGCCATGAGTCTCATTAATTTATCTGACATCAATTTGGGGCTAAACCTAGAACAGTATGTCTTAGTTGGAACAAAAAGCCTAGTAGCTTCAAAAATTACTTCCTTGAACGCGTCCAATTTAGAATTTGGTGTTGGCAACATCATTAGTTGGTCCCACTGTACAGAACTTAAAAAATCTCTGGGACCACTGTAGTCACCTTTACGAAAGCAAAAACCCTTCCCTTTATTCCAGATGGTAGTTACATCTCTTTTTTATGTTCTAAGTAAATCCCACATCAGTACACTGTGATCACTGCCACCTAGTGATTCATTTATCTGTAAATTCTTAATGCATGAATAATCATTGCTGATAATCAGATCAAGAGTGTTACTCCCTCTGTCTGCTTCTCTAACATGTTACTGTAGAAAACAATAATCCAATAAATACACAAAAGCCTTGCCAGGGTGCAAGTGACCAAACCGCTAGTTGCAGTCTTTATGTTGGAAGTTAAAATTCCCCCATTATAAGACAATGATTTACTGGTCTACTTTATTTCTCTGTATAATTGTTCATTGTACTCGTCAGAGTCATTAGGCCTATAACAAACTCCTACCCTCATTTTTGCTTTCCAAGTGCTTAGGTCATACGAAACTGACTCAGCATTGCACTGCCCATCTATGTCAACTGGATGCACTTCCTTAGATTTTGTGTTTCTTAACTAACAGTATAATCCCTCCTCCCTTCCTATCTTGTCTATCCTTTCTGTACACATTTTACTCCAAATTCGAATTCTACATCCCTTATATCTGAGTGACAACACGTCTCTGATATCTCAACAATATTCGCCTTGGAAGTCTTAACCAGCACTTTGAATTCATCAAATTTATTTACTATACTCCTAGCATTGGCATACATGCAAGTATACATGCATCTGTTGTTACTCTTAGTTACTCTAACACAGCCCATGTATTTACTTGTTTCATAACTCCCAGTAGTTCTTGAAATCCTCAGCAACTTGCTTTCCAGGCTGCTGCTCATTACAATAGGAGCAGTGCAAGAATCATTTGCACCTCTGCCTGTGGCTACCGTTAATCCATTAATCTGTGAATCCCCTCCCCCCCAAGATAAGTTTCCAACCTGCCTAACACTGCCTTGATAGCATCAGCAAATATTCTTGCACCCTTTCTATTTAAGTGTATCCCATCCCTGTAGAAGCAATCTCTCCTGTTAACAAGCACAGACCACTCTGAGAAAAATTCTACCCCATTAGCCTTGCACAGTCTCTTCAGGGCCGAATTGATTGATAAGGCTCTCATCATATACTCCTTCCTATTGTGTCTCGGTAAGATTGCAGACACTTTCAAATTTAACCATAACTCTTAAATTTTTTTCAATGTTGATCTATATTTGCCAAATAAATCTGCAGATCTCCTACACTTAATGTCATTAGTGCCAACATGTAATGTCATGGTCCTTTGCACCACATCAAACAAATGCAAGGGCACTGTGACAGGCCATTTTTGAGTGTGCTTATTTCTGACACTTAAAACAGCATAGTGGATCAGGTTCATATAGCCTTACTGGGCAGTGCAAGTACCTAGCTGTGACAGAAATCAGAGATGTTGGTGAGTTAAAGATAAGGATGAAGTTTCTAGTGAAGACTAGATTCCCATCCATATCAACGTTTTACAGCTGCAACTCCTTTTGATTTCGTCTCAAAACAAATCTCCTCTTTGGCTACTTCCAGAAGATCAGATTCTGAGATGACACCTCATTATGAGATCAGTGTCATCTTATGTGGTGTTTACAGTGATTGGTATGCCACCAACAGAGGTGGCTCATATACTGTTTCAAGTGTTTATCAGTTTTTGTTTCAACAAGAGTGTCTCTAGAAGACAGCAGTTTGATGGATTTAGGAGACTCTTCCTGCCAACCCTTTGAAATCCTTCTGGATAAAGAAGGGTGACATTTTTCCCATAGGCTTTTTATTTATAGAGTGTATCATCAGGTAACAAGGCAAGGGACATGATGTAACTTTTGTTTAATGTCTTTTTGCTGAGGTGACATTATCTGGGTCATCATTCAATTTTTCTGGTAGAGATCATCATGTTGGTGTCCCAGGAGAAGAATTTATATTACCAGGATTCATGGAGTTTTTATTTTGGTTCAGTGCCTGGGCTCTCCATTCAACCACAGAGCCCAAATAAGATGCCTACCACCTGTCAAGCAATAAAGGTGCTTGGGAGTGGGATGCCAGGGCTAACCAAAGGTCATACCTGTATGACCACTAGCCATGCAAGTATTGGTGTCTGAATCATGTACAATCGACCACGAGGGTAAGGGCATGGCATTGAGGCTAGCAGCCATGCATGTATGGTACCTAGGCTGTATGTGTTGGATTCCAATGATGCTAATCTGGAGGACCAGCAGCATAACTGGGAGGCCTCCTCTTCACGTGCAGGTGCCCACATCAAGGGGTAGGTACCTTCATGAAGGTGGCAGGTCCATGTTAAAAGAATCTTTATCATAATCAGTTTCAAAATAAGTTTCTTGTTCAGTTAGTAGGAGATGTATGAAATAAGAACATTCTTTCCAGAAAAAGGCAAAGTTCAGATTCAGAAGATATGCTGAATGTCCATCCTCACTGTGTGATGAAAGATGAGAATCCAAATAAGAATAAAATTGTGCAGTATACACTGACAGAATCACCAATTCACAAAGGGGGTTCAAAAGGTGACACAAATAACAATAGACCTGCCAGTTTAACTTGTGTTCCGGGGGAAAATAATGGCATCACTGGTTAAAGAAGCATTGCAGGATCATCTAGACAAGACATTATCTGGGTTAACCCATGCTATATCTTAACTATTACTGTTAAAGACAGTAATAGTTCAGATACAGCATGGGTTAGTTAAAGGGAGGTCTTATCTGACCAATTTGATTGGATACCATGATGTGGTCAAAAAGGAACTGAATGCCAAAAATAATTTTGATATCATATACTTGGATTTCAGGAAAGCTTTTGATACTGTTGCACATGGAAGACTGCTGTACAAATTGGAGAGATATGGCATTAAGGGTAAATTGCTACAATGGATAAAAGGATGGTTGAGTGGGAGATGACAGAGAGTGGTAATCAATGGACACCGCTCTTCGTGGACAAATGTTATTAGTGGAGTTCCCCAGGGTTCGGTGTTGGGCCCATTGTTGTTTAGTATATTTATCAATGATATTGATGAAGGTATATCAGGTTTAATGTCCAAGTTTGCAGATGATACAAAGGTTGGCAGGGTTGTTAATGACAGTAAAGACAGTATGCTATATTCCAACTGGATCTAGATAAGTTGGGCAAATGGGCTGAGAAATGGCAACTGAAGTTTAACATTGACAAATGCAAAGTACTGCATATGGGTAGCAATAACTGAAGAGAAATGTACCAACTGTGTGGTACTATACTCAGGGAAGTGGAAAGTGAAAAAGACCTGTGGGTAACTGTGCAGTCAAATATGAAGTTCGCTGAGCAGTGCAGACAGGCTGCCAGGGCAGGTCATGGAGTCTTGTGAATGGTATATAGGAATTTTGCTAGCAAGGACAGGGAGGTGATTATCCCATTATACAAGGCAATAGTCAGGCCCCTCGAGTACTGTGTACAGGTCTGGAAGCCTCGTTTTAGGAAGAATGTAGAGTTGCTAGAATGAGTACATAGAAGGGCAGCAAGATTGGTGAGGGGAACAAAGGGATGCTCTTACCAAGAAAGGCTTAAGATCTGCAAATTGCAACAACTGGAGAGTAGGCACCTACGAGGTGATCTGATTGAGGTGTATAAGGCCTTGAACGGGTTGAGCAAGCTGAATGCTGATGGGATTCTTCCTCTTGGTCAGATTAAGAACCTGAGGGGGCACAGTTTCAAATTAAAGAAAGACGACTGCGGAATAGATGTGGGGAAATTTGCCTTTAGCCAGTGGGAAATTTTGCTAGCAAGGACAGGGAGGTGATTATCCCATTATACAAGCCAATAGTCAGGCCCCTCGAGTCTGGAGGTCTGGAGGCCTCATTTTAGGAAGAATGTAGAGTTGCTAGAATGAGTACATAGAAGGGCAGCAAGATTGGTGAAGGGAACAAAGGGATGCTCTTACCAAGAAAGGCTTAAGATCTGCAAATTGCAGCAACTGGAAAGTAGGCACTCCAGATTGGTGGACCAGACTTTCATCTTTTGTGGTGGAAGTTGATAGCCTAAATAAATTTAAGGCTGAGCTGGACAGGCATTTGGAATGAATGAAAGGGTGAAATGGGACGTGTTTTTTTTTTTTTTGCTGATGCTGCATAAGCTTGCTTTCTTGCACCGTATGCTTCTACTAATGCTAATACTAATGATAAGAACATTCTTTCCAGAAAAATGCAAAGTTCAGATTCGGAAGACACGCTGAATGTCCATCCTCACTGTGTGATGAAAGATGAGAATCCAAATAAGAATAAAACTGTGCAGTAAATAGTGGCAAAGTGTTTGAAGCAAAAGGAAAGATACAATTTGGTATCGTTGGACATACACCCAAAACTTAATCCAGGATTTCGAAAGTTTCCAAAAATATTATACAGATCATATAAATTATTAAAATCTCACAAATTATTAACATCAATTTGTGAGATTTTAATGTGAGATGTCACAAATTATTAAATGTCTAAAAAGTTTATAATATGTTTCTCCATGAAGTTGTATATTTTAGCTCATACAAACACAAAAATAAATAATTTTTGAATTTCATATTTGGAGTAAGTCAACTATTTGGATTTTTTAGCAGGACTGCATGGGGAAGACAGCAAAATAATTCTAGACTGTAAAGGTTTAAGGCTTAAAAGGATAGATACACTAAATTCTCATGTTATCTTGACTCATTCTCAGATGACATACAACAATCACCCATTTTAAATTTAAAATGGATGGTTGCAGAATAAATGTACTCAAATTTGCAATCAAATAACTGACTGCTGTAAAAAACTTTTTCTTAGAATAGTAAAAGAAGGAGTATTAATAAATTTAAAGGTTCGGACAAACTATTACTATTAGCCATGTAATGCAAGAGAAGAGATGATCTTTTGCTGCACCAGCCAAAAAAAAAAAATTATTAGAAGGAATGGACAAATATATATTTTTGTTTTCTACAGGTGCTAGATAACCTTGTTTTCTTGCTTATATTTCAATACTAATACTGATATTTTGTTCAATCAGTATTACACATTTACCTTCTTTTTTTTTTTTTTCTTCGGCATTTACAATCATTGTTTAAGTTCTGGGTAAGATGTTATATGCCTATTCTGGGCAAATCATATTACGTTTTGTATAATATAATAATCCAGCCAGAAAATCCCCGTACTGAACAGGATGCCTTCCAGAAATTATCTGTAATGCTTCAGAGGAGACAGTTCAGCATGCACGCGTCAACCTGAGAAGAGCAAATCTCTGAGCTTGAATGAAATATTTCTGTATAACAACATTATTAATTCTATAAACCCAAGCTCCAGAGGCACACGTCACGATTGGGAAGAACAAACGGTCATACAATAAATTTAAAGATCATTCTTTGATTACCCAATCGGTTGTAATAATCCTCCAAAGCTTGGCATATAATGTTCGAATCCTGGTTTTCAAAAACTTGACGTGCTAAGGAAAAAAAGAGATGCTCCTCAAGGTATAAGCCTAAATACCTCATGACTTAATTTACCGAACCGCATTCCCATAAAGCTTAACAGTAGGGACACGATTTGTGCTAAGGTGCCCCTTCAGAAGCATCTGACCAGTCTTTTCCTTGGAAATTTGCAACTTATAATTTTGACATCAATTTTCTAACATATCTAAAACCTCTGCTGCTCTGTTTTCAATAAAAGAACGGGAATTTCCTTGTACTAACACAGTTAAATCATCAGCGTACATTATAAACGTTATGCTGGAAATCTGTTTCTTTAAAAATTCATCTAATACAACGTTCCAAGCAAAAGGCCAATCACCGAGCCTTGTGGATATCCACATGAAACCTTGATAATTTGAGTATATCTTATTCTAACAACTATTTCTCTAGAATAAAAAGAACTCTTAAAAATAGAATATAAATTCTGTGAACAATTCGAAATCCTTATTCTACTCAAGATACCCTCCCACCATTGCAGGTCAAATGCTCCCCTGAAATCCACAATATAGCAAGGGTGTATCTGGTATCACTTCACTCCACAGTGATCAATTGATACACAGTATCATCTGTATTTAACCCTTTTCTGAAACCAAATTGATTTCTAGAGGACAAATTGTCTGCATCATACATAATCATTAAGCGGTTGATAGCCTAATGATTTGGCCTAAAACTTTGCCTAAAACGGAACAAAGCAATAGGTAGGTACCACCATCCTATCTCATTAAACATTCTATCCATACCTTTCACTATTAATTTCGCCAGAGCATTCTTCCAGTACGGGGAGAAACACCTTCTTCTAAACATTTATTAAACAACTCAAAATAAAATTCAGGTTTTAATTCATGACCTTTGTCATAACAGCAACTTCAATTTTATCTAGGCCCAGTGATTTTCCATCCTTTGCGCGGCTCATGGGTTCACTAATTTCTTCAATCGAGACCTTTTGCTTCACATTCATTGATTGATAATGAACATTTTCAACGATCATTTGTTGTTCTTCTACGCTTTCATCCCCAATTTCAATATCAGGAAAGAGGTCTTCCAGAATTCTGCCAAAAGAATCGTGACAAGTTAAAAGTTGGATTTTCGCCAACTCTAATGGTATCAACAACTTCATATAGATTTTTCTTATTTGTTAGTACTTTAAAAACAGTACTCCACCGATCTCTTGATCCTTGCTCTTCAAAGTATTTTCTCCAAAACATAATCTTAGTCCTATGGCAGCTTTAATATATTGTTTCCTTTCCTCTCTATACAGCTCTAAATAAAAACTACATGTATCTAAATTTCTATACCTTCAATTCTTCTGATATTGCCTTCTCAGTTTCATAGTTTGAGACGTGAGTTAAGCAAGTTCTTAACTCCACCAGAAAACTGGCTTTGTAACCATCATCTTCTTTTTCATACACGGATTTCAAATTTTCAGTAATATTTCGAAATTTCTGGAATACTGTTTAGATGTTAACACTTGCCAATCATACCTTATATACAAACTTGGAAACTTAGGCAACACTGCATTTTAAATCAAATATCTCCCAGTATCACCACATTTCCTTATTTCATCTCTACTAACAATAATGAAGGAGATAATGTTATGATGACTGGTTGTGTCATCGTAACAATATTCTTCCAACACCTGCCAATTTTTAACTTTATTCTTAATAGCATAAGTTGCCATAGCAAAGTCAATATGTGACTGCCCATGGACTGTTGAATATGTAGGAGCATGTTCTTGTGTATTTAATATCTCCATCCCAGAGGCAGCCTCTCTCCAAGAACTAATCCTCTTACATTAGTATCTTCGCTACCCCAAAGTGGAGAATTTCCATCAGAGTCAATAGCAACTAACACCCCACAGGAGCCAACCATCTTGTAAATACATTCCAAATATCCCCACATAAGGCTCAACAAATTTTTTAGAACAATGACAATTCCCCCTTCATTCATTCTCTAATACCTCTCACAGCCTTATAAACCTCAATCAAGTCACCTCTGAGATGCGTAGTTGCTAAGCTCTGTAGCCCACATAATTGGAGTCTTTCCTCATATGGTCATCCTTCTGCCAATCTCACCACCTCTATGTCATTATTGTCAGAGGCACGTGATGCAAGAAAGCAAGCTCATTCAGCATTGCCCCCCCCAAAAAAAAAACACACCTCCCATTTCACCCATACATTCACTCCAAAAGTTTGTCCAGTACTTCCTTGAATTTATTTAAGTTATCAACTTCCACAACAACAGATGGAAGTCTGTTCCAACTATCAACCACCCGTTGGCTAAACACGAATTTCTGCACATCTATTCTACAATTGTCTTTCCTCAATTTGCCCTCTCAGGTTTGTAATATGAGAACAGGGAAGAATCCAATTTGCACTGAGCTTGCTCAAACCATTCAAGAGCTTATACGCCTCAATCAGATTACTTGCAGGTGCTAGTCTCCAGGGGCTGCAATTTGCAGAACTTAGGTCTTTCTTGGTAAGAGCAACCCTTTGTTCCACTCACAATCTCACTGCCCTTCTCTGTACTCATTCCAGCAGCTCTACATGCTTCCTAAAATGAGGCCTCTGGACCTGCATGCAGTACTCAAGGTGTGGCCTGACGATTGCCTTATATAAAGGGATAATCACAGCCTTATCCCTGCTTTGTGTATGTGTGTATATATATGTACACACACACACACACACACACACACACACACACACACACACACACACACACACACACACACACACACACACACAAGGTAAGGCAGCTTCCAGAACGTTTGTTCAAATACACCTCGTCTCGTTGTACATTATATACAGACTCTGCAAAACAGTTATATATATATATATATATATATATATAAAAAAAAAACCTCTGGAGGCCCAGTCCAGAGTAAAAAAAAAAAAAAAAAAAAGACTCCTTTACATTCGCTCAAAGAATCCAGAACCATTCAAGCATATGTTGACCTAAGACTTAAATATCAACTATCTATACAGAGATCTTCTAAGTTGAAATACTGCTTTCGAGAACTCTTGAAAAGCATCAAATTTATGCTGCCCAGAGAAAACTTCCTGCCCAGGTATCAAGGATCCAATAACCCCACAAAGTGCCGTCCTGTAGGTCTCACAGATAAAACAATCATACAAAATGTAATACTAGTCCTCATTAGCACCACACAGACACCTATCAGTATCAATCAGTCCAAGTGCAAACAACTTCCCATTCAGAGATCTATGGCCCATCACAAAAAACAGTGCTTCCAAGCTAGGAGTAAACCAACTCATAAGATGCCTATTAACCAAAAATGAAGTCAGGGATAAACTGTCGCTATCTTGTAACTCTTTCTGTACTTCCGGTGTCCCATCGTGTTTGCCATTTGTTTATGATTTCATCAAGACACTACTTTATGTCACTATTAATACTAGTAAAATTATTAAGCTCAATACCTAAAATCGTAGTGGGTACCTTTCTCTTTATACAATAACACAATCCACGTTATACAAGAAACAAATCCAACGGAATTGCTCCAGCCAAGACTTGCACAGCGGCTGTTGAAACTGTTCGACACACTTTCAATATACTAAGGAGCATCAACTGTTGAACTTAGTTTGAATCCTGACAATCGTAGCTTGGTAAAACCGGGCTCCAGCAGCATACATTGTCAAGAGGAGAAAAACTGCTGTGTAGTACAAAAAAAAATCTTCCACAACAAACCCCAATCTGCTTTAGACATCCTAATAATTGCACTGCAGAATTTCATTACTTTATTACTAAGATATTGTAAACGTGGAGCAAACATTAATTTATAATCAATTAGCAAGCCCAAATATTGAGTTTCCTTCACAAGTGGTATTTGTTGTCCATTAACCTTAATTTGCGGAGGTCGGTTGAAATCCAGACCATTATTAAAAGGCATCATATTAGTCTTATTAGGACTTATAGTAAGCTTGTAATTTTTTGCCCAGGAGTACAAATTATTCAATACCATACTAGTCTTATTCTCCAAATCAACTCTTGATCTAACAGCAATTATTATTGTTAAGTCATCTGCAAAAGCAATGATTTTTGTGTTTGGAAAAGATTGAACTAACCAATTGTGCAATACCATATTCCAAATAATAAGGGGTCCCAACATTGATCCTTGCAGACACCCTCGCAATACCTGCTTTTTAACATAATAGTATTGTGATTTTACCACCACATATCTGTTTGTGAAATAACTTCTAAACAACTTATATAGTTGCAAGGGGCAGTCAGCAACTCTTAATTGTTCAAGGGCAGACTCCTACCATAAGGAGTCAAAAGCCCCCTCAAAATCCATGTAAATCGCTAGTTCGTACTTAGACATAGAACCTCTAATATGTGTTATAAAGTTGACCAGAGCATCCTCACATGATCTGCCAGGTGTAAATCTGTACTGACATGCAGAAACCATATCACAAGCTGTCATTAACTCAGAGATACGAAATGCCATAAGCCGTTCTAAGACCTTACCAAAATTAGCTAAAAGGGCAACTGGTCGATATGACCTGGGTTCCGTCACTGGTTTTCTAATTAACTTCAATAGGCCAACTTTCCATTCGTCAGGGAAATATGCCTCAAGTAAACACTTATTACACATTGCCAGAAGCAAATGTGGAAACAATTTATGAAACCTGAGTAGGAAAGCGTTTTCAATGAGATCCATACCAGGACATTTAGTAATATTAACTTTCTTCAAAAGTTTGTTAATTCCTCAGAGGTAAACTGAGCAGTAACTGTTTGAGTTTGATATATTTCATCATCCATCCGAATAGCTGACTGGTCATACGTATCTTTCTCAACATCATCTGTTGGAAACAATTTAGTCAATATTGCATGAACGGTATCTTCCCAGCCTATCTTCACTTGAGAATCAACTGTAATTGACCCAAATACGTCCGAGGAATCCGTAGCTGAGTGGGCAGGAGCGCGAGTGCAGTAGCACACGCTCTTTGAGTAGACTGGGGTTCAAGCCCCTGACTGCTGAATACGGTCAATCTGCCAACCCGCACTGGACCAGCGTGGCAGATTATGGTCCATTTCCCTCAGCATGAATTGTTGAGGAGGCTTCCACCCTGCAGTGGGTTGATAATGGCTGCACTTTACTTTTTACTTTACGTCCGAGGAATGCAACTTGTTCCTGGAAATTTTATACAACCCCCATGGGTTTCGATTTCCTGATTCTTTGATGAATACCCTCCAAGTTTCTTGTTTATGTGCCGCTATGGCTCTACAGTAAGTGTTTTTAACTGTTAAATACATTTCATGCAACCTATTTACCTCCTCAGGCCTCCAATCATGATGACTTGTGTGATGATTAAATTTAAATCAATAGCATTTTACCTAATATCATTGTACTGTTCACCGTCTATGGATTTCCACGTATCGTTAGATTATATGGAGCATGCTCTGAATGTATTAAGACCAAATAATGTTATTATAACTGCTGATGTCAATGTGAAATCCGGCTTGTGGCATAGTGCAACGATGACAACATGACACTGATATTGTCGTCGAGCACGATACACAGTTCGATGAAGGGCAGTCAGTTCACTTGACAACCAAGGACAGGATTTGGGACTCTAGGCTTTCTTCTTAGCTGATTTATTGGCAGCTTTAATAATGGATTCCTGTATGGTATTAACTATAACCATTGCAGATGCTTCCACCAACTGACATTGCCTATCCATAGTAAAATTAGCAACAACAGAGTAATCGAACACTGTCCAATCCAACTTTTTAAGGGAATACCTACTATGCTCCAATGGACATTGCTGACTGTCAAGCAAGCTTTGGACTAACATCAACAGTGAAGAAAATAGCACGGTGATCACCAGATGTCCACATTACAATTGCTTGTCAATCCCGCACTAGGCATTGAAGACCAGCAGAAACCAAGGTTACGTCAGTGTTCGATTCTCCTATAGGTCCACAAAATGTAGTCATTCGGTTAGGCATGTTTATAACATGCTAATTATGACATGCTATTAACTCTTCAAGAAGACGACTTTGCGTATCCATCGTTGCACTATGCCACAAGCCAGATTTCATATTGACATCAGCAGTTATAATAACATTATTTGGTCTTAATACATTCAGAGCATGCTCCATATAATCTAACGATACGTGGAAACACATAGACGGTGAATAATACAATGATATTAGGTAAAATGCCATTGATTTAAATGTAATCATCACACAAGTGGCATAACTATTACACAAGCCATAAATAATTACAACATCCATTTCTCTGTTTAACACTACAATTCCTGTTTTAGATCGTTCCTGCACAGGCTGAACAACACGAGAAGATAAAGAATAACCCAATATCTGAACAGATTGATCAGACCCAACTTTGGCACAGTATGGTTCTTGCAGCGATAGTATATCTAATTGATTCTCCTCAGCCGAATGCCTAACCTCATCTGCAACCAGTCTTAATCTTTACCCGTTAATTTGCAATATCCTAATACTTTTCATACCAGCAGAAGCAATAGAAGATATTGTAACACTCTCTACAGAGTCACAAACCAGATTCTGGTTGGATGCACTATTCATAAGCAGTTCTATCTTTTGCTAATTCAAGTGCACTTTGATATTCTGGACACCATATGTCTTTTACACATTACTCTTTTACTAATGTTGATAATCCCTCTTCTTATTTATTTTTTTTTTTTGGTAGTTTTTGGCGCATCGGCTTCTGTGGCCATAATGCACCTCCCAAGGTTTTTGCAGTACTTTGATCCAAGCCCGAGGCGGGATTCGAACCCGCGACCTTTGGGTTGCCAGGAAGGCACTTCACCCACCCGGCTAGCCCGGTCGGCCCCTCTTCTTATGTTTACAGTTGATACAAAGAGGCTCCTGTTCTTTGGTAGGACACTCCGCATGTACATGGCCCCACTTGCACAGTGACCACAAGATGGTGAATTATGGGAACAAAATTTGGTTGTATGGCCATATACTAAACAAAGAAAACATTTTGAAACTATCGTGAAAGGTCTATGTCGATGGGAACTGAATGATAAGTAAATACATTCCAATGTGGCAATATATTCATACAACTGAGGCACAAAACTCACCACCCAATGTACAGTAGAAGCACTTCTAGACTTTGTCGTGAATCTAAAAGTCGTATTCTTTTTGACTTCTTCAAATGAATAGCCAAATTCTTACAGTATAAATCTTATAAAATGTCAGCCTAACTTAATCTTTTGAAATGTCATAAATAATAATCAACGGGTTACCTTTCTTTGGAACCCCAATAGTTATACCTGCTGCTGCTAAAGAATCAGATGTTGAAATATTAATCAAATCTGATTTAGAAGCAGTTTTGAGTAGAGCTCCCTTATTCCGAACCACCCTTAAAGTTTTGACTTTTACAGTTTTAAAATCAGATTTCAATGTACTTGTAACAACATTTCTAACGTCTGGACTTATTTTGAGATCACTGTTGTCCAAAGCTCTCAGGATCATGACATTATCTCCCTTGCTAGTTTCTTTAGTTTTAAGCTGAGTCCATACAATATCCACATATGTGCGCGTGACGTCAGTAGTCTGCGACTGAATACATTCATGCTCAACCATACTTACCTCCCCCTCCAGATCTCAAATTTTCAAGAGGCTTAGTATACTTTGTGTGTTTAACAGGGGAAGTAGAAAATGTCTGGATAATTGTCTCTAAAAGTTGTGCTCGTTTACTAACTTCATCAGTAATTGCTTTCAACCGTTCGATTAACAAAGCAGTTGCGACTGTCTCTAAATTGGACCACTTGTCCATAATAGCTTCCCCCGCCTTTTTAATAACCTTATTTATTTCTCCCAGCAAAAAACTGCTAATATCCTTTTGCAACTTCATAATACCATCATACAGGGAGGACACGTCTTGAACGTTGTCCAACTCATCAGTCATCATATCTATCTCATTAGTACCAGCCACTTCCTCTTTTTCTCCTTCCATTGTGAGTAAATCATCACCAGCATTCTTGTGTGATAATTCAATCAATACCCCACTATACGAGTTAACCTGACTTTGTTGATGTCCTATTGGGTACCCAAACTTGCCAAGTTTTCTAATAGCTTCCTGCATTTGTGGTAGCTTAGGTGATAACAAAGGAGAACTACTTTTCCCCCTTCAGATCCATCTGTTGGCCTCCTAGCATTTGGATTTCTTCCTTCCATAACCAAAATCAGTACTGAGTATAAGCACAATAGAAACAAAACACAATAGCAAATACTTCAACTCAATATTATAATATAGTAATATTACTATATTAAGTATAAACAAACAATGTTAGCCAAATAGTGCAATATTCAAAACACAATTCAATAATCTTCAACAACGCAATACACACAGTATCCCCTTTCTTTCTTTCTCTAGGCCAGAATGCCTGACCTACCTAAAAACCAAAGGATTATATCAAGCAAGAATAAACTAAGGGGACTCTAATTAAAAGATTCAACTCCGCAGTAGTTAGAATACACCAACTCAATGCCCAAAGAGCCCGAGCAGTGGTAGAGAAGGTGAGACAAAAGGTAGAAGACAATGCAGATGTTATTGTGGTCATGGAACCATACACCCACCGAAAGCAAGTGAGAGGGTACCTGGTTTGCTACAAAGTTGTACAAAGCATGGAAGATACACCCTGGGCAGCGATTCGAATGAGAAACACAGAACTCAGTCACTGAATTCCACCAAAATTCCCCAGCTGTGCACTCCTTGGGCAGCATGTGCCCAACTCATGTCCTCAGTGGGAACCATATATATCATAGCATTATACCACAGGCCAGGTGCAGAGATAGACACTGCCGTTTCCTACCTGGAAAATGTCCAGACAACTCTGTCTGGGCAGAGAATCATAGTGGGTACTGATATGAACTGTAGGTCACAAGTCTGGCACAGTACAACATCTGAATGCAGAGGAAGCAGAAACGGCCAGAAATTGGAAGACTTTCTAGCTAATTCAACATTCACAGTAAAGAATCCTCCATTTTGCTTACCAACATACAGTAACTTAACCTGGGAAGCAATGACTGACATTACACTAGCAACAAGAAACTTAGAGAAATATGTAACTGACTGGACTGTCCAAAATGAATGGACAACCTCGGACCACAGAACTATAACTTACAGTATCAGAAGAAATCTTACAAGAGCGCCAACTGCAAAATGCATGCTATACAGATTTAATGTCCAAAAAGCCAACTGGGATGAATACAAGAACAACCTCCGCATACAAGAACAGCACCACATCGATACTCAAACAACTAAACAAGGAGGGATGGAAATCCCTGACCAAATGCAAAGGAAGGTGACTAAAATAATTACCACAGCGGCGGAGACCTCCACGAAAAGAAAAATCCCCTTGGTAGGAGGGACACCCTGGTGGACCCCAGAGCACCATAGAATGAGGAAATTAGTCCAGGAAAAAAGAAAACAATTCCAGAGAGCTCGAAGGACCTGGCCGCCAGAGGAGGTGATGGTACTGAAAAATCAATACCGACAAATCCGAAACCTATACACAGACAAGATCAAGAAAAACAAAAAAGAATCTTGGGAAAAATTGGTCCAAACAACTGGTAATGAAAACCCCTGGGGAGTGGTGTATAGGAACACCACAAACAAACTCCCCAAGGGGGAAGTAGTAATGGCAACCAAACCTCCCCAAGGTGCCATTACCATCACCTAGGAGGAACCTGTAGGAAACATACTCAATACCATTTTCCAGGAACCACCCATCCAGCTGACTTTGGAACAAAGAGATATATGCCAAGGCAATGAACAATAAGTAATCAGACAGAACCCCCATTTATAATGGATGAAATGCAGGAGGCAGTGCAAAGAACCAAGAACAGGAAATGCCCAGGCCCGGACCAAATTGAACCGGAAATGGCAAAAAAGGCCATTGAATTTGTAGCAGATCTTCTGTTCCATTCTCTTCAATACATATCTGGCACAGGGCCAATTTCCAGTCCAATGGAAAATTGCAACACTGAAACTAATCATCAAAAGCCCAACCAAATCCCCGGAATTACTAAACTCTTACAGACCTATAGCACTGATATCCACGCTCATTCTTTCCATGATCTTACTTATCTCAGTAAGATCATGGAAAGAATGCTACACAAAAGAATAAATCAACATTACCACAATGCCAAGCTCAACACACCCAAACAGTACAGCTTCATTCCCAGAAAGTCGATGGTTGAAGCAATCTGAAATCTTCTCTGCAAGGCAAATCAGTGCACCAAAAAATAATTTCTGCCCATCACAATTGACTTTGCTGGGGTGTTCGACACACTGTGGTGGCCGAGCATCCTGGCAAGGCTCAGAGCGGTGCAACTCCCTCAAAACCTTTTCATTTGTTTAAGATCATACCTACAAAATAGAAAAGTCCAGATTGTTGCTCCTTATGCCAGCACCTGTAGAGCGGTCTGCAGGGGCTGCCCCCAGGGTTCTATTCTGGGGCCGATCCTGTGGAACATTGTTTTCGACGATTCCCTCTCCAAAGATCTGGGTGATGTCAATACCCAGGCCTTCGCAGATGATTTAATCCTGACGACTGCAGCGGACTCGAGAGCTTGCCTGGAGACCCAAGCTAATTGGGCACTTCACACACTTCAAGATTGGGCAAACACTCATACTCTTAGAATTGTGCCAGAGAAAACTAATTCCATCTTACTTCAGGGTATCCTGGACCTGAGGAGACTTCCACAAATCAAAGTTGCAGGAACCACAATCAAACTGTCCAAACAACTCAAATACTTGGGTGCAATACTGGACAGCAACTTATCTTTCACGTCCCATATCACCAATTTAAAACAGAAAATAAGATATACGGCTCTAATTACAAGAGTGACATACAGGGACTGGAGACTCAACAGGAGAACCTTATCCCTTTACTACCGAACACTTTTTACACCAGTCATAACCTACAGATCCCCTGCCTTGTTCTTGAAGACAGTAACCATAGTCAACAGACAACTACTAGAGACAACTCAAAGAAACATCCTCTTCGCAATCTCCAGGACATGACGGGGGCTCTCCCACTGGACCTTCAGGTGCTCCGATGTGGACTGATGTACCATCTTACACGGAAAATTCCCATAACAACAAATGGATACACAATGGATATGACTAAGGAGTATAAAAAAGAAAAAGCAAGAAAATCGGATCTGACGCAACAGTGGCAAACTAGGTGCAGCGAGAGAAGTAAAGGTGAGATCACCCGTAAATTCGTATACAATGTCACAAAACTATATCCAAAGGCTCCAGAATGGCTTTGCCCAGGACTGAACACCACATTCCTCCTCACAGGACATGGACCTTTTAAAGATAAGCTCCATAGTATAGGTATTATTGGGGAGCGTCACTGCCCCTGTGGCGAGATAGAAACCTGGTAGCATGTTATCCACGAGTGCAAATTATATGAAGACCTAAGAGGAGAACTCATCAGGAGAATAAGATACACTCCCACACCTGCAAGAATACCGCCTACTTGACTCCAAGGAGGAATTTGCTTATCTCAGAAAATTTGTGCAGGCATTATTCAGTAGATAAAAAACAATGATAGTAATTAATCAAGGAACACACAAAGAGACAAACATCAGATGTGGTAGTGAGATACCTGGACAGGACTATTGAAAAGGGTGATCCCCCTAAAGATAACAATCTAACAAGGAATAACCTAAATTGACAAATCTGAGATGAGAGGACATGACACCCGAATAACACTGGCAAGACTAATGATTCCACATTGAAAGCAATCCATCAAGGAATGCACTAAAGAGGCAAAAACCAGATGTGAAGACATGCCACTTGGACACTACAATAAAGACAGCTGATTCCCCAAAGACAGCGAATCAACTTCAAGACAGATGCAAAGTACCTTTTCAGTTCATCCGAAACTTCAGCTTGGTTGTCTAAGGCTTTCCCAATCCCAGTGCACAAGGGTTCAATCCGATTAGCTTTTTTTTCTTCCTTGTACTCACATACATTAAAAATCCTTGTCTCCATTCTTTGCTTTCTTAGCCAATGCTTTCTCATAAGCAGCCCTGGCCTATCTGACTTTATTTGTGGTACTACAGATCAACTTGTACCTGTTATAGGCTTCAGTACTTTTCATCGCTCTGTCCCATGCAGTATTCGAGGAAATGGATAATTGAAATTCTGTCAGAAAAATATGGGGAAAATTGTATCATCTGATATTTCCTGGTGACAGACTCAGCCATTCTGTGTGGTGTAGTGCCATACTTTACAGAAGAATGGCTAGTCGTACTATATACAGATGTTTCTCTTTAGTGTAATTATTATCAGGTGTTTTCTTAAATCAACTCTCTCTAATAAATCAAGTACTGTAAGTATTTTCTAATGTTAATTTCTGTCTAATTCATCTAGCCTCAACTGCTGTGTTCAGCACAAATTGTTTTGCAACTGCTGTGAGTTTCTTGAAACAATAAAGATCCTTTTATTAATATGTGAAATGTGTTTCTTTATAGTTGTAATAATACTATACATGGTTTGATTAAAATTTTGTTTTCAATTTGTCCTTAGGCTGGGACATAAAATTCTTTAAGTTGGCTGTTTGGTGAGGGGGAGGACCACTTATGTGTGGGCTGTGCAGGCACTAGAGAATGCCCATGTCTGCTGCTTGTGAATGAAAATTTGAAGAATATTTTGGATCATGAAAACTGAACTCATCCATGACATTAAAATCCTATGTCTGATCTGAGACCCTGATAGGATGCCCTTGGAAGATTGTGAATTTTTGATTTGCAAATGGATCAGTGGGAAGGCTAAATTAACTTACGCTCATTTCCAGATCCAATCAACAAATAATCATATCGTTAACTTAATATCATCATTGTCAATAATTCACCTTATCTAGCTATTTATTGAGCTCCTAGCAGGATGCTCCCACCTTCGATATGTGGAACTAGTTGAATGGTGTATCACTACTCAGAGATTACGAGATCTATTGAGAAATAGATCTCGTAATATCTGGGGAGTGATCTAAATAGATCTACTGTAAAATCTCTTGGTTAAAGAAATTTGAGTATTTTTTTATTAATAAAGAACTTAAAGTGCTTAATGAGTTGGGCTTAGACTGTGACTTAGCTAAAGGACTATTCATGTAAGTAGTTGTTAAGAGCAATTCATGTTATTAATAAGTATTATTACTACATTTTCTGGATTTCTTTAGGGAAAGTCTGTTCTTAAAGGAAGAGTGTGTTAGTGAGAGATTGTGCACTTATCGGGAATTTTTAAAAAAAAAAAAAAAAAAAAAACTAGATCAATGCAGCTAAAGCATCACATAAATATCTGAGCAAGAACTTTATACAGTCAATCCTTGTATAACACGGTAGTTGTATTCCTAGAAACCCTCATGAAATGCAAAATCATGCGATAAAAATAACAGGCCTTATGGGAAGAACAGGATTATGTGCCGACCACTCAAGATTGATGACACATTTGTAACTAAAATATTACCAAACACAATAAATAATCGTAATAAAATAGATAAGTATTTTATTATGATTTTTACATAATAAAATATTGCCAATGCTTTTGCTTTTATTGTAAGCAAACTTGTTCCTCATCTCTTCTTTGTTTGATCTTCTCTCCAAACAGATAACAGACGTTCCATCTCTTCTAATTCTTTGTGTCTTAATCTAATGTCTTTTGTTACACTTTGAGTTGTTCCTGCTATAAAAGTTGCTTTTATTTTCTCTGCATTCTTTCTAATTGTTCTCAATGGTTAGGTTATGTTATTTCCTAACCTAACTTTAAAGATTAAGTTAGGAAATAAGGTTTCCTTACTTCATCTGAACGATATAATGATTCACATGCCTACATATCAATCAATATATTGTTCTCAACTTCTACTGCCACTACGATAACATACACCGTCTGTTTGCCAAGAATGCAAGGAGAAACGGTGACAAACCAGTTTGTCTGGGAAGCATCTTGTAGTTTTCTCATGTTGGCTTCTTTTGCATTAGCTGCTTTTCTTTTTCTCTGAACCTGCAGTATCTTCACCAGCATTCTTCCTTTTCACACCGTTTTCAAGTATTTTACCCAGTTTTAGAGAATAAAATACAATTACAGTATAAAAAGAACAAAAATGATGGGGGACACGTTTGATACACACAAACAAAGCAGTGCACGTGTAGCAACTGAGTAAACAATGCAGTAAGTGTTGCATTCAGCTGTTGTGATTCCACCATGTTCAACTGCCATTTCTTGTAACTGCAAAGCCGAATCATGCATAAGCGAATTTGGTTGGTTCATGTTATATGTGACATTATTCCCCTATTTATAAATTGTGTATGATTGAATTTGTGTAGTGTAAATGAGTGTTATACGAGGACTGACTGTATATTGAGAAAGAGAGAGCCATTTTCTATTTATTCAGTTAAACGCATTATTTCTAAATAAGGGACAAGTACTTTAAGGCTGCTACCGTGTTTGAGATCGACACTACCCTGTTTGATAGCATCACTGTTGCTTTTAAAGTAGAAGGTAAAAAGGGCAAGATGTGTATGGAAGCAGCAGAGCACAAAGTGTGGCAATAAAGTTTGATGTTCCAGGACAATGTGCTGCAAAAAAATCTTTTGTTAGTTTCCATAAAATCCTCTATTCTCATTAGATGTCAGTATATCCTGCTTAAAGAATTATATTTATGTTACAGTTTCTTAGTAATGCACAGATAAATTTCAAATTCCTGTGGATTATTTGCTCGACTGGTAATGCTTGTTTTCTCCTAAATGGGCATATGAATATGTGCAATGTATGGATGTGAAAATCCTTTGGCTACTCAGGAAACATTTCGCTGTCCTTCCAAGGTGTGCCACTGGATTGCCAGAAGCTTTACTGTTGATTTATAATTGTTTGAAGAACATTTATCCGAGCTCAAACTGGAGTTATTCATCCACTTCTAAAATGATTATTTTTGCTTGGAGATTACATAGAGTTTTTCAGATTACAAGGTACTTAGCATGGGTTTTCTCTACAAGGGCTGAACATTCACTTGACCTCAACCCTCTGGATTTTAGCTGTGGGATATATCTGAATGATTTATCCCACAATATAAATATAGCATTTCCTGTCATGTTGATATTATCAGTTCAGGCACTGCTGAAATCAGCTATTCATTTTGCTATCTATGGGTTTCAAATTGTTGAAAATTTGCAACTTTCAACTTTGAAAATTTGTAACACCAAGAATAATTATGGAGATTATTTTGCCTTTTGAAATTTTATATTAAAATCATAGAATAATTTTTGTTTGCTAGCTTTTGAGATTGACATTTTCTTCCATAATCATTTAAAACTGTGATGTATTGTAAAAATTTTTATGAACATTTCGGATAATATATAAATACAGTGTTTTATTACATTTACATTACATTTTTGTATTACTGTATTACATTTTTGAAAGAATTATGAATTCATTGTAAAGCAAAACTTTTTAAAAAAGATTAGTTCAAACTTTTTAAAATAAAATTATATATTCATCACATTCCAAAGTGCATGTTTTCATGTCATGCATCACTATTGCATCAGTGTCTGATTATATTTATTTGCATTATAATTTTAGTATGTCGGTGCCAAGGAACGGCATCAAACTGTGGAATCTGTCTTGAATTACCAGAAAAGTATGCCTATGGTTGGTGTTAGGATATCCCATACTCTTGTTACATACATGATCAGTACAGTGAGGATTGCACATTTTAGCTTGATAGAACTCAGACCTGCCCAGATCCAAAGACTGTAACTGTAAGTTCCAATTATTTGTAGAATTAAGTAACAAGAAAAGAAATTTTCTCATAAAGATATTTTATTTAGCACACTATTGTTGTTACAAAGTTTTCCATAAATTTTATTACTTGATGGGATATTTTCATAGCATATTGTGAAAATACTATTGAACTGTAGTGTGGCGAGTGACATTTTTACATGAAAGAGTCTTAGTTGATGAATTACTTTTAATATGATTATAATTTAAGACATCACATTCTTTAATGTATAGTCATATTCTTAATTATTCATTAAAATGGAAAAATTCAAATAGCAGATTGACATGTGCACCGCCACTGCTTCCAAAGAAGTATATAAGTGAATGTGTTCAGAGGGCACTCTTCCATGGGCACCATCAATGGGCAACAGTTTTGGTTTGTATATACTGGAGTAACATTTATTTGTAGAATAAAGTTTGTTCCTCAGAGGCTGTGCCTGCAGGATTGTTTTATGGATAAGATCATAATTTTGGTGACCAAGAGTAGAAATTAGTGACTTAACAAATTAGATAACAATGTCAATATGAATAACAATAAAAATATGCAAAAAAAAAAATTATAAATAAGAGTGAAAACATTTAATGATTTTAAATAACTAAAAATGGCTGAAACATGGTAAATATTGGATAAAATCTAACTGAGTGTATAAGGCTCAGTCAGGTGACTAAAAGCATTGAAATATAAAACACGTCCGTGTCTGCAACGTGGACACAGACAGAATATGATGTATGGTTAAAAAGATGTATCAGTGCTCACATATAGGGAAGTCATTTGCCCTTGGCAGTAATGAATGCCTAAGACAACTGCATCCTATGCAGAGGCAAGCAAAATCAACTTCCTCTCCACGGTTAATGGGTAGACTAGATTGCCAGTGTTTGATTACAGGCTTTATCTCATACAGCTTATTTGTAACCTGCCCATGACAAGATTGTCTACACTGAGAGAGTAATCTATTGCATATTAATTGCCTCTAGTCTGTATGAGAAACTAACAGGTTATGGCTGTTCTGGGGATGGGTGACTTGGCTGCAGTGTCAGCCCAGTTTGATACCAACCAAGGGTGAAAAGCCATGTATCTCAGGAGGGAAAAAAGACTATTCTCAGCAATGTTTCAGTGCTAATGCTAAAGATCTAAGAGTTAGTTGTTGTTATTTATTATTTGGTTTTTAGGAGCATTAGCAACTAAGGCCATATTGCTCCGGGATATGCGGTGGTCATTCCCTGACCTTTCCGCATCCTCCGTATTTGGTGGCGACGGGCTCAAACCCCAGTCTAATCAAGAAGCGTGTGCGACACACTGCTGCTCCTTCCCACCTGGCTAAGGAGGTGCTGCCTAACAGTTAGTGTATCATTCTTATATTTCTCACTGAAATGTCAGCCCAGTTTGACATTTTTCAAAGTTTCAGTGCTAATGCTAAAGATCTAACAGTTAGTGTATCATTCTTATATTTCTCACTGAAATGTAGAACTGTTACTGAAGACAATCATTTGCAATTGAAACGAATGTAATGAATGTATATTCTAAATAATATAAATTTTTTATGATTACTGAGTCAAAGTAAAACTAGTTATTACAACATTATTTTATATTACTCCTCATCTTTGTTAGTGTTTTCTATGTCATGCCATTTAAATACTTAAAGTAAAATAACAAAAAAAATTAACTAATCTTCTATAAACATATGCAATGCAAATTAAATCATTGAAAACAGTATGCCTATGCCAATAGTGCACACCAAGGATTTTTCTTTGATGAGGATCCAAGCGACTACCTTGAGAAAGCTACAGTTTTTTTTTTTTTAGTCTAGTTCAGTGGTTCTCAAAGTAGGTGTCGCTTACTCTTTATAGGAGTGCCGCAACGTCAAATTTAGCATTGGCTTATATTGTGGCCGTTGCTACAAAAGGTCGTTGATTTTCATGCAATTGTGGAAATTAGAAGTTGTCATGAAATAATTGCTGACTGCATCGCAGTGTTTATGTACGTACATCTACATATACAGAACAGCCAAGCCATTCATCGCATACACTGTATCTGAAACAACACAGCGCCGCTGCGAATGCTCATACTCGCTTAGCGGATCTTAGCCCTAAAATTAATAAAATTTCAACACAATTTGGTATTTTTTTTTTTTAAGTTTTCAATTATTTTAGTTTCTGGAAATAAATTAGAAAATATACTTATTGTTCTAAAAACATTAAAATAAGTATGAAAAAGCAATCAAATATTTCTTTAAATTTGATTTTTTACAATTTATTATTCTTAGAGATATAGAAATCGTGCATAAAATGCAGTATGAGGCCAATTTTTAAATAAAAAAAATTTTGTTTAAAAATCCTGTACCAAAAGCCATATGTTTTTTTTTTTTCATGCATTTTTCAAAAATAAAAATTCCTTCATTGCCCTTTCACATGCATCACTGTACAAAATATTCTGCCACTGCCCACACACCCAGTGCTGGGGGTGCAAGGAATCTTTATTAATGGATTTAGGGTGTCTTCACATTAAAAAGTTTGAGAACCACTGGTCTAGTTTATAAGAGTAGCTGAAGCCAAGTCTAGTAGCCATCCCACTGGGTATGCCACTGATAAATGCCATATACAAAATCCAATTAAATTAAATAATAAACCTGTTTATACTTTTAATGAAAGTCGAAAGGGAATAAAGATCACAGTCTAAGTAAAATGTAATGAGATTGTATCACAATCTAATGCTAATATTTTAAATCAAGATACACATTTTAAAAATGTATTTATACAGTTTGTCTTTTCTTCAGAGGTAAAAACCAATCATGCTAAGCTTCAAAGATATAAAATTTTTCCTACTCTATATCTACTTACATTTATTTTTTTCTCCTTATATGAAAGAAAGCATGTATAAAAAATTTAAATTGAAATTTAGTCACTGAAATAACTGCACACGTTTGAAATTGTAATAACTTTTTCTCTCATGTTCAAAATACAAAATAAGTTTAAACCATACTGCTCAGTTTTTTTATTACGTGCTATGGCATCTTGGTATACAATGGTTGGGGGGAGGCCAAATTAACCTAGTTATTACTGCACAATTCTCCAACTAGAAAAAGCAAGAGTGCAGTAATACATAAGCATTTGAATTAACAGCGGTGCAATCCTGTGTGAATGAAAAATAAGACTGTCAATTGCATTCATTGTAAAAATTAATTTCTCCTCTGACTTAGTCATTATGTCAGAGAATAAACGAGATTTTTAACCCTAATGTAGCAGAGGGTAAAGCATGAGAATGCAGTAATACACATGAACGAATGGAATGTGTTTATTCAAGCACATAAGATTCAAGCCAGCTAAATACAATTAACGATTGTATTAATTATCAAAATAATTAATTGCAAGCTCTTCTGATTTAGTAGTCATGATAGAATATAAAAAAGGACTGTTCTACATGCGGGTTTACCTCACTAGAATGAAGTATTAAGAAACTGATAAATAGAAAACATCTTACTAATTTTTATTAATATTAATCTGTTCCAGAGACACAACTGTATCGTGAAATTGTAATGTGAACCCAATGACACATTGTTTTTTGTTCTTGGAAATTTGTTCCAAAACCTCGAAAGTTGAAATTTTAGCAATATAACTAATCTATTTATCTCATTAAAAGCTGATTTTTATAATGGAAATTGAATTAGTTTTATATAGAATACTGCTAACATGTTTACAAATGCTGCTATTAGCTGAGAGGGAAGACGATCGTAACAGTCAGAGACAATCATAAGCCCATCATAAAGTGGTGCCAGTTATCATGATTATCCAGTTTATCCAGTTTCCTCTCTGATCTGAGGGTGATGGCCCTCTGTCTTCTAACTTCTCCACTAATGCTGGTGTCCCCCAAGGTTCAGTTCTTTCCACCACTCTTTTCCTCTTGTATATTAATAACCTTCTTCCATTGACCGGAAATCCTATCCATAGTTTTCCTGATGATAGCACATTGCATTCCACTTTCCATTTTGAAAAATCTTGCCCTGCTCAATCAGCCTCAACTTCTCGAATATCCGCTACCAATTCCTTAAATGCCAATCTCCAAGTAATTCTCCAGTAAGGCAAAGACAACTTAGTTGATTTCAATCCTTTTAAAACTCAGTCTTGTCCTATATCTCGCAAAAAGGATTCTTCTGTTCCTATGCTTATTTTTGGTGACACTCCGATTTCTAGGCAGGATGATATATCTCTTTTGGGGATTAGCCTGACAAATCCACCCTACCATGGAACAATATTCCATGGTAGGGTCGATTTGTCAGGGTAATCACCAAATCTGGGGCCGTGCCCCCAAAACCTCTCTCAGGCTTCTAGATTCCATTCAGAAGAGGGCAGTTAGGTTAATTAATGACTCCTCTCTAACAGAGTCTCTCCACCTCTGTCTCATAGATGTACTGTTTCTGCTGCAAGCCTTTCCTACAGATACTTCCATGGGCACTGTTCTTCTGAATTGGCTTCTATAATTCCCACTTTCTCTTTCAAAACAGTCTCAACATGTGCCGCCACCAGCCAACATCCATTTACTGTCCAACTTCAAACTTACAGAATCGACTTTTCATCTTCCTCGTTTATTCATTCAACTGCCATTTTCTGGAACAACCTTCCTTCATATGTATTTCCTGAGAATTACAGTCTACAGAAGTTCAAGTCTAATGTCAACAAATATCTTCTTTCGTCTTCTCAACCTCCAACCCAAGCATGGTACTAAGTACTATAGGTTCTAATACCTCTCGTGTTTGGGATTTTCATATAAAAAAAAAAAAAAAAAAGTCGCATTTACGAAAGCAAAAATCCCTCCCTTTGCCTATTGTTGGAAGTTACATCCTTAAGTAAATCACACATCAGTACCTTGTGATCACTGACACCTAGTGGTTCCTTTATTTGCAAATTCTTAATGCATGAATAATCACTGCTGATAATCAGATCAGGTGTTAGCTCCCTGTAGTTGCCTCTCAAACGTGCTGCTGTAAAAAACAATTATTCAGGAAATCCACAAAAATCTTGGTAGTGGGCAAGTGACCAATCTACAGGTTTCGGTCAATATCTGGAAAGTTAAAAGGATATGGCCATACCCCCATTCATTTAAAGTTCAAATTTTACAAATTATAACATATTTGATATCATAATCATCAACTTTTCAGTATCACACACTTGGTAACCCTAGATGAATGTACCAACCGTATGGTATACTACTCTTAGGGCAGTTGAAAATGAAAAAGACCTAGGGGGTAACTGTGTAGTGAGATATGAAATTCTATGAGCAATGCAGACAGGATGGCAAGACAACTCGTGGGGTTTTGTGAATGATATACAGGAATTTTGCTAGTAGGAATAAGGCCATGATTATCCCATTGTATAAAGCAATGGTCAAGCTACATTTCAACTACTGCACACAGGTGTGGTAGCCTCATTTTAGGAAAGATGTACAGCTGCTGAAATGAGTACCGAGAATGGCAACGATATTGGTGATGGGAACAAAGGGGTGCCCTTATCAAGAAGGGCTTCAGTGCTGCAAGTCGCAGCTTCAGAAACCTAGGTACCTCAGTTGTTTGTTTGTTGGTTTTTAGGAGCATTAGCAACTAAGGCCATATTGCTCCGGGATATGCGGTGGTCATTCCTTGACCTTTCCGCATCCTCCGTATTTGGTGGTGACGGGCTCGAACCCTGGTCTAATCAAGAAGCGTGTGCTGTGCACTGCTGCTCCTTCCCACCTGGTTACGGAGGCGCCGGTACCTCAGTCAGATCACTAAGAGGTAATCTGACTAAAGTGTTTAAGGCTTTAATTGGATTGAGAAAGATACTGATGGGATTCTTTCACTTGCTTAGACTACGCACATGAGGGAGCATAAATTCAAATTGAGGAAGGATACTTTATTATTATTACTATCTATATGGTGCAAGGAATCCTGAGGCTTATGCTGCACCAGCCAATAAAAAAAAAAAAAAAAAAAAAATTCTGAATTACTGTGTGTGTGTGTGTGTGTGTGTGTGTGTGTGTGTGTGTGTGTGTGTGTGTGTGTGTGTGTGTGTGAGAGAGAGAGAGAGAGAGTCAGAAGAGAAGTAGAAGGGAATCACCAAGGAAGAGAAGGATGATGATATCCAGCTCAGGACCCTGGGTATGCCAAGCTGATACTCACCAGATGTGAGCCCCTGGGGTTAAATTGCAGAATAGATGTACAAAAGTTGGCCTTTAGCCAGTGTGAGATTGATTGCTGGAACAAACTTCCATCTATTGTTGTGGAGGTTAAGAACTTTAAAAAATTCAAGGAAGAATCAAGGACAAACTATTGTAAGGAATGAATAGGTGAAATGGGATTTTTTTTTTTTTTTTTTTTTGTAAATACTAAATTTTTGTTCAAAACCATTTTGGATCCCAGAAACTCAAAGATTTTGTAAATTAACAACACTCAAGCCATTGTATTCGTAATGACAGACTTCTTAACTGGCCTAACCATTCACTGATCTTAACTTTGCTTGATCTTTTTCTAGGATTCAATTAAAAATATAGCTTATCTCCAAATATTACCATAACCCGAAAGTGAACTGAAGATGAGGATTATCAGAATCTGCTTGGCAGACTCCCTGCGCATGAATGACTCAGAAATTTTGTAGAGACTGGGTGGTATGTGACAGCTGATAAGAGAAACTGAAATTCTAGCAGGAAAGATGACAATGTTCTGCACAAGGTGATAATGGATGAGAAATGGCTTCATCATTTCAACCCAGAGAGTAAACAACATAGCTTTGTTTGGAAGTTAGTGTCATGTCAAGCAAAAGCTGTGGCTTCTACAGGAAAGGTTATGGCTACCTCTTTTTCTGATATTTAGCAATTGGTTTCCAAATATGTTGTGCCGTGTCATACAACTGTTACAGGACCTTACTACAGAACTCTACTGCACAATTTGAGGGATCACATTCATTGTAAATGACTACAACTATAGGCAGATGGATGGATGCTGCATGACAACAATGCAAGACCTCATACAGTCATTGGGTATTTAGCCAATATTAATGTCAAATGTGTTCTCATTCATTCTACAGAACCAACCTTCTACACAGAGATTTCTTTTTATTTCCAAAGTTAAAGAAGAAGTTATGAGGAAAATATTTCTAGCCATCTGAAGTTGTAAAGACTTGGAGGCATTTCTCAAAGTCATGCCAAAAATTTGTATCTACAATGTTTTCAAAGAATGGCAGAAACATTGTAGTAAGTGCATTTCATCAAATGGGGACTACTTTGAAAAAGACCATCACAATATGGATGACTGATAAATGTATGTTAAAAAAAAAAAAAAATTATGATCATTCTTTACCGAACAGCTCTCATATTTAGAACAGAAACTCCATTCTACAACTTTAATTTGCAGGATGGTATTAATGTGCAACTAACTTTTTCTTCAATGTATTGTAAATTATATTTTAATTTTATTCTGAAAAATTTTAAAAATACCCATTCCACAGAGAGCTGCCCTCTGAATAACCAGATACTCAAGCTGATTAATACATAAAAATTTAAAACAATATTTATTAACTGCCATCATATTAAAAAACAGTACAATATTAATAGTGTTAGCATTAACACTGGTAAATTATACAAGACAGCAAGCTTATACAGCATCAACAAAAAAAAAAAAAAAAAAAAAACATTCCATTTCACCTAATCATTCCATTGAATAGTTTCTCTAGTTCTTCCTTGAATGCTTTTAATATTTCAACTTTCACAAAAACAAATATAAGTTTATTCCAACAATTGATCATCTGTTAGCTAAAGGCAAATTTCCGCAGATATATTCAGCAACCTGTCTCCAATTCAATTTTTGCTCCCTTGTGTGTGATCTCAGCGAGAGAGAGAGAGAGAGAGAGAATCCCATCAGTAGTGAGCTTGCTCAATCCATTCAAAGCCTTAAACACCTCAATCACATCACTTCACTGGTGCCTATAGTCTCCAGAAGCTGCAATTTGCAGAACTGAAGCCTTTCTTTGTAAGAGCACTCTTCTGTTCCACTCACAAATGTCATTCCCCCTTTTCTGTACTCATTCAGGCAGTCCTTCATCATTGATAAAATAAATGAGGCCTTCAGACCTGTAGGCAGTACTCAAGATATGGCTTGACCACTGCCTTATACAATGGAATATCACCTCCTTATCCCTGCTAGCAAAATTCCTGTACAGCATTCACAAAACCCCAAGAGCTGTCCTGGCAGCCTGTCTGCACTGCTCAGAGAACTTCATATTTGACTGTATACAATTACTCCAAGGTCTTTTTCGTTTTCTACTACTGAGGGTGGTACCACACAGTGGGTACATTACTCCAGTGTTTTACTGTTAACCATATGCAGTACTTTGCATTTGTCAATGTTAAACTTCAATTGCCATTTCTCAGCTCATTTGCCTAACTTTTCTCGATCCTTCAGCAGTAGCATACTGCTATTACCGGCATTAACCGTGTTACTAACATTCGTTTCATCTGGAAACTTGGACATTAAGACCAATATACCCTCATCAATATCATTCAGAAATACAGAAAACAATGGGCCCAGCACTGAACTCCACTGATAACATTAGTTCAACAATGATCAGTGTCCATTTATAACAGCTCGTAGTCTCTACCCACTCAACTATACCTTTATCCATAGCAGTAACTTGCCCTTAATGCTACACTGTTCCAATTGTGTACTGCAGTCTATTATGTGCAACAGTATCAAAAGCTTTTCTGAAATCCAACTAGGTGATAACAAAATTACTTTTTGTATACGGTTCCTTTGGTTCAGCATCACAATCAAATTGATCAGACAACATCACCTCTTAACAAAAGCTATGCTGAGTGTTAATTGCACTAATGTCTAGATGGTTCTTCTTTACGTCTTTCAACAGTGACTTCATTATTTTCCCCTGGAACAGTGGGGTTAAATTTACAGGTCTGCAATTACTCATGTCACACTCTCCAGTCTGTAGGGACCTTCCCTGAATCCAAGGATGCTCTCATAATTATGGCTAAGGGTTTGTTTACATCCTTTGCTGCCTCTTTAAATATAACTGGATAGATCCAATCCACCCAGGCACCTTTCTTAGGTTTATCCTCAAAAATTTGTCTTTCACTTTCCCCTCAGTTATTACAGAATTATTTAGCTCTCTGTTAGAGCTTAATAAACTTCTGGCATATTAATAAACATCAGGTTGCTGCCAAACTAATTCAGTTTGTCAGCAACCTGAGCAGTATCATCAACAGTCAAACCATCCATATCAAGTGAACCAATCTGATTCATCGCTTCCTTCTAGAGTTTACATAATTAAAGAAATCTCTGCATTTTTCTTTGCACAAGATTTTTTGTAATTTGCCATTAATTGATTGATCTCCTTTGTGACTTGATTACAGTTTATATCTACCATAGGCTTCTGCATCACCTGATAATTTATATGCATGTGATGCAATTTTTTTCTCTGCCATGAGTCTCATTAGTTCCTCTGACCTTCCTTTAGGCTTAAACCTTGAATAGTATTTCTTAGTTGGCACGAAAAGCCTTCTATGATTAATTGCTTGAATGCTTCCCATTAAGAATTTGCTGATGGTAACATGGCCGGTTGGTGCCACTGCACAGAATTTAAAAACTATCTGAGACTACTGTAGTCACAGTTATGAAAGAAAAAAACCTATTCCCTTTAGCATTAGTAGAGACATACGATGCAAGAAAGTAAGCTTATGCAGCATCAGCCCAAAAAACCCTCACATTTCATCCCTCCATTTGTTCCAAATGCCTGTCCAGCTCAGCCTTAAATTTATTTAGCCTATTAGCTTCCACAACAAAAAAAAGATGGAAGCCTGTTCCACCAATCAACTACCTGCTGGCTAAAGGCAAATTTCCGCACATCTATCCTACGACTATCTTTCCTCAATTTGAAACTGTGCCCCTTCAGGTTTTTAGTTTGAGCAAAACGAAGAACCCCATCAGCATTCAGTTTTCTCAACCCGTTCAAAGCCTTATACACCTCAATCAGATCACCTCGAAGGTGCCTACTGTCCAGGCACTGCAATTTGCAGCACTTAGGTCTTTCTTGGTAAGAGCACCCCTTTGTTCCCCCTCGTTCTAGAAACTCTACATCCTCCTTAAATGAGGCCTCCAGACAGGTACACAGTACTCTAGGTGCGGCCTTACCATTGCCTTGTATAACAGAATTATCACCTCCCTGTCCTTGCTAGCAAAACTCCTATATATCATTGACAAGACTCCATGACCTGCCCTGGCAGTCCGTCTGCACTGCTCAGCAAACTTCATATTTGCTTGCACAATTACCCACCAGGTCTTTTTCACTTTCCACCTCCCTGAGTGTAGTACCACTCAGTTGGTATGTTTCTCTTTGGTTATTGCTACCCATATGCAGTACTTTGCATTTGTCAATGTTAAACACCAGTTGTCACTTCTCAGCCCATTTTCCCAACTTATCTAGATCCAGTTGGAGTAGCATACTGTCATTACTGTCATTAACAACCCTGCCAACCTTTGTATCATCTGCAAACTGGGACATTAAACCTGATATATATCTTCATCAATATCATTGATAAATATACAAAACAACAATGGGCCCAACACCAAACCCTGGGGACGGGACCTCCACTAATAACATATGTCCGTGAAGAGCAGTGTCCATTGATGATTACCACTCTGTTGTCTCCCACTCAACCATCCCCTTATCCATTGTAGCAGATTACCCTTGATGCCATATCTCTCCAATTTGTACAGCAGTCTTCCATATGTATCAAAAGCCTTCCTGAAATCCAAATATATGATATCAAAATTATTTTTGGCATTCAGTTCCTTTCTGACCACATCATAGTAAGTAATCAAATTGGTCAGACAAGACCTGTTTTTTGACAAATCCATGCTTGTCTTAACTATTATTGCAGTCTTGTCTAGATTATCCTGCAATGCTTCTTTAACCAGTGATTCCATTAATTTTCCCGGAACACAAGTTAAACTAACATATCTATAGTTACTTGTGTCACCTTTTGAACCTCCTTTGTGAATTGGTGATACATTTGCACACCTCCAGTCCATGGGAACCTCCCCTGAGTCCAAGGAAGCTCTCATAATTAAGGTTCAGGGTTTGCTTACTTCCTTTGCTGCCTCCTTTAATATAACTGGATAGATCTTCCCCCACCCCATGTTCTTTCCTTAGGTTTAACTTCAACAATTTCTCCTCCACTTTGCTCTCAGTTATTACAAAATAACTTTAGCGTTTGATAAACTTCTCGCACTCCCCTCATTGAATAACTCTTCATGTGTGAATGTAGATGCAAAATACTCATTCAGTTTATCAGCAACGTGAGCATGATCATCAATAGTCAACCCATCTATGTTAAGTGATATACCTTCCAATCTGATTATTTTCCCTTTCCTTCTAGAGGTTACATAAGTAAAGAACTCCTTGCTGTTTTTCTTTGCATCCTTTGCCAAAGATTTCTCATAATCTGCCTTCACCTGACTAACCTCCTTTGTGACTTGATTACAGACTAGTTTGTACTTGCCACAGGCTTCTGTGTCACCTGATACTTTATATGCATCCCATACATCTCCTTCTCTACCACTAGCCTCATTAATTCATCGGACATCCATTTAGGCCTTGAACAGTATTTCTTAGTTGGAATGAAAAGCCTAGTAGCCTCCAAAATTAAGTCCCTGAAGGTTTCCCATATAGAATTCACTGTTGGTAACATCATCAGTTGATCTCACTGTACAGAATTTAAAAACTGTTGAGAGCTCTGTAGTCACCTTTACGAAAGCAAAAGCCCTTCCCTTTAGCCTTGATGGTAGTTACATCTTTAAATAATTCCCACATCAATAAATTGTGATCACTGTCGCCCAGTAGTTCCTTTATCTGCAGATTCTTAATGCATGAAGAATCACTACTGATAATCAGATCAAGAGTATTTACTCCCTCTGGTTGCCTCTCGAACATATTGCTGTAGAAAACAGTCATCCAATAAATCCACAAATTGCTAGTGTGCGACTGACCAAGCAAATTCCAGTCAATATCTGGAAAGTTAAAATCTCCCATTATAAGACATTCCGATTTACTGGCCCACTATTTCTCTGCACAATTGCTCATTATACTCATCAGATTCATTAGGCCTATAACACACACCTACTCTCATTTTTCCTTTCCCAGTGCTTATGTCACACCAAACAGACTCAACACTGCATTATCCACAAACATCAACTGGATGCACTTCCTTAGATTTTTTGTTTCTTAACTAACAGCATAACCCCTCCTCCCTTCCTGTCCTGTCCTTCCTATACACATTACTCCCAAAATTCCAACTCTGCCCTGCCTATATCTGTGTGACACTACATCTCTAATATCCCAACAATATCTGCCTTTGACGTCTTCACTAGCTCATCAAGCTCATCAACTATTAGCATTAGTAGAGGCATTTGATGCAAGAAAGCAAGCTTATGCAGCATCAGCCAAAAAAAAAAATAAATAAAGTAAAATAAATAAATAAAAAAGAACCACTTCCACTTCACCCCTCTGTTCGTTCAAAATACCTGTCCAGCTGAGCCTTAAACTTATTTAGGCTATCAACTTCCACGACAAGGGATGGAAGTCTGTTCCACCTACCAACCACCCACTGGCTAAAGGCAAATTTCCGCACATCTATCCTACATCTGTCTTTCCTCAATTTGAATTTATGCCCTCTCAGGTGATTATTCTGAGCAAGAGGAAGAATCCCATCAGCATTGAGCATGCTCAAACCATTCAAGGCTTTGTACACCTCTATCAGATCACCTCACCGGTGCCTAGTTTCCAGACACTGTAATTTGCAAAATTACAGCCTTTCTTCGTAAGAGCACCCCTTTGTTCCGTTCACTAATCTTGTTGCCCTTCTCTGTACTCATTCCAGCAGCTCTACATCCTTCTTGAAATGAGGCCTCCAGGCCTGTATACAGTACTCTAGGTGTGGTCTGACCATTGCCTTATACAAGGGAATAATCACCTCCTTATCCCTGCTAGAAAAATTCCTATATATCATTGACAATAAACCATGAGCTACTCTTGCAGCCCGTCTACACTGCTCAGAGAACTTCACATCTGCCTGCACAACCACCCCCAGGTTCCTTTCATTCTCTACCACTGTCAATGTAGTACCACAGAGTTGATACGTTTCTCTGGGGTTGCTGTTTCCCATATGTAGTACTTTACATTTGTCAATGTTAAACTTCATTTGCCACCTCGAAGCCCATCTGCTCAACCTTTCCAAATCCTGTTGCAGCAGCAGAGTGTCAGTAGTGTCCTTGATAACCCTGCCAACCTTCGTATCGTCTGCAAACTTGGACATTAAGCTTGATATACCATCATCAATATCATTTATAAATACAGAAAACAATAAAGGACCTAATACTGAACCCTGAGGGACTTCACTAATAACATTAGTCCACGATGAGCAGTGTCCATTGATTACCACTCTCTGTCTTCTCCCCCTCAACCACCCCTTTATCCATAGCAGCAATTTGCCTCCAATGCCACACTGCTCCAATTTGTGCAGCAGTCTTCCATGTGCAACAGTATCAAAAGCCTTTCTAAGATCCAAGTATATAATATCAAAGCTATTCCCTGCATCCGGTTCTTTTGTGACTGCATCATAGTATCCAATCAAATTGGTCAGGCAAGACTTCCCCTTAACAAAACCATGCTGTGTCCGAGCTATAACTGAAGTCTTGTCTAGATGATCCTGCAGTGCTTCTTTAACCAGTGCCTCCATTAATTTTCCGGGAACAGAAGTTAAACTCACAGGTCTATAATTACTTGTGTCACCCTTTGATCCTCCTTTGTGAATCGGGGTCACATTTGCACATCTCCAGTCCATGGGTACCTCCCCTGAGTCCAAGGAAGCTATCATAATTATGGCTAAGGGTTTGCTTACTTCCTTTGCTGCATCCTTTAATATAACTGGATAGATCCCATCCACCCCAGGTGCCTTTCTTGTGTTTATCTTCAACAATTTCTCCTCCACTTTACTCTCAGTTATTACAAGATTCTCTAGCTTACTGCTAGAGTTGAATACACCTCTGGCATTCCCCTCGCTGAATAACTCCTCATGTGTGAATGTCGATGCAAAATATTCATTTAGTTTGTTAGCTACCTGAGCAGGGTCATCAACAGTTGACCCATCGTTATCAAGTGGACCAATCTGATTCATCCCCTTCCTCCTAGAGTTTACATAAGTAAAGAACTCTTTGCTGTTTTTCTTCGCATCCCTTGCCAAGGATCTCTCGTAATCTGCCTTCGCCTGCCTAACCTCCTTTGTAACTTGGTTACAGATCAACTTGTATCTATCATAGGCTTCTGTGTCACATGTTAATTTGTATGTATCCCATGCATTTTTCTTCTCTGCCATATGCTCATTAGTTCATCTGACATCCATTTAGGCCTAAACCTTGAACAATATTTCTTAGTTGGTATGTAAAGCCTAGTAGCTTCCAAGATAAGTTCTTTGAATGCTTCCCATTTTGAATTTGCTGTTGGTAACATCATCAGTTGATCCCACTGTATAGAATTTAAATACTGTCTCAGTCAATCGTAGTCGCCATTACGAAAGCAATACCCCTTCCCTTTACCCCTAATGGTAGTTACCTCTTTCAGTTATTCCCACTTCAGAACACTGTTATCACTGCCACCTAGTGGTTCATTTATCTGCAGATTCTTAATGCATGAAGAATCATTACTGATAATCAAATCTATTGTATTACTCCCTCTAGTTGCCTCCCGAACATGCTGATGTAGAAAACAATCATCCAATAAATCCATAAAAGCCTTGCTAGTGTGTGAGTGACCAGCTCCCAAATTCCAGTCAATATCTGGGAAATTAAAATCCCCCATTATAAGACTCTCTGATTTACTGGCCCACACTATTTCTCTGTACAGTTTCTTATTATACTCATCAGAGTCATTAGGCCTATTGCACACTCCTACTCTCAATTTTGATCTCCCAATGCTTATGTCACACCAAACTGACTCGACTCTGCACTGTCCAACTATACTCCTAGCATTGGTGTACATGCAAGTATACATGCACCTGTTCCTGCTCCTAGCCACCTTAACACAGCTCATGTATTTACTTGTTCCAGTATGACCTCCCAGCAGTCCTAGAAATCTCCATTACCTTGCTTTCCAGTCTGCTGCCCATTCTAATAGAAGCACTACAAGAATCACTTTTGCCTCTGCCTGTTGCCACTGTTAAACTTTTAGTCTGTGTATCCCCGAACACTAGTAGTTTCCAACCCACTTAATACTGCCTCAATAGCATCAGCAAATATTCTTGCACCCTTTCTATTTAAGTGTATCCCATCCCTGTAGAAGCAGTCTCTCCTGCTTCTACAGGAGAGACTGCTTCTTCCTGTCAACAAGCACAGACCAGGCTGAAAAAAATTCTACCCCTTGAGCCTTGCACAATCTCTCCAGGGCCGAATTGATTGATAAGGCTCTCATTATATACTCCCTCCTATCGTGTCTGGGCAGAATTGCAGACAATTTCGCATTCAACCCTAACTCGCGACTTTTTTTCAACAGTGACCTGTACTTGTTGAGTAAATCTGCAGATCTCTTACTGTGAAGGTCATTAGTTCCAACATGCACAACAGTATCACCTTTTGTTCCCTGAAAAGGTGATATCTGCTCTACAATGCATTGTAGAGCAGATATCCCCTGGCAGACATACCCTGGTCCTGTTCCACCTATCCTTCTTACAAAGTATATTCCCCGTCTCCCTGACAATAGAGTCACCAACAGTAACTAGTTCTTTGGGACCAGCACATTCTGCCTTGGAGATTGCCTCTGTGTTGCCTGATGCACAGGAGTGAGCTCTGTCGTTGAGCTGGCAGCTGAGAGCCTGATGGGCCCCTCATATTAATTTCTTTACCCTTGATGACAGTTACATCTTTAAGTAAATTCCACATGAACAAACTGTGATCACTGCAAACTAGTGGTTCTTTTATCTGCATATTTTTAATGTATGAATAGTCACTGCTTGATAATCAGATCAAGAGTATTACTCCCTCTAACATGTGGCTGTAGAAAACAGTCATCCAATAAATCCAGAAAAGTCTTACTAGTTAGTGAGTAAACCCACAAGTTTTGGTCAATATCTGGAAAATTATATATTCTTTGTTATAAAGACATTTAAATTTACTGGCCCACTCTAATTCTCAGTACATTGTTTATGATACACATCAGAATCATTAAGGATATTATACATTTCTCTCAGTTTTGTTTTTCCAGTGCTTATGTCACACTAAAGAAACTCAACATTGCACTGGTCACCCATTTCAACTGGACACTCTGCCTTAAATTTCATTTGCTTAACGAAGAGCATAAACCATCCCCCTCCCACCTATCCTGTCTGTCCTTTCTGTATACATTGTACTCCCCAAATTCAATTTCTGCATCCCTTATATCTGAGTTTTGTCATCAGAATTTTAGAGACCTTAGTAACATCAGGTCTCTGAAATTCCCACAATGACCAGTTAGAGTAACTAAGTACTCTTTTTTGCTCTTAATTAGTTACTCTAAGTACTCTTAGTACAGTAACAGAACTCATGTATTTCCTTGATCCAAGACTACCCACAACAGGCCTTGAAATCAACAGTACTTTGTACTTTATTGCATTGCAGGTTATTGCATCCAAAAGAAGCAGTGAAAGAATCACTTTCACTTCTGCCTGTTATTATTAGTGTGTATATGTGTATCTCCCTCCTCCCCCACAAACTAGCAGTTTTCTGAACTACCTCACACTGCCTTAACAGCATTATCAAATATTTTTGCACCTTTTCCTGTAGATGCAGTCTCTCAAGCACAGACCACACTGAGAAAAATGCTACTCCATGAACGTTGCACAATCTCTCCAGAGTCAAAGTGATTGCCTGGGCTCTCACCATGTACTTTCAAATCTAATCCTAACTCTCAACTTTTTTTTTTCAACATTGCCCAGTACTTGTTAAGTAAGTCTGCATATCTCCTACTCCTAATGTCATGAGAATGCAAACATGTAGAGCAATATCATCTTTGTGCCCTTAAAAGATGATACCTGCTGTACAATGTCATTAACTTTTGCCCCTCCGAGATACCCTGGTTGTAATCGATCTATCCTTTTTGCACAATATACTTCCGATTTACCTGACAGCAGAGTCATTGACAGCAACTAGCTCCAGTGGGAATAGAGCATTCTGCCTTGGGGGGTTGCAGCTGTTTTACCTGATGATCATGTACAAGCTCTGGCATTAATGCAGGCAGCTGAGAGCTTGATGGGCCTCCAATTTAATTCCTTATAGGGGCATCTACCCTAGTCATCTCAAAGATACAGATCTATTCATACTACAATACAAGAATGGCTTTTTCTAGTTCCAAGATAGATAGATACTCTATCTAATCAACTGCTTTTCTTCCCTTCAGTATAGATCTATTGATCAGTTATATATGAAGCTGTTTTATATGTCTTTGGAACTTGTTCACTGATAATGTTACCCCAATTCCACATGATGTATGCTGCTGAACCTCCTCCAAAGATGGCTCACTTTCAGCCGAGTTATGATACATGGAAATATAAATAAGTTAGATGAGGCCAAGCTGGGAGAGGGGAGGAGGAGGATGTTCCCTCTGTAGAATCCATTACTTTGTTTCACATAAATTTCCTCACCAAGAACACAGCATGAGTGTGGGCATAGGCAAGAAAATATAATATTTAATTAAAAAAAAAAAAAAAAAAAAAATATATATATATATATATATATATATATATTTTTTTTTTTTTTTTTTTTGTAATAGAGCAGATTTTTGTTTATTATTAGACTCTCCCAGTAGCATAGCTACCCATTTTCGGGCCTGGAGGCAAAGAACATGTTCGGGCCCCTACTTAATTAATGCAAATCACAAAAACAGGAGACAGCCAAAGATGCCTGGCCCCTAAAGGACCCGGAGGCAATTGCCTTGCCTGCCTACATGGTAGCTACCCCACTGGACTCTTGGCACCTCCATAGCCAGGTGGGCAGGAGCAGCAGTGTGTAGCACACACTTCTTGATTAGACCAAGGTTCAAGCCTTTGACCATTAAATACGGCAGACGTGGAAAGGTCAGGGAATGACCACAGCATATTCCATATCCTTAGTTGCCAATGCTCCTAAAAACCAAACAACAACAGCCACTGGACTCTCGCTATCCTCCCAATTTGGCTTACTTTTTCTATAGCCAAATAAAAAAAAAAATTCAGCAAACAGAACATATCACTGTCAAAGTCCCTAAAATTAATATCAGTACACAAGTTTCTGAAATAAAGCTTCCAATCATAGAAGAAGAGAATGGCATTGTGTAAAGGTAATTAAAGGAACAAACCACTTTGCAGGGACTAAAAGGAAATAACTTGGAGTTCAATTGCAACTTTTGTTAAAACTGAATTCACCATTTAGCCAGAAAATTCCTGAAACTAGTAGCCACTTGTCAAAAAAAATGTAATATGCATTAAAATCACACACAATAGAGCTGAAAATTTTCATAAAGCTCCAACTAATCATATCACCAAGGGGGGGGGGGGGGACTTTACAAATAGCTAAACAAACACTGCAATCAGATCAACTTTTTATTTTTACTATTAAGAATTGGCTAAGGTAAAGAAAGCCAACACAAGTACCACAGGAAATTTATACAAGGAAAACTCGTTTCCCGCTACCGCAGTTTCACCCAGTATTCTCGGTAAACAGATGCTTTATACAGAGTGTCTCAAAAATATAGGTACAAACATTTAGGGGAGGTAGATAACATCTAAAGGAATGTGAATCGCATAGGAACCCATAACCGGAAATGTCACCGTAAGTCGGTACACGGCGCTGTTCATCAGTTCGCGAGAGGGAAAAATTTCTGGTTTACTCATTCAAGCAGTAGTCGCCGCACGAAGAGCATGCATCCATATACGAACTGTGAGCTGGCAGACTTGAACCTAGTGTATGGATTAGCAGAGGGCAATGGACGAGCCGCTCAACGAATTTATGGAGAATGCTTCCCACACAGACATGTACCGGACCACCGTTTTTTTGCATGTGTGCATCAAAATTTGTGCGATTATGGGTCATTTAGAGGTAACAGGAGTAGTGCGGGCAGACCACGTTCGACGCGAACTCCCACCATGGAAGAAAGTGTGTTGAATGCCATACAGAATAATCCTACTACCAGCACACGTGCCGTTGCCTCTGCCTTAGGAGTGTCTCGTTGTGTGTACAGCGTGTCTGGCATGACAATTCCTTACACCCCTTTCATCTCCAAAGGGTTTAGTTACTGCTCCCCTGCAAGTGTGGCTTTTGCACAGTGGTTTCTCAAAGAAAGTGTTCAAGACTTGAATTTTCTAGCCTACGTTTTGTTCACGGATGAGGCTTATTTCACTTGGGAAGGCTTATTCAATCAGCACAATGCTCATGTGTGGGCTCACGACAATCCACACGGTGTGTGCCCCCATGGGGCACAACATCGCTTCGCAATAAATGTGTGGGCAGGTATGGTCGGTGACTGCCTAGTGGGGCCCATACCTGTTACCATCCCACATGAACTCCACTAAATATCGGACCTTTCTTGAACAAGTTCTACAAGGGTTACTTGACGATGTTCCAGCAAATGTGAGACGCAACATTTGGTTTCAACATGACGGGGCACCTGCCCATTATGAAAGGTCTGTTCGTGATCATTTGAACAGGCTTTTTGGGCGTCGATGGATTGTCCATGGTGGATCCGTTGCCTGGCCCCCACGCTCACCTGATTTATCGGGCCTTGATTTCTTTCTGTGGAGGCCCTCAAACCTATCGTGTATGAAATCACCTGTGGAGACGGAAATGGAATCCGTGGTGAGACTCGTCTGAGCTGCTGCTACTGTCAAAGAAACTCCAAGTGTGTTCAACCGTGTCTGCCAATCCATGCTGCATTGGTGTCATGCATGCATCGCGTCTCATGGTGGAACCTTCGAGCATCTGTTGTAACATCATGAAATGCCTCCATCTCGTACTCCATTGTTAATATTATGTCAAATAAATGTTTGCCACTAATTACTGTCTTGTGTCATTTCTGCGTCTTGTTCATCTGCTACTACTTTCCCGTGAAGTTTCCGGTTATGGGTTCCTATGGGATTCACATTCCTTTAGATGTTACCTACTTCCCCTAAACGTTTGTACCAATATTTTTGAGACACCCTGTATTATCGGTAGTGGCATATAAGGTCATAATTATTGATTGATTAAAGTATTGATTAGTTTTTTTTCTGATTATTAAAAGCAGATTATTGAAGTTCATGGGTGGGCTGAAATTTACTTATGGGTACCCTCCAAGACTGCCTCAGTCTTAGGGTGTTTATCCCCCCTCTTCCCGCTGTTTTAATCTGATAGGAAAACGACTTTTACTGCCACTAGTGACAACACACACCGTCTGCATAAGTCGTTTTTCTATTTCAAAACAGCGGGAAGGGGAGATAAACACCCTAAGACTGAGGCAGTATGGAGGGTATACCCTTAACTAAATTTCAGCCGCGAAGACATTAGACTCATGAACTCCAATAATCTGATTTAAATAATGACATAAAACTAATTTATACATTGTTATCGACTTCTACTGCCACTACCAATAATACGCACCATCTGTTTACAGAGAATGCAGGGAGAACTGTAGTAGCAGGAAACAAATTTGCTCGGTATAAGTTTACCAAAGTTTCTCATGGTTCTCACGTTGACTTTCTTTACCTTCAGCCCTAGACCTTTTATCTATTTCCATATCAAGCAGCAACAGCAAAAAGTATTTTTTGTCCATTTCCAATTCTGCATCAAATAAGGATTACATATTTAGATTAACAGAAGAGCTGATATAAATTGATTCCACAGCTAAGGTTTATGTGGTATGCCTTAAAGTCCATCAAATAAAAAGGGCAAGTGACAAAAATATCCAAGTTCATGGTCTTTAGAATATTCAAAGAATCACAGAAAAAAAAAAAAAAAAAAAAAAAAAAAAGACTACAATTACTTCTGCATCTAAACAATTATAATTACATTTCTCAACTGATTAATATAAACACTTATTTAACCCTTTATTTATTTATTTTATTTAAATCCTGGTACAATGTCTTATACTTACATGTCAGAATTTTCTTCCATCTTTGGAGTTGTTGATCCTGAAGTACTTCTACGTGATCCTGCTCGCAACCTGCCAATCTTCATTTCTATCCTACCCATTGTAGTCTAGAAAAATATAAAAATGTTACTGAAATCTAGGTATGAGGTTTCTATAATACAACATACTCTCAAAAGTAGAAGCAAACCAATACCTTTTAAGAAAATGAGCATTTATTCACAATACATTAATCATTTGTAGGTCCACTTTTGACTTTAATGAAAACTGTGTTCTTTCTGAAAATACTTTTACCAATTTATGGTATGAACTCATACGTTGCTCTTCAAAGTAGTCATCAGATGTTAACAGAAATGAGCATACACTTCATGTGACTTGAATGAGCACTATAGTTTATTCCAAAGACATTTCATGGGACTCCATGGAATGTCTTTGGACATTCCATGGAGTCCAAAACATTCCACTTGAAATATTGTTCAGAGTTTAGGCCTAAATGGTTATCAAATGAACTAATGAGACTCGTGACAGAGAAGAAAAATGCATGGGATGCATATAAATTATCAAGCGACTCAGAAGCCTATGGCAGATATAAGCTAGTCTGTAATCAGATCACAAAGGAGGTTAGGCAGGTGAAGGCAGATTACGAGAAATCGTTGGCAAAAGATGCTAAGAAAAACAGCAAGGATTTCTTTACTTATCTAAACGCTAAAAAGAAGGGGATGAATCTGATTGGTCCACTTGATATCGATGGTTTGACTGTTGATGATCCTGCTCACATAGCAAACAAACTGAATGAGTATTTTGCATCTACATTCACACATGAGGTTTGAAAATGGCAGGTTATCAAATTGTAGCAGAGTGCTTAATGATTTTGTAATAATTGAGAGCAAAGTGGAGGAGAAATTGTTGAAGTTAAACATAAGAAAGGCACCTGGGGTGGATGGGATCTATCCAGTTATATTAAAGGAGGTGGCAAAGCAACTAAGCAAACCCTTAGCCATAATTATGAGAGCATCCTTGGACTCAGGGGAGGGCCCCATGGACTGGAGATGTGCAAATGTATCCCCAATTCACAAAGAGGGATCTAAGGTGACACGAGTAATTACAGACCAGTTAAACTTCTGTTCCGGGTAAAATAATGGAGTCACTGGTTAAAGATGCATTGCAGTATCATCTAGACAAGACTGCAGCAATAATTCAGACACAGCATGGGTTTGTTAAGGGAAAGTCTTGTCTGACAAATTTCATAGGATATTATGATGTGGTAACAAAGGAACTGAATGCAAAAAATAATTTTGATATCATATATTTGGATTTCAGGAAAGCTTTTGACACTGTTGCGCATGGAAGACTATTGTACAAATTAGAGCAGAATGGTATTAAGGGTAAGTTGCTACAATGGATAAAAGGATGGTTGAGTGGGAGAAGACAGAGGGTGGTAATTAATGGGTGCTGCTCTTCGTGGAGTCCCACAGGGTTCTGTGTTGGGTCCACTGTTGTTTTGTATATTTATCAATGATATTGATGAAGGTATATCAGGCTTAGTGTCGAAGTTTGCAGATGATACAAAGGTTGGCAGGGTTGTTAATGACAGTAATGGCAGTGTGCTATGCAACAGGATCTAGATAATTTTGGCAGATGGGCTAAGAAGTGGCAACTGAAGTTTAATCTTAACAAATGCAAAGTACTGCCTATGGGTAGAAGTAACCCCAGAGAAACGTACCAACTGTGTGGTACTACACTTAAGGTGGTAGAAAATGAAAAAGACCTGGGCGTAATTGTGCAGTCAGATATGAAGTTTTCTGAGCAATGCAGACAGGCTGCCGGGGGCAGGTCATGGGGTTTTGTCAATGATATATAGGAATTTTGCTAGCAGGGAAAAGGAGGTGTTTGTCTCTCTGTATAAGGCAATGGTCAGGCCACGCCTTGAGTACTGCGTACAGGTCTGGAGGTCTCATTTTAGGAAGGATGTAGGATTTGCTGGAGCGTGTACAGAGAAGGGCAACAAGATTGGTGAGGGGAATTAAGGGATCCTCTTACCAAGAGAGGCTTAAGTTCTGCAAATTGCAGTGGCTGGAGACTAGGCACCTGCACGGTGATCTGGTTAAGGTATATAAGGCCTTGAATGGGTTGAGCACGCTGAATTCTGATGGGATCCTTCCACTTGTTCAGATTACGAACCTAAGGGGCATATATTCAAATTAAGAAAAGACAGATGTAGAATAGATGTGCGGAAATTTGCCTTTAGCCAGCGGGTGGTTAATTGCTGGAACAAACTTCCATCTGTCGTTGTGGAAGTTGATAGGTTGAATAAATTTAAGGAGGAACTGGACAGGCATTTGGAGGGAATGGTGTGTTTATTTTTTTTGTTTTTTTTTTTTGGCTGATGCTGCATAAGCTCATATACTTGCTTTCTTGCATCACATGCCACTACTACTATTACTACTACTCAGGTCAGCAAACACAGTGAAGAAACATTTAAGACAACATCATCTGTATTTACATTTTCCTTAACACTAATGAAACATGTGAAGATAATTTACTATATGTAATGGCAAGGGAGCTAACTCACACAGCAGTGGCCATTAAACAAAAGAAAAAAAAAAAAAAACACTAACCCACTTCGCTTGCTCATAAGCCTTCTAATAATTTGTCAAACCCTCCTTTAAATAAATCCACTAAAGTTTTGCTAGTGTGTGAGTGACCAATCCACAAGTCATCTGGGAAGTTAAATTCGCCCATTATAAGGTATTCTGATTTACCGTTATTTCTCTGTACAAATGTTTATTGTACTCAGAGCCATCAAGCCTATAACACACTCCTACTCTCATTTTTGCTTTCCTAGTGCTTAAGACACACCAAACTGACTCAACATTGCACTGTCCCCCTACTCCGTATGTAAACTAGATGCACTACATTAGATTTTGTGTGTTTCTTAACTATAGCATAACCCCACCTCCCTTCCTATCATGTCTACATTTTCTGTACACACTGATCTCCCCAAATTCCGATTCTGCACTGCAAAAATCCTCTAGGGGGAACGATTGTGTCAGGCTGTTTGTATGATGTGCTCCGTAAACTTTTCTTGATTTGTGTGTTTTTTAATTAAAGTATTAAGTTCCTATTAGTGCCACCACATAAAGATACGCCCTTGGATTGCCAGGTGCAAGTACTTTATTATTTGAGCAGACAACATATAAGCATTAAATGAATTTCTGCATGTTCATTCTGCAACTCTATATAAGTGCTTTCAGCCATTATCTTGTACATGTGTCCAACAGACACTTGACCCTGACCAGGCATTAGAGTTTCGCATAGCCGTTCTTGCTCTCCCCTCCCTACTTAGACCCCTGCTACCTGTGGATTTCACTGCAGGACAACTAAGGCGACCGGCTGGTCACAGTGCCAATTGCTTGCAAAACCACAACTGGTGGTGATATTAAATTGTCTAGTAACACCACAGTAACTGAATTCAATATGACAAATACTACCTTCTGTCAAAATTCATTCTAGCATCTGCACCATCTGTGGGACCAGCTCTGACCCCATTGTCCAATGCATTGAGTGTAAGCAATTAATATGCAATGACTGTAACCAATCTGACCTGAAAAAATTGAATAAAAGTCGTCGGAAATCATTCTGTTGTGATAGATGTTGACTTATAAATTCTCAGAAAAGCCCCATAACTGTTGCAACACAAAACAGCACGGAACCTGAAATGCCCTAGAGTAGGGCATTTCAAAGTTGAAATGCCCTACTCTAGTTCATTTGAGACAAATATCATGCCAATAACTAGAAATACTGACTCTGAATTGTACATGGATGAAGCCTCTAATCCTTTGCTGTCTTCAGGGTCGCATCAACTTTCAGATGCATCAACTTAAACACATATATTTGTGCTGCCAGAAGATTTCAGCGCCAACACCCTCCCTAATGAAACTCTGAATCCAACCTTTTGTATTCTGCAATCAACTGAATTCCAGGAACTACTCTTTAATACTATGCAGAAAATCCTCATTCAAATTCTGATAATCAGCATACCTCATACTGCAAAATCTGATATTCCCCTGGATTCTAATAGGAAACTGTGAGCTATCTAAAGAAACGAAGGAAACTGCGAGCTATCTAAAGAGATTCGTGGTATAAGAACAATATTAACTAATCAACAAGCTGAAATTTCCGACATTAACGCCCAAATTAAAAATCAAGTCAATTATGTCTTGCCACTTAAGGGAAGCTAGGAAGAATTCTGAACCTACTCTTTAAACTAATGGGCTCAAAGTGAATAAGAATTCTTCATTACCTGACGATGCCCTTAGTATTGAGACCAGATCTTCATCTTCCATTGGCCTCAATACTCCTACTGCTGCAAATATTAATTTGCCAAAGCCTGCTAACATTCATGATTCAAGTCATTCAACAGAGCAATTTATTGCCAAACAGACTCTGTCAGATGGTTCTTCTGATGTATATCGAACCACTCCTACCACCTGCTCTCCTCTGCGGAACAGTTCTGTCTGTACCTCTATTTTACAAGCTCAGAGTCACCAAGTGGAATCCTCTTCAACATCAGTTAAGGCAACATATGCAAAAATAACTGCTGCCACATGAGGTCTGCAAACCTGTCTGTAGGGCTGCCGCCACAGTGAGTAAACCTGTGTCTGATTGCCAGTCTCAAATATCACACCAAAGATCAAAACAGAAGAAACCTTTAGAAAATGTTAACGCCTCTATATCTCAAGATACTTCCTCGAAGCTTCCAGCCAAAATTCATCAAACACAGAATGTAACTACTGCAGAAAAATCTCAGTTACTCAAACATAAGTACGATATCATAATTATTCCCACAAAAGACTGAATTTTTGTTTCTAGGCTTGGACCCGCCACTAAATCAGAAGATCTTATCAATTTAATTAAAGAAAAATATGGTTTCGGTGTAGATGTCCGTTCTCTGAAGACACGGTGTCCTGCCTACTCATCTTTTATAATAACATGCCTTCCATCACAAACAGAAAATGTGCTGAATCTCAGATCCCTCTTATCAGGGGCTCTAGTAAAATGCTTCATGGACAGACCATCAAGGGAGTCCAAAATCTCTTCTCCACAGGCATAGCAATCAGAGGCCCTGCTATCTACACATACTATGCTCTCCTCTCGTCATAGAATCCCCAGAGCCCAACTGTTCAGTGTTTACCTTCAGAATTGCAGGAGTATAATTAGCAACCTAAACCACTTTAGAGCAATCCAAGGCTCACATATTTATGACATTTACCTGCTCACTGAAACCTGGCTCTCCATAGATACTGATGATCAGGAGATTATAGATGAGCAATATAGAATCCATAGAAAGGACAGAGGATCTCGTGGAGGCGGAGTAGCTATTATACATTCTAACCATATACTCTGTGTGCGCCTCCGTAGCCAGGTGGGAAGGAGCAGCGGTGCGTTAGCACACGCTTCTTGATTAGACGGGGTTCGAGCCCGTCACCACCAAATATGGAGGATGCGGAAAGGTCAGGGAATGACCACCGCATATCCCGGAGCAATATGGCCTTAGTTGCTAATGCTCCTAAAAACCAAATAACAACAATAACATATACTCTGTGAAATTGCATCAAATTTCACAAATATTGAATCACTATACTGCCTTCTTCATCTTGGCAAGTTAAAAGTTTTAATCGTATTGCTTTATTTTCCACCTCCCTTAACTAATATCCACCTTCAGTACTTAGAAAGCTTGCTGGAATCTATCTTCCCACTAATTCAATCTGCTGACATAGCAATGGTTTTGGGTGACTTTAACTGTCAACTGGCCAATTTAGGATCTTCTTCTCCATTACTGCAGACTAGGGCTCTCTTTAATATGCTTCACAGCTATGGTCTTGAACAAATTTGCAATTTTCCAACCAGAGAAAATGCCTACCTTGACCTAATATTCTCCTCTTCTCATATAGATGTTCGCAATGACAACCCTATATTTCACTCGGGTCATTCGCCAATTACTTTTGACATCACTGTGACTTCTCATAACTTCAAATGTAGCTCCCGTTCTCCACGATTCAATTTCAGAATGGCTGACTGGCCTCTGCTCAACCTAGCTCTCAGCAACATAGACACGCAGCTCTCTGGCGCTATGGATAACATCGATGTGCTCACCATCAACCTGATCAACTGTGTCCAATCAGTTATATCTGACATTCCTCAATCCCATTTGACCGCATGCTCTACCTACTCACACTGGTATAACAGTGAACTAATACATAAAATTAAATCCAAAGAATTCTATAGAAACAAGTATAAGCAATCAGGTGACAGTCAATACTATGAAATATTCAACCAACACCACAAAGAAGTGAAAATGCTCATATTAAACTCTTACAATATGTATACAGAGTCAGTTCAGAATAGTCTGCTTACTCACAGAGATATCAAACCATTCTGGAATTACATGAAGCATAAGAATATAACCAGTAGAAAGTTACAACTCCATAATGCAGATGGAATTCTCTTATCGGACGAATTCAGTATTGCTCAAGAGTTTGCCAAACATTTTTCCCAGAATTCGAACAAATGATACATTGAGACCTGCCTCATTTCCTGACTTCACATCTGTTAAAGATGATATCCTCATTAACCTCTTTATCACTGATGAAGATTTAAATTCGGCATTAAAAAGCATGAGAAATGACTATACTAGAGGCTCAGATGACATTCCAGGCTTATTTTGGAAAATGACTGTCACTACCTTAAAACCCCTCATGCTGCGGATCTTCAACTTGTCTCCCAGGCTGGGGAAGTATCCTAAGCACTTTAAGCAGGTCAATATAGTTCCTATTTTCAAAAAAGGTGATAAAAATGATGTAACTGATTAAAGACCCATAACCTTGCAAAACAGCCTGGCTAAACTCTTCGACCAGCAGTAACAAACATCTCTTTGAATTCTTCCGGCCCTTCATTGATCAGAATCAACATGATTTCTGCAGTGCCAAGTCAGTAGTCACAAATTTGCTTCCTTTCTGGCAATACACCTCTGAAGTGCTTGATAATCACCTTCAAGCTGATGCAGTCTACACAGACATACCTAAGGCATTTGATAAAGTCCTGCACAAACAACTTCTGGAAAAACTTAAGCTATATGGTATCCGTGACCCTTTGCTCTCATAGCTACGTAGCTATATTACGCATCGTTCCTTGAGCGATATCATCAATCAAGTGAACTCAGACTGTTTTATACCACTAAGTGGAGTACCACAAGGCTCCCCCTTAGGTCCTCTTTTCTTCATTGTTTTCGTAAATGATCTTCCTTCTTTCATCTACACCTCCAATATTAAAGTTGCTCTCTATGCAGATGATCTTAAGATCTACTCAGCAGTGAAGGAGATTACCGATTCTCAACAGCTTCAATGTGCTCTCAATAAATTCTCTCTGTGGCTATCTCTGAATGGCAAGTCAGCTAACCCCTCGAAGTGCAAAGTAATCTCTTTCTCATCCGACAGATCTCCACAACTAATAAATACATAGTACAGTATTAACTCTGTGATCATTGAAAGGTGTGACCAAGTTAACGACTTGGGGATTCTCTTCTCCAGCAGTGCTAAATTCAATGCTCATGTCCTTAAAATCACCAGCAAAGCATTCAAAACACTGGGATTCATCAAATGGAACACATAGAAGTTCGAAAACTACAGATATGTGGTTATCTTTTATAAAACTATTGTTCTTCCAATCCTTGAATTAAGTTCACCCATCTGGAATCCTCACACAAAGACTTTAACAAAATTGAAGCAGTCCAAAAAAATTTTGTCCATTACCATACGTACCGTAATCCTCTATTCTGTCACTTAGTGTATTATGAATAGCTGTGTGATTACTTTCATCTGAGGCCTCTGTGCACCAGAAGAGTTACTGCTGACATCACCCTTCTAGCCAAAGTAATCATTGGAACTTATGAAGCATCTGATATCCTTAAGAAATCAAAATCAACTTCAATGCTCCTTGTAGACAAGTCAGGAACCTTACACCATTTTGCCTTGACTCTGCCACCACGGACTTTATGAAGTTCAGTCCACTGAACAGAATCAGAAAATGACTCTCTCACTGATTTCTTTGACAACTTCCAATCATTGATGAACTCCATCCACAAGTTTGCCTCTTCTATTAAACTGCAAAGTGACTAGCTCTGATCTAATTATTGTAGTTTATTAGTATTATGTGTTTTATTATTTTTCTATTCTCTAACTTATTAATTATTACTTGTTTTACCGGTAACTTAATTTAATGCAATCCTCTTTTGTATATATGATTTTAATGTTTATCTTCCTGTTGGATTTCATATTATTGTTATTATGTTTATTGTTCTGATCTCAGATACACTGTTAATGGTTACCTGTTGTGTATCTTGTTATTAATAAAAATAAAAAATATCTGTATGACACCACTGATATCCGAATAATATCCAGATTTGATGTCTTGACCAGTACTTCAAATTCATCAAATTAATTGATTATACTCCTAGCATTGTTGTACATGCAAGTATACATGTGCCTGTATTGACCATTGTTCTTACTCTAAGTTACCCTAATACAGCCCACATATTTACTTGTGCAATGATGACTCGCAGAGTCCTTGAATTCCCCAGCACTTTGCTTTCCACACCACTGATATCCTAACAACATCCTTCTTTGATGTCTTGACCAGCACTTTTAAAATTCATCAAATTTATTTACTATGCTCCTAGGATTGTTGTACATGCAAGTATAATGTGCCTCTTCTCATTCTTAATTACCCTAACAGAGCCCATGTATTTACTTCTTCCATGATGACTCCCAGCAGTCCTTGAAATCCCCAGCACCTTGTTTTCAGGCTGCTGCAGATTCCAATAGAAGGAGAAGAAGAAATCCAAGAATCACTTTCTCTATTGTGTGCAGCTACTGTTAATCCATTTGTCTGTGAATCCCCCCCCCCATTCCCTAAAGCCAATAGTCTTTTTAATCACCTAACTCTGCCTTGATAGCGTCAGCAAATATTCCTGCACCCTTTCTATATAACTGTATACCATCCCTGTAGAAGAAATCCTTCCTCTTAACAACAGACCACGCTGAGAAAAATTCTATCCCATGAGCCTTGCACAACCTCTTCAGGGCTGAATTGATTGAAAAGGCTCTCGTCATATACTCCTTCCTATCGTGTCTGGGCAGACTTGCAGACATTTTCAGATTTAACCCAAACTTATGACTTTTTTTCAACATTGACCTATACTTAGCATTAGCAGAGCTCCAAATGCTTGTCTAGTTGTGCTTTGAATTTATTTAAGCCGTCAACTTCTAAAATTGACAGATCAAAGGTTGTTCTGTCAATTGACAGATCAAAGTTTGTTCCAGCAATCAACCACCCGCAAGATAAAGGAAAATTTCCATACATCTATTCTAAAACTGATTTTTTCCTAATTTTCAGTGTATATCCCCTCAGGAAATAAATCTGGGCAAGAGGAAAAATCCCATCAGCATTGAGATTGCTCAAACCATTCAATGCCCTATACACCTCAATCAGATCACCTCGCAGGTGCCCAGTCTCCAGACACTGTAATTTAAAAATTGAAGCCTTTCTTTGTAAGAGCAGCCCTTTGTTCCATCCACTAATCTTGTTGCCCTTCCTCTGAACTCATTCCAGCAGCTCTACATCCTTCCTAAAATGAGGCCTCCAGACTTGTATACAGCACTCAAGGTGTGACTTGACCATTGCCTTATACAAAGGGATAATCATCTCCTTATCCATGCTAGAAAAATTCCTGTATATCAGTGACAAGACACCATGAGCTATTCTTGCAGACTATCTGCACTACACAGAAAACTTCATATCTGACTGTACAATTACCCCAAGGTCTTTTTCATTCTCTACCATCCTGAGTGTATTATCATACAGTTGATATGTTACTCTGTGGATACTGCTACCTATCTATATGTACTTCACATTTCTCAAAGTTAAACTCCTGTTGCCACCTCTGAGCCCATCTGCTCAACTTTTCTAGATCCTGTTGCAGTAGCATAGTGTCAGTAGTGTCCTTGACAAACCTGCCAACCTTTGTATCGTCTGCAAACTTGGACATTAAGCTTGATATACCATCATCAATATAGAAAACAATAATGGACCCAATACTGAACCCTGAGGGACTCCACTAATAACATTAGTCCACGACGAGCAGTGTCCATTGATTACCACTCTCTGTCTTCTCCCCCTCAACCACCCCTTTATCCATAGCAGCAATTAGGACTTAACACCATACCGCTTCAATTTGCACTGTAGTCTTCCACGTGCAACAGTATCAAAAGCTTTCCTAAAATCCTCCCCCTGAACCATGGGGGACTCCACTAATAACATTAGTACACAAAGAGCAGTGTCCATTGAATACCACTCTTTGTCTTCTCCCACTCAACCACCCCTTTATCCATAGCAGCAATTAGCCCTTAACCATACTGCTTCAATTTGCACTGTAGTCAACAGTATCAAAAGCTTTCCTAAAATCTCCCCCCCCCCGCATGTCAACTAGATGCTCTGCATTACATTTTGTGTGTTTCTTAACTACATCAAATTAATATCAAAATCATTTTTTGCATCCAGTTCCTTTGTGAGCACATCACATTATCCAATCAAATTGGTCAGACGTGACTTCCCCTTAATAAATGCATGCTAAGTCCAAACTATAACTGAAGTCTTGTCTAGATGATCCTGTCGTGCTTCTTTAATTTACTGGAACAGAAGTTAAACTAACAGGTCTGCAATCACTTGTGTCACCCTTTGATCCTCCTTTGTGAATTGAGGTCACATTTGCACATCTCCAATCCATGGGTACCTCCTCTGAGTCCAAGGAAGGTCTTATAATTATGGCTAAGGGTTTGCTTACTTCCTCTGCTGCCTCCTTTAATATAACTGGATAGATCCCATCCACCCCAGGTTCCTTTTTTAAGTTTATCTTTAACAATTTCTGTTCTGCTTTGCTCTCAGTTAATACAAAATCATTCTGCTCACTTCCAGAGTTCAATACACCTCTGGCATTTCAATCCCCGAATGACTCCTCATGTGTAAATATAGATGCAAAATACTCATTCAGTTTGTTAGCTACCTGAGCAGGATTATCAACAGTTGAACCATCGATACAAGTGAACCAATCTGATTCATCCCCTTCCTTCTAGAGATTGCATAAGTAAACACCTTTGCCAAAGATTTCTCATAATCTACCTTTGCTTGTATTCCACAGGTTTCCTTCTGTTTTATCGTGCCTGCTTGTCTATGTAATGTTCTCTGTGAATCGCTCAGCTTCTAACAAGGCTGTACGCTAATATGTATTTCGAGAAGACCTGGGTTTCAAATGATAGTCCAGTAGTTGGATTGGGACAAAAATCTTGCGCCCTCAAGCCCACTCAGACTTAAATAAGAGTAAGCCCGCAGCATCAAGATCGCATTGTGATTAACTCAAAGGTTCTCCTTAAGTTGAACTTTGAGCCCACATAACTCCAACTCAAAATCTACTCAATAAATTATGTGTAACAGAGAATTGTCAAGAGGCAAAATGATCAACAAAACAAGATTTATTAAACATATAAGTCATATATGAGTACAATTTAACTGGTCAAAGTTTTAGAATAATTGGTATGTGGTTGCTTGGTAAATTAACTGAATAACAAGCATTATCTTACTGTTAGCAGTATTAGAGTTTTGGAACGTTCTTCATGTGCTTTTCCACTATTTCTCCTGTGAAAATTCACAAACACTGATAACAGCCATGTCATACAATTGTTCCATTATTAGAATAAGAATACATCTGTCAACCTAACAACTACTGAGAGTATTATAACAACTAATTGGTCAGGTCATGTTAACTGTTAAATTCTAACTATGTAAAGGAGATACACATTTGTCAATGATTTTTATGAGAAGAGAGGTCAGTTTGTGTGTGTGAAGTTAAGGCAAGGGAAAAGTATAATTAACTTCTAATAGTTGAGTTTATGTTGTTTCAGAAAAAGGCTAATCACTTAGCGACAAAATGTCTTTCTTTCTCGGTGCTCCTTGGTACTACCGTTTGATCCATAATTACGACTTTGGGCTATCTTCCTCGATTTTCTTTATCGGCTGATCTTCCACTCTCTCTTCACTACTTTCGACGCTATAAAAACTCTACCAGATACTGGAAAAACCTCTTGTAAATCTTCAACTGTTTTCTAAGTCTCTCAGATCTCACTCTGACTCTTCCAACACCAAATCCCACAAAACCTACGTTAAGACTGCCAAGCTCCCTCGGTTTCTTTCCCCTTTCCCTATAAATACCTCTACATTCCTCTTTCCATTCTGACCTCATGGGTCAATAATGTGGGACGAGGAACTTGGGGACTGTCAACTTTGGAATTTGACACAACTGAAAATGAAATATTGTAGGAAGAAAGGAAATCCCATGTTTGTGTAAGGCAGTTTCTTTTGTTTTAAAATCGCGTCATCGAACATAAATTGATATACTTTTATGAACGGAATTTTAGAATGACAGTCATTGGATTTATTAGTTTCAATCTCATAAGGAATTATGTCTCATGTTCTAATTTCTCACTCTCTTCTGTCACAAGTCGCAATCTGCTCTTTTTGTTCCTGAGGCAATTTAAGCAAACACAAACTATCCATTGCCATCGGGGAGAGGGGACTGACGTCATCTAATTGCTCTGGCCACTAAATGCGGTGTATCGTTTCAACAACAACTTCCCCCTAGGGCAGCGACTGACTGCTGCTACGAAATCGAACGTTAAACATCGTTCATTCCGTCAGATTAGTTGTATAGACCGTGGAAAAAGTATGGGACACTTTGAAGAATAAATGCTTCTTAAAAGCAGGTGAAAGGGATAAAAAACGATGGCATTTTTTAACACCTGACTAACCACCTTTGTGACTTGATTACAGATCAACTTATATCTACCATATGCTTCTGAGTCACCCGTTAATTTATATGCATCCCATGCATTTTTCTTCTCTGCCATGTCTCATCAGTTCATCTGACATCCATTATTATTCAAGGTTCACTAAACCTTGAAAAATATTTCTTAGTCTGATTGAAATCCTAGTAGCCTCCAAGATTAATTTGATTCCGATTTAGAATTTGCTGTTGCTAACATCATCAGTTGGTCCCAGTGTATAGAATTTAAAAACTGTTTTAGACCACAGTAGTGACCTTTACGAAAGCAAAAACCCTTCCTTTTACTGCTGATGGTAATTACCTCTTTGATTAAATCCCACATCAGCACACTGTGATCATTGCCACCTAGTGGTTCCTTTATTTGCCCAGGGGCTCACATATGGTGATTATGGGCTTGGCACACCCAGGGTCCTGAGCTGGGTATCATCATTCTTTTCTTTCTTGGTGATTCCCTTCAACTTTTGACTCACACTCTCTCAGAGTAACTCGGGGGATTTTTTTTTTTTTTGTTGGTGCAGCATAAGCCTCAGGCTTCCTTGCAATATATAAATAATAATAATCTCCAACCTAACAGTTCCTTTACCTGCAGATTCTTAATGCACGAAGAATTATTACTGATAATCAGATCAAGAGTATTATCAAGAGTGTTACTCCATCTGCTTGCTTCCCGAACATGCTGCTGTCGAAAACAGTCATACAATAAATCCATAAAAGCCTTGCTAGTGTGTGAATGACCAACCCACAAATTCCAGTCAATATCTGGGAGATTAAAATCCCTCATTATAAGACAATCTGATTTACTGGCCCACTCTATATCTCTGTAAAGTTGTTCTTTATACTCATCGCAGTCATTATGCCTATAACACTTTCCTACACTCAATTTTGCTTTCCCAGTGCTTAAGTAACACAAAAACTGACTCAACACTGCACTGTCCACCCATGTAAACTGGCTGCACTTCCTTAGATTTTGTGTTTGTTAATTAATAGCATAACCCCTCCTCCTTTCCTATCCTTTCTGTACACATTGTACTTCCAAATTTTTAATTCTGCATTCGTCACATCTGTGTGACACCATGTCTATGATATCCCAACAATATCTGCCTTTGATGTTTTGACCAACACCTCAAATTCATCAAATTTATTTGATGAATTTGAGGTGTTGGTGTACAGGCAAGTATACGTGCACTGTTTTTATTCTTAGCTACCCTCTAACACGGTCCATATATTTACTTGTTCTGCCTAGGCTCCCAGCAGTCTCCGAAATCCCCCGCTCCTTGTTTTCCAGGCTGCTGCTCATTCTAATAGAAACAGTGCAAGAATCACTATCCCCTCTGCCAGCGGCTACTTTTAATCTATCCGTCTGTGTATCCCCCTAAGCTATCAGTTTTCCAACCCAACCCAACTAATATTGCTTTGATAGCATCAGCAAAAAAGGTAAAGGTAAAGTGCAGCCATTATCAACCCACTGCAGGATGGAAGCCTCCTCAACAATTCATGCTGATCAGCAAATCTGCTTGCAACCTTTAGTATACTTGCGGACATACTTGTCTGCAGATCTCGTACTCTTAATGTCATTGGTGACAACGTGTACAACAATATCACCTTTTGCGCCCTTTAAGGATGATATCTGCTCTACAATGTCTAACTTCTGCCTATGGCAGACATACTCTGGTCCTATTCCATGTATTCATTTTGTAGAATATATTTCTGTTTCCATGACAGTAGTCACTGACAATAAATAGCTCCTATGGGACCAGCACATTCTGCCTTAAAGATTGCCGCTGTTTTGCCTGATTCACAAGAGTGAGCTCTTGCTTTGATTTGGGTAGCTGTGAACTTAATAGGCCGCCTATTTTAATTCCTATGAGGGCATCTACCCTACTCTTAAAACTCATAGATGCCCATCACAACTCTAGGGTGACTGCTACCCATATGCAGTACTTCCATTTGTCAATGTTAAACTTTGGTTGCCCCGTCTCAGCCCATCTGCCCAACTTTTCTAGTTGCTGTTGCAGTAGCGAACTGTCATTGACAACCCTATCTACCTTCATATTGTCCACAAACTTGGAAATTAAGCCTAACACAAGTTCATCAATATCATTGGCAAATATAGAAAACAACAATGGTCCCAACACCAAACCCTGGGGGAATCCACTAAAAACATTAGTCCACGATGAGCAGTGTCCGTCGATTACCAAGCTCTGTCTTCTCTCAATGAACAATCCATTTATCCATAGCAGCAACCCGCCCTTAAGCAAGTTGCTGCTATCGATAAAAGATAGTCCATAAATGTTCATATCTTTTAGAGTATAATTTGCTAAGTCTACTCTGTCAGTGACTGGAGGGTGTCTGAGTAGTGTGTATGTTGGGCATTGTTGAGGCCACATTAAGTCAAGAAGCTGGGTATATTATAAAATTTCATTACTTCATAAATGTCCCACCCTGTACTTTTACATTATCTATTGAATGCATGATGAATAGTCAAACAAATTAACTATGAAAATATATCAATGTCCTATACAGGTCTTCATTCATAACAGAAATATGCAGAACTGGCCCCGTGCCCTATCAGTAGCCTGTGCGAGATTTTTTGGTGTGCCCTCTCCAACTTCTTATGAAGTTTATGCATTATATTTTCACTATCAACTAAAAAATACTTACTTTTTTATTTTAAAAGAGAAACAATGTATGAGAGTCCCTGAAGGATAGAATCAAATATATTATTTAGGAAATAATATACAGTTGTGCCCCCGTATCCACTTATTCGGTATCAGCTGATTCAGTTACCCGTAATTAACCACGGAAAAAAAATGAAAAAAACTTAACAAGTAGTACTCATGCATCCAATACAATGCTTCTCTTTATTTTTTTACGATTTCAATTTTAAATTGAATAACTTCCCTTTATTTTTCACAATGTCACATATGGTTTGGTCACCAACATTATAATGGTTCTTTAGAGATTTAACAGATACACCGTTTTCAAACTTTTGAATAATTTCAAGTTTTTGTTTAATTTGAAAGCACAACTCTTGGGTTTGCCCATCATTTTTACAATATCTAAACAAAAAAAAAAGTTACTACAGTGGAATCTGGTTATTTGGGCCACCGGTTAATCGGGGCAGCCATTTATCTGGGACAAATCTTAAAAAACAGAACCCAATCGAGAAAATAGCCAGGATTTACTTCGCTTAATTGGGACAACATGCCGTTTAATCGGGGCAAGAGACCACAGCACTGGAGATTACCCTACGATTTTCTCCAACCGTACCACGTGGTTCAGTCGGTTTTGTGGAGGTCACAACCATAAAACAATAAAAACAATTAGCAGTCACCTGTTTATTGGGCTTTTCTGTTAGTGCAATCTATCATAAGCAAATAGTGAACTTGATCTTATTGAATTTGCGATAATACCGACAGCTGGAATTCTGTGGATTATTACGGTGAAATGCGCTTACACTTCCATGGAATCATCAATCAGATAAAAAAATTAATTTTCAAAATCTTCTCTTATTCCTATTTTTAAGACTTCGTAAAATTGTTACTCCATTCTCACTTGTGCGTATCTTGTTACATGCAATTTGTGTGTGCCGTGTTCTTTGTTATTGATTCCTTATAATTTTACTGTTTTAAATTTTAACCCCCACATACAAATGTCAACTAGTTAATATGTGCATATTATAGTACGTATTAATTATTCCGATTATCACATATATTATTCCGATTTTTCCGTATCATTTAATTTTTTAATTGGTAAGGTAACAGTGTAAATTTGTGCTTAATATATCTTTACTTTTATAGCTATGGATAATATTCCTCCTATTTTCACTAATTAGAATCACTGTTTAATAGAATTAAAATTCAATTCACAAACATGATCACAATGACCGGCGCTTACTACACATCGTACAGTGAACGGTACTTTATTGAACATGATTTGATTGTACAGTGAACCAATTGTAAAGTGGGGGTTCACTGTATTTTTAACTTTTTTTACATGGAACTTCGGATAATTGGGGCAGCTGCTTAATCGGGCCAAAATGCACTTGTCCCAATTAACCGGAATCGACTGCATATAAAAAAAAAAAAATTCCGACATTCCTGACATCAATAAGAAAACAAAATTTGTCTTGTTTCGGTGCAACGGAACACAACAATTGACACAATGCACTAAATAAAACTACACGTTTGGTCTCTTTTTTTTTGTTTGTTTGTTTTGAGTGGTATGTGTGAAGACAGCAGGGGTTGCAAGATAATAGTTACACTAATCTCCCAATAACGACGTATAACAGAGGTTCTTGTCAGTTATTTATAACTTCCAAAATATCTGTTTATACCTATTCTAGTTATTACTTGAATTTTATGATTTCGGGTTGATTTTTATATATATTTTTTAATTTGGAGTCTTGAAGTGTCCTGCTTAATCCAATTCCATACAAGAAAATCCGTGTTATATATGTGGTCAGCAGGTGTTCCCTTATATCCGCGGTTTCAGCCATCCACGGTAGGTCTTGGAACTTATCTCCTACTGATACGGGGGGGAGTCTTACTGTATTTCCAAAATAATATTTAAAAATATCTAAATGCACAAGGCATAATACTTTAAGAGTAAGAGTTTAATATCTATGTTTAATCAGAAAGCCCCGAGGGAAGATGAAGTTACCGTAGAGTTATTAAAATTGGGAGGAAGAGGCTGGCACAAAAACTGGCAAGACTCTTCACAAAATGCATTAGAAAAGGTGTAATGCCTAAAGATTGAAATAATGCCATCATAGTTTTGCTGCATAAGAAAGCAGATAAATCAGAAATTTGAAATAGACCAATTAACTTGTTATTCCACCTCTACAAGTTGTTCACAAGAGTCATTACTAACAGATTAGAAAGAATACTTGATGAGAATCAACCGAAAGAGCAAGCTGCCTTTAGGACAGGATTCTCAACTATGGATCACTTTCACATAATATCACAGCTAATGGAGAAAGCAAATGAATATAAAACACCATTATGCCTGGCATTTGTGGATTATGAAAAGGCATTTCACTGACTCCATACAGCATAAGGCGAAGTTTTGGGTACTGGAAAGACAAGGCATAGATACGCCATATATTATGATTTTGAAGAAAATATATGAGAGTGCTACCTCCTTTATCAGACTAGACAAAGACAGTAGGAAATTTAAAATCGAGAAAGGAGTTTGAGAAGGAGACACAATATCTCTGAAGCAGTTTACTGCTGCCCTTGAGAAAGCTTTCAGATTTTGATTAGACTGGTCGCAGAAAGGAGTCAATGTGAATGGAGAGTACCAAAACCATTTACAATTTTCAGATGACATTGTGGTCATTAGCCACGATCCCAAAGAATTAGAGGAAAATCTAAATCAGTTATGCACAGTTAGTAAGGATTTGGACTAAGGATGAATATGGCTAAAACGAAAGTAATGATGAACAAGTATGCCACAGAAAGGGATATAATGATTGAAGGAGCAGTAATTGAATAGGTGGAGTCATATACTTATCTGGGACAAGTCATTAGCTGTAATAATGATAAATGGCTGGAATTCAAGAGAAGAATAAATTTTGGATGGATAGCATTCAGGAAATATAGTCACATACTGAGGAGCAATATCCCAATCTGTCTGAAATGTAAAATAATGAACCAATGTATACTACCCACCATGTGACTTATGGAAATGAAACTTGGGCCCTCACCAAAAGAATGGAAGAGAAGCTGAGAACTACACAGCAAAGAATGGAACAAATTATATTTGGAATAAGACTGTTAGATAAGAAGAGAAACACATGGATTAGGCAGCGAACTCAAGTAAAGGACATTCTTATCAAAACTAAAGAACTAAACCGGTCTTGGGCAGGACTCGAAGACATGATGACAGATGGACTAAGAGAATAACAGAATGGTACCGAAGAGGAGCTAGAAGAAAACCCTGAAGACAACAACGGAGATAGACAAGTGAAATTCACGAGTTTGTGGGTAGTAAATGGATGGTGATTGCACAAATCAGAAGGAACTGGAAAGTTACTGGAGAGGCTTTTACATCCTGCAAAGGATTGAAAATGGCTGATGATGATCTATATAATATCGGTGTAGATACATCATAGATAACTCTTAAGAAACTGCGATGGTAGTGTGGGAGGCATCATTTGCTCTGTATCTCATATTGTGCTCTTCCTTCACAATGGTGAAACGGTGCCATCTGGGTGGTGGTACTCACTGAGAATAAGTAACAATAGTGTTCCCTATTAGTGAAGCGTTACTTATTCGAGGTAGTGCAATACCATGTAACTCATTGTGAAGGAAGAGCACACAATATGAGATAGAGTAAATTATGCCTCCCACACTACCATCATAGTTTCTTAAAAGTTATCTATGGTGTATCTACACCTATATTATATAGATACCAAAATAATATATACGGCTCAACTCGCCAGGAACAGGCCTGGGGCCCAGTTTCCTTTTTTTTATACTTTTATTATCTTTTACCTCAACCACTGCTTGTCTCACTTCGGCTAATTATTTGCTGTGCAATTCCTTTCACTTCAATGGTGTTACTTGTGCATATATCCACACTGGAATTCCCTGTCAAAGCCTTAGTAATTTGGAATTTGCATAAAATCTCTTCACCATATTCTGTCAAATCTGTGCATTGCTTCTATTGTTCTCCCAACTCCAGTAATCCCTTATTTCATTGTTTTGAACTTGAGTTTCTACAGTCCAACTTTTTTTTTTCCTAATAGTGAGGTAATTTTCCATGACAATTTTAATGTACACAAGTGCAGCTGGCTTCAGTTTACTATGGACCTAGCTGATCAAGATGCTGTAGCTTTTATACTTACTAATGACCATGCGTGGATTGTTCATTTACCTACCAGAGCACCAAACACTTTTAAACATACACACCCAACACCCTTGATTTATTTCTTACAAACAACTCCTCAAAGTAAACACGTGAGGGCAATGATCCTCTAGGCCAGTGGTCGCCAACCTTTCGGACCTCACGGACCATTAAACTCAAAATTTTGAATCCCGCAGACCACTACCATGATATTTTCCATAAAAGTAACATTCTAAATATGAAATGGTACTTACACTTGTTTTTGCACTCCAAGTTATTTGAAAAAAATTGGATATCATTAATGTTAATATAATTAATAATATAATGGCCTTATAATGATAAAAAAAAGTATAATAAATAAATGCAGATATATTCATTATGAAAAATGCAAAAAAAAAACATTTTAAATTCCATTTTATTAAAAAAGAATTAACAGAAACAACTAATATTAACAATTATCAAAAATCGAGTGCACCTCGACATAGAGGTGTATAAAGGATTAATTATAGCAAAATAATCAGGGTGACATCTGTTGCTGCTTGTTTCAAATAAGCTGTTGGATTCTTGGGCTCCAATGACGTTACTCCAACATGGAGAGCTGTTTGTATTTCTAGCCGACTGCAGTACTTGTTTTTAATTGCTGTAACTGATGAAAATGTCTTTTCACACATATATGTAGTTGGGAATGGAATTTAAAATTTGATGGCCTTTTCAGTCAGCACTCGGTACTCACTTTTTATGGAAAACCAAAAATGAGATCTTGTTAGGGAAGAGTGGAATTTACCTTTGAGACTGTCGTCGGATGATAAATCGATTAGGCTTTCTTTTTCTTTCATGTTCAAATTACTATCCTCGATTTTCGCCGAAAATGGTTCTATTATCCACGTATTTCCGTGTATGGGGTCCTCTTCCTTTGGGTAATAATGACTGAAAGAGTCAGTGAGCGACTAAGTGCAATCGAACAAGAGTTATTACCTATCAGTTGACATCCTCCTGTTTCATATAATCATCAAAATTTGGGAACATTTGCAGATCTTCTTCAGCCAACCGCATTTGCCACAGCAACATATTCCTTTGAAATTCATCCATTTTGCCTCGCAGTGTGAACACATCCGTAAGCTGTCCTTGCAAGAACGTGTTCAGCTCGTTTAACACAGAAAAAAATATCTGCCAAGTATGCAAGCTTGGCTAGCCAATCATTGTCGGACAAGAGATCATGGAACCTCAAAATTATTATTTTGCTGCTGGAAGAATAACTTGACTTCTTGGTGCAGGCCGAACAATCGGATTAGTACTTTGCATCTCAACAGCCATCTCACCTCAGCGTGAAGAAGAACATGAGTATGCTGAGAGCCCATTTTTTCACAAAGTGCCCCAAATATTCGAGAATTGAGCGCTTTGTAGAGAATTTCTTTTACAATTTTAATTACATCAGAGAGTACTTCGTGCAGTTCTGGAGATAATCTTTTTGCCACAAGTTGCTCATGATGTATAACATTAGCATTAGTAGAGGCATATGATGCAAGAAAGCAAGCTTATTCAGCATCAGCCAAAAAAAAAAAAAAAAAACACAACCACTACTCCCATTTCACCCCTCCATTCGTTCGAAATACCTGCCCAGCTGAGCCTTAAATTTGTTTAGGCTATCAACTTCAACAATAAGTGATGGAAGTCTATTCCACAAACCAACTGCCCGTTGGCTAAAGGCAAATTTCCGCACATCTATCCGACATCCGTCCTTCCTCAATTTGAATTTATGCCCTCTCAGGTGATTATTCTGAGCAAGAGGAAGAATCCCATTGGCACGGAGCATGCTCAAGCCATTCAAAGCCTTATACACCTCTATCAGATCACCTCGCCGATGCCTAGTCTCCACACTCTGTAATTTGCAAAACTTAAGCCTTTCTTCGTAAGAGCAACCCTTTGTTCCATTCACTAATCTTGTTGCCCTTCTCTGTACTCGTTCCAGCAGCTCTACATCCTTCTTGAAATGAGGCCTCCAGACCTGTATACAGTACTCAAGGGGTGGCCTGACCAATGCCTTATACAAGGGAATAATCACATCCCTATCCCTGGTAGAAAAATTCCTGTATATCATTGACAAGACACCATGAGCTACTCTTGCAGCTCATCTGCACTGCTCAGAGAACTTCATATCTGCCTGCACAATTACCCCCAGGTCCTTTTCATTCTCTACCACTGTCAGCGTAGTACCACAGAGTTGATACGTTGATCTGGGGTTACTGTTTCCCATATGTAGTACTTTACATTTGTCAATGTTAAACTTCATCTGCTCAACCTTTCCAGATCCTGTTGCAGCATAGCATCAGTAGTGTCCTTAACAACCCTACGAACCTTTGTATTGTCTGCAAACTTGGACATTAAGCTTCACATACCATCATCAATATCATTTATAAATACAGAAAATAACAATGGACCCAACACTGAACCCTGAGGAACTCCACTAATAACATTAGTCCACGTTGAGCAGTGTCCATTGATTACCACTCTCTGTCTTCTGCCACTCAATCATCCCTTTATCCATAGCAGCAATTTGCCTCCAATGCCACACTGCTCCAATTTGTGCAGCAGTCTTCCATGTGCAACAGTATCAAAAGCCTTTCTAAGATCCAAGAATATAATAACAAAGTTATTCCCTGCGTCCAGTTCTTTAGTGACTGCACCATAGTATCCAATCAATTTGGTCAGGCAAGACTTTCCCGTAACAAAACCATGCTGTCTGAGCTATAACTGAATTCTTGTCTGGATGATCCTGCAGTGCTTCTTTAACCAGTGCCTCCATTAATTTTCCTGGAACCGAAGTTAAACTAACAGGTCTTTGTGAATTGGGGTTACATTTGCACATCTCCAGTCTATGGGTACCTCCCCTGAGTCCAAAGAAGCTCTCATAATTATGGCTAGGGGTTTGCTTACTTCCTTTGCTGCCTCCTTTAATATAACTGGATAGATCCCATCCACCCCAGGTGCCTTTCTTGTATTTATCTTCAACAATTTCTCCTCCACTTTCCTCTCAGTTATTAGAAAATCATCTAGCTCACTGACAATGTTTACTTCACCTACAACATTCCCCTTCCTGAATAACTCCTCATGTGTGAATGTAGATGCAAAATACTTGTTTAGATTGTTAGCCACTTGAGCAGGATCCTCAACTGTTGAACCATCAACATCCAGTGGACCAATCTGATTCATCCCTTTCCTTCCTGAGTTTAAATAGGTAAAGAACTCTTTTCTGTTTTTCTTTCCATCCTTTGCCAAGGATTTCTCATAATCTGCCTTTGCCTGCCTAATCTCCTTTGTGACTTGGTTACAGACCAACTTATATCTATCATTGGCTTCCATGTCACCAATTAATTTGTATGTATCCCATGCATTTTTCTTCTCTGCCGTATGTCTCATTAGTTCATCTGACAACCATTTAGGCCTGAACCTTGAACAATATTTCTTGGTTGGTATGTAAAGCCTGGTAGCTTGCAAGATTAGTTCCTTGAATGCTTCCCATTTTGAATTTGCTGTTGGTAACATCATCACAGTTGGTCCCACTGTATAGAATTTAAATATTGTCTCAGACCATCACAGTCACCTTTACGAAAGCAAAAACCCTTCCCTTTAACTCTGGTGGTAGTTACCTCCTTGAGTAAATCCCACTTCAGCACACTGTGATCACTGCCACCTAGTGGTTTCTTTATCTGCAGATTCTTAATGCATGAAGAATCACTACTGATAATCAGATCAAGAGTATTACTCCCTCTAGTTGCCTCCCGAACATGCTGGTGTAGAAAACAATCATCCAATAAATCCACAAAAGCCTTGCTAGTGTGTGAGTGACCAACCCACAAATTCCAGTCAATATCTGGGAAATTAAAATCCCCCATTATAAGACTCCCTGATTTACTGGCCCATTCTATTTCCCTGTACAGTATCTTATTATACTCATCAGAGTCATTAGGCCTATAGCACACTCCTACTCTCAATTTTGATTTACCTATGCTTATGTCACACCAAACTGACTCGACACTGCCCTGTTCATCGATGTCGACTGGCTTCACTTCCTTTTATTTGTTTCTTAACTAATAGCATAACCCCTCCTCCCTTCCTATCCTGTCTATCCTTTCTGTAGACGTTGTACTCTCCAAATTCCGGTTCTGCATTCCTTATATCTGTGTGACACCACGTCTCTGATATCCCAACAATATCTGCCTTTGATATTTTGAGCAATACCTCAAATTCATCAAATTTATTTACTAAACTCCTAGCATTGGTGTACACGCAAGTATACATGCACCTGTTTCTTCTTAGCTACCCTAACACAACCCATGTGCTTACTTGTACCGCAATGACTTCCAGCAGTCTCTGAAATATCCTGCATCTTGTTTTTCAGGCTTCTGCTCATTCCAATAGAAGCAGTGTAAGAATCTCTTTCACCTCTGCCAGTGGCTACTGTTAATCTATTAGTCTTTGTCTCCCCCCAATTTAGCAGTTTTCCGACCCACCTAACACTGCCTCGATAGCATCAGCAAATATTCTTGCACCCTTTCTATTTAAGTGTATCCCATCCCTGTAGAAGCAATCTCTCCTGTTAACAAGTACAGTACAGGCTGAAAAAAATTGTACCCCTTGAGCCTTGCACAATCTTTCCTGGGCCGAATTGATCGACAAGGCTCTCATCATATACTCCCTCTTATCGTGTCTGGGCAGAATTGCAGACACTTTCAAATTCAACCCTACTTCACGGCTTTTTTTCAACAGTGACCTGTACTTGTTAAGTAATTCTGCCGGTCTCCTACTCTTAATATCATTAGTGCCAACGTGTACAACTATATCACCTTTTGTGCCCTTAAAGATGATATCCACTGTACAACATCATCAACCTTTGCCAGGGGCAAAGGTTGATGGACATAATGCAATGAGTAAACAAGATGTCTAGGTGTCCAGCATCTTTCACTCTTGCAACCTCCTGAATGATGTCCAGTGATGCTTGCGGCACTGTCTGTGCATATCCCAACACATTTCTTCCATTCAATACTGCATTTCTGGAAATAACTATTAAGTGCATTGAAAATTTTAGAGACGGTTGTTCTACCCGACAAGATTAGCGAACAGAAGAGTTCTTCCTTTAATTCTCCTTGGCAATCAAACCTCACAAAACAAAGAAAAACTGCCTTGTTAGTTATGTCTGTTGATTCGTCAAGTTGAATTGAATAAAACGTAGAATTTTTGACAAGTGCAATCACTTGATTTTCAATATCTTCAGCCATGTTTCAATTCTGCGCTTCTCAGCGTTAGTGGACATAGGAATTGCTTTCAGTTTCTGGACAGCCTGTTTCCCCAAAACCTCTTCACAGGCTTGTAACAAGCAAGGCTTAATTAATTCTTCTCCAATCGTATACGGCTTTTTACATCTCGCAATTTCAGTGTTATCAAATAGGAATATTTTACTAGGGACTTATCTTCAACAATCATTGTTGCTAATGAACTTGTTTGCTTTTTCAAATTTACATGCATCCCTTGGAGGTATTCAACTGGCTTTTTAGCTAAATCTGGGTGTTTTGGCTGCAAGTGCCTGCCGAGTTTCGAAGGTTTCATCGCATCATTGGATAAACGCTCAGAACATATAATACAAAGTGGCCGTGGATCCAGTTCACTTCCAGGTTCTGGAATAAATCCAAACTTCAAGTAGTCCGCATCATATTTTCTTGAAACTTTGAACTTTTTCTTCTCTCCACCTCCAGTTCTAATGTCCTTCCTGATGATGCCTTGCAGTGGCTGCCTAGACTCTGATTCATTAACCAACTCATGACAACGTGATGTATTACCTAAGAAGTGCAAAATGCTTGCTTGCTTTTTCTCACTCATTGGGGTTATTTTATTCAAATCTGAAACCCAACAAGAAATAAGATAGTTATCAAACTCAAGCTCTTTGATGCCATTATTATATCACACTGTGCACAGTTAAAATAAAAATAGCACCGGTCACTTACCTGAGAAGAATATCGTATTGAATAAACACCAATATATCATTGAGGAAAATTCACTTCTTGAATAAGCCCAACAAAACGAAACAATCGGACTAGAATCGTTATTCGCTAAGCAAATTGACTGTTGACGGTAGAAGCACTACTGACAGTGCTCAGCAGCGTTGTTTATTGTGGCGCAGATCTTGCCCCGAGCGTAGACAAGGATAGATGTCAAAGTAGTTTTTTTCTCTTTTTCGCCAATTGATAAGAAATAGACATATTGTTCTATATTTTTTTACAATTAAAGCATCGCTAGTACCGGATGTTGCACTGGGCCTTTTATAAACATGCAGCGTAATAAGGTGAAAATTGCAAAAAATTAGAATCAGAATATAATGAAACGTTTTAATAAACACGAAAATTGCAAATATATTCAAATTCTTTCGCGGACCACTGGTTGCCGACCACTGCTCTAGGCACCTCAGATCACAAATTGGTGATGGTCTCCTCTCCAATGGAACCTTTTTCTTCTGATCATTCTCAGCATTGTGCTGTTTGGCATTACAAGAATGCAAAATGAGATGATCTGAAAGATTTCTATTCTTCTTTTTGTTTGTTGGTTTACTATTTTAAATCTTCTTATGTCGATGTTTCCTCAGATCGTGTCAGGAAAATTATTCTTGTAGGGATAAAATCCTTTATTCCACACTCCACCTTAAAATCTCATCCTAAATATACTAAGGCTGTTCAAGAGAAGAATGTTTCGTATTATAACTGGCTTGCAACCAAATCTCTACGTTTGTTTTCTGCCTATGCCAAAGCTTGCAACAATTTTAAAGCAGTTATTAACAAGTCTAAATTAGATTTTCAATAGGCTACGAGTAAAACTTACTTCTTGTCCAAATGGTAGTCAAGAATTCTGGTCTCTTGCCAAAGCTATTGCCCACAAATTTTGCTAGTTTGTACTCCCACTTATGTTAAAACCTAATGGCTGTATTTCTACCTCAGCTAAAGATAAAGCTGACCTGATGGCATTGTATTTTTCTTCTCACCCTTGCACTGACAATCTTGGTAAACCATCCCCAAAAATTCCCAGTATATTCCTCTCAATGAATCACATGATCTTCCATCAAAAGGATGCCAGAAGAATCATGAACAATCCTGATACCTTGATAACCTGCTGAGTATGGGATTGGCAAACCCAGGGTCCTGAGCTGGATATCATCATTCTTCTTTTTCTTGGTGATTCCCTTCTACTTTTGACTGACTGACTGACTGACTCTCTCTCTCTCTCTCTCTCTCTCTCTCTCTCTCTCTCTCGGGTTAACTCTGGAATTTTTTGGCTGGTGCAGCATAAGCCTCAGGCTTCCTTGCACCATATAGTTAATAATAATAATATCAAGAAAGCTCCAAATTATTCAAGATAATGTTGCATATCACATTTGGCTTGCATCTAAATCTCCAGGTTCATTTTCTGCTTGCAACAATTGTAAATAAGTTATTAATCAGTCCAAACTAGATTCATTTTAAGAACTTGCAGAGCTCCCGGCAAATTTCCAAATGTGGCCCCTATTCAGTTTAAATTTTGTTTTAATTTTTTTCTGGGTTTCTCTTAGTCACATTCCTAACCCTATGTATTAAAAGAGCTACTGGAAACTATTTTTCCATCACCATGTGAGAAGCTTTACACGGAGCGAAGCTGACACTTAAAAATTATAATTATATAATGTAATTATATAATATATATAATATATAATCATATATATTATTATTAATTTATAATCATAAGTGAGAATTGAATTTGTTAATTATTTTTCTAAATATTAATATTTTTAGCACTTTAAACTATTTAAAGAAAACCAAAAACGTTATTCGTATATCATTACGTTCCATGTTTGCAGTGCTTTCGACTGCAACGTAACATATGGAATAGGGGATCCTTTAAAAAATTATTTAAAATCATAAGATCAACAAGTAAGGACCCTGGCATCCGGCAGGTGTGCCCATGATTTTAAATGGCCCAGTTCTTGTCCGAGTGGTACTCCAGAATTCTTATACCAAAGCTACTGGGTGCCTCTGTGGCCAGGTGGGCAGGAGCAGCAGTGCGTAGCACACGCTTCTTGATTAGACCGGGGTTCGAGCCCGTGACCACCAAATATGGAGGATGTGGAAAGGTCAGGGAATGACCTTTCCGCATATCCCCAGAGCAATATGGCTTTAGTTGCTAATGTTCCTAAAAACCAAAATAACAGCAACCAAAGCTACTAACTCTTATATCGACAATCTTGATAAATCACCTCCTAACATTCCCAGTAACATTCTTATATTGACGGGCGCCTCTATAGCCAGGAGCAGAAGCAGTGCGTAGCACACGCTTCTGGATTAGACCAGGGTTTGAGCCCGTAACCAGCAAATACGGAGGATGCGGAAAGGTCAGGGAATGACCACCACATATTTTCGGAGCGATATGGCCTTAGTTGCAAATGCTCCTAAAAACCAAATAACAAACAAACTTATATTGACAACCTTGATAAATCACCTCCAAACATCCCCAGTAATGTTCCAATTAATGCCTACTAACCACAGCTTTTGCCCATCGTTACACATTAAAACTGATGGTTCCGTTATCTCCACAACTAGAGATTAAGCCAATTTATTAACATCTTATTTTTCGTCTATCTTTTGTATTGACAGTCTTGGTATTTTTTTTTTTTTTTTGTTAGTTATTGGTGTGGTGGCTTCTGTGGCCATAATACACCTTCCAAGGTTTTTTTTTTTGCAGTACTCTGATCCAAGCCCGAGGTGGGATTCGAACCCACGACCTGTGGGTTGCCAGGCAGGCGCTTTACCCACCCAGCTAGCCTGGTCGGCCAGTCTTGGTAAGCCTCCTCCCTCCTACCATTCTTGTACACTTCATTCAATGTCTCTAGTGATGTTCTGCTGAAAGGATGACAGAAGAATTTCGAAGAATCTTGATGCGATAAAAGGTGATGGTATATCTCCACTTGTTCTCAAAACCTGAGCTCCTGAAACTGAGCTTACTCCTGTTCTCTGTTTCCTTTTTCAGTTTTCTTATTCCACTAGTATTTTCACTTCTCCTTGGAAATTTGCTTATATCCACCCAATTTATAAGTATACACCCAGTCATTCATAGACTCTACACGGCTAATGCAACAAAGTCTTTTCGAACATTATAAAACACTCACAGTAAATCTAATACAGAAATAATGATGATCACCTCCTCTCTGCTTGAGATATCAACTGATGAAGTGGCTCAATGACCATAATATCATAACTCAACATTCTTTCAGATCACAGAATCCATGAGACAGATACCTTCAGCCTGGCTAGAAAAAGTAAAACATACCAACTGGAACACCCTTTCGGACTATCTCAGGCAGAACTTCTCAGGATGGAAACCAAAACTGTAACAAGCACCAAGAGATAAAAGATAACAAAGTGAAGCAATATAATTACACTTATTCCCTGCTACAGAAAAGGCCAAATTCATCACAGATGCCTTTTACAGAGCATTTATGTATAGGAAAAGTGGCAGCAAAACTGCATCCTATGGTAAATAGCCCAACTCACTGCCCTGAGATCTAGCATTTGTAAGGCACAGAGAGACTTTCAATAGGCTACACTGCCTTGCCACCAACAAGATGTGCAAAGGCTTATAGCAAGATTTATCAGCCTACAGCAGCAATACACCTAAGAAACAAGAAATCAAAATACACCCTCCCAACATAACTTAATTAACACAGTGGGTAACGCTAACCCATGGGCCTAATATATAAACATAACAGCAACAAACGTTTTCCTGGAAATATTGCAAACTCAAATAACAGACCAGAAAAATTTGAATCTACCATCTGGGAGGATTTAATGGAGCAAATTCTAAAAATCACTATCGAAACTCACAGCTTTACTTCTGATATTTCAAAATGAATGCAAATATCAGGACTCAGAATTTGCAGTATGAAAGACCTCTAATTGAAAATGACTCTGATGAGGCAGAGAAGTAACTGAAGAAAGCAAAATGCCTAGGCTGTGACCTTATTGAGAATAAGTTTAAATTTTAAACTTATTCTCAATAAGGTCACATGGTTAAAAACTATGAAAAGGTCACAAGGTTAAAAACTATGAAATCTTAAGCAGATCAGTACTTAAAACTTATTAAAACCTAGATCTGATTGGAGGAAGAGGGCATGTACACTGCACTTGTCAATATCTTTAAGTACAGATAAAAGTCACATTCAGATCATGCCTCATATTACCCAGCTACTTCAAAGACCAAACAGTCATGGTACAGTACAACTCAACAAATGACCAAACTGTCGGTTGAGGTTGCCCTCCTCAGGTTCAGTCCAAGGTCTGTTCTGATGAAACTTGGTCTCTGATGACTGACTCTCCGGAGAGTCTTTCCCCCCCCCTCCCCAATTACATATGCTGGTGTAGAGTGATGACCTATTGATTCTGGTCAAATGAAAAATTCATTCATAACTTGAGCATAGAGTGAATCTCATCCTGGCAGAGATCCAAAATTGAGTCCATAATAAACAAGCATAGTGTATCTACCTCAAAAACAGGCATGATGACGTTGAAGAGTAAAGGCTTCTTTCCTAATATAAACTCTAGAAGTAAAGGGATGAATCAATTTGTTCCACTTGATATTGATGGTTCGACTGTTGTTGATCCTGCTCAGATATCTGACAAACTGAACGAGTATTTTGCATCTACATTCACACATGAGGAATTCTGTAGGGAAGTGGAGGACAGAAGCTTATTAAACTCTTAAAGGGAGCTAAATGATTTTTTAATAACTGACAGCAAAGTGGAGGAGAAATTGTTGAAGTTAACAAAAGCACATGATATGGATGGGATCTATCCAGTTATATTAAAGGAGGTGGCAAAGGAAGTAAGCAAACCCTTAGCAATAATTAGGAGAGCATCCTTGGACTCAGCAGAGGTCCTCACAGACTGGAGATATGCAAATGTATCCCAAATTCACAAGTGGGGGGGGGAGTGGACATGTGCAAATGTATCCCAAATTCACAAGGGGGGGAGTGGAGATGTGCAAATGTATCCCAAATTCACAAGGGGGGGGGTTCAAAGGGTGACAAGTAATTACAGACCTGTTATTTTAACTTCTGTTTGCAGAAAATAATGGAGTCACTAGTTAACGAAGCATTACAGGATCATCTAGACAAGACAGCAGTAATAATTCAGAAACAGCATGGGTTTGTCAAGGGGAAGTTTTGTCCGACTAATTTCATTGTATACTATGATAATTTTGATATCATATACTTGGATTTCAGAAAAACATTTGATACTCTTACTGGAAGGCTACTGTACAAATTGGAGCAGTATGGCATTAAGGGCAAGTTGCTTGTGAAGGACAGAAGGACAAAGTGATAGCTGGATGGGAGAAGACAGAGTGGTAATCAATGGTCACTGCTCTCCATGTACTAATGTTATTTGTGAAGTCTCCAGCGTTCAGTGTTGGGACCATTGTTTTCTTTATTTGTTAATGATATTGGTGAAGGTATATCAGGCTTAATATTCAAGTTTGCAGATGATACAAAGGTTGGCAGGGTTGGCAACAGGATCTAGCAAAGTTGGGCAGATTGACTGAAAAGTGGCAACTGAAGTTTAAGATTGACAAATGCAAAGTACTGCATATGGGTAGCAGTAACCCCAGAGAAATGTACCAACTATGTGTTACAACACTCAGGGTAGTAGAGAATGAAAAAGACCTGGGGTATTTGTGCAGTCAGATATGAAGTTTTCTGAGCAGTGCAGACAGGCTGCCAGAGCAGGTCATTGGGTCTTGTCAATGATATACAGGAATTTTACTAGTAGGAACACAAAGCAATTCAAACTCAAAAGCATAAAACTATTGCCACAAAAATAACTGCAGAACTTAATGTGAGTCTTGGCAATCCAGATTGTAGCAAAGCATTTCGGCAAGAACTTCACAAAGCTAAAATTTATGGCAGAGCCTCTATTGCCAAGCCACTTGTTATTAATGGTAATGATAGAAAGAGGATGCAGTGGGGTATGGGGCACAAATAAATGAACATCTTATGATTGGAAATGTGTCATATTTTCGGATGAATCATCATTCACACTGTTTTCCAACATAAGAGAAAGAGTTTACGTTCAGAGAATGCATCATCCTTCACAGTCTTGGGCCAACAGTCAAATATGGAGGAGGATCAACAATGATTTGAGCAGCAATATGCTGGTATTATCTAGGTCTTACCATCATCCTGGAAAAATTACTGCAACTGATTCCCCTGATATTCGAGTCACCCACATTCATCCCATGCTACAAACATTGTTTCCTACAAACAATGACATGTTTCAAGATGATAATGCTCCAATACACCCATTCAGATGTGTCCAATCTTGATTTGTGGAACATAAAACTGAGGCTAAACATCTCCCATGGCCTGCACAATCACCAGATATAAACATTATTAAGGAACTATAAGCATAATTGGAAAGGAGTGTGATAAGCATGTTTCCACCACCTTCATCACTCAAAGAACTTGAAATATTCCTCCATGAAGAATGGTCCACATTTCTTCTTAAGATAGTTCACGATTCATTTGAATCTATTCCACACAGAATACAAGTTGTTTTAAGAGCAAAGGGTGGCCCAACACTATTTATGGTGTAATGTATAAATATAATAATTTTGAATAATTATAATTTTACATATTAGTTATTTAGAAGCCTCCGTAGCCGAGTGGTCAAGAGTGGGAGTGTAGTAGTACACGCTCGAGTAGACAGGGGTTCAAGCCCTGTCTATCTGACTGCTAAATATGGTCGATCTGCTACCCAGCACTGGACCAGCGGGGCAGATTATGGTCCAATTCCCTCAACATGAATTACTGAGGAGGCTTCCATCCTGCAGTGCATTGATAATGGCTGTAGTTTACTTTTAGTGGCCTCTGTAGCCAAGTGGTCAGGAGCAGGAGTGTAGTAGAACACACTTCTTGGGTAAACTGGGGTTCAAGCTCAGCTGACTGCAAAATATGGTTGATCTGCCAACCCAGCGTGGCAGATTATGGTCCATTTCCCTCAACATGAATCGTTGAGGAGGCTTCCATCCAGCAGTGGGTTGATAATGGCTGCAGTTTACCTTTACTTTTTTTTTTTATTAGTTATTAATATTATATATGTGTGCATTACATTTTAGGCCTGTAAATCTTGTTGGGAACACATTTTATGGTAGTACACAAATTTCAACATATTTTGTTTAACTTTACAAAAACACATATATACTACATCAAATGAGATAAACTAGTAACCAATTTTTCATAATAACTTTGCATGAACTTCATGCATATTAAAAGATGTTCATCTTCTCACTTAAATCTTGATTTTATAAACAGCTACATTGAAAGTTTTTATTTATATTCTACCATCACATGTACTTCCATTTTTTTATATATTTTTTTACTCGGTAGCCTCATTAAAAAATAAGCTAATTAAAAGTTTTGAATACTAGCTGTGTTAATGGAGAAGTTCACATATTTTGAAAGGGCAAATTATTTTCCTTACTAAAGCATATCTATAATTATATGATGCAATAGTACTATGAGAGCGGTGAAAAAAAAACAAAAATGAGTTTTAAATGAGTTTTTTTTTTTTTTTTTCCCTCTTGTCATTGTTTCTTAAACAGTTGAAGCTGTATAAACTTGTTTCCTTGTATCATTTTACCACTAATAAAAAAAAACAATTTTGTGAAGAGACATTTCATTTTCACAAATCACAAAAAGTACATTTCAACATTTGTTCATCACATTCAGACACTTGGCAACCATTTCACAAGGTAAATGTAGCACTAATAATTGTTGACTGCATCTCTTCCTTACACAATGCACACTATGAGATATAAGCTGATAAAGGACAGCTTTGATCTGTCGAATAGGGTAGTTTGAATAAATTTAATGAAGGACAGTGTAAATTATTTGAAGCAATGGAGATCTTAAATGAGTTTTTTTTTTTTTTTTTCCCTCTTGTCATTGTTTCTTAAACAGTTGAAGCTGTATAAACTTGTTTCCTTGTATCATTTTACCACTAATAATACTATTCTGCAATCATAAAATTTTGAAATATTCACCTAGGTTTCAATGCACTTGGAAATGCATTGAAATCTGGGTGAAGGTGAACCAATCTCTGACAGTTTTTTTTTTTAACTCAACAATAATTGTGCAGGACAGATGCTTTGAAGAAAGTTTTCGCATGAATTATTAGTTCAAGATTAATAACTGAAATTTTCTGTACCTTCCAAAATGAATTGTTAGTTCAAGATTAATAACTGAAACTTTCTGTACCTTCCAAAATACAGATATAATTTTACTCAAATTGTTTTTTGAAGTAATGTTTTTATGTTTATCTTTGACAGTATAAAAGAACACGACAGGTTCTACACAATCATTTTTCTAACTTTTCATGCTCTATCATGCAGCACCTTGCAGCTTCCACGTCATTATTTCAATTGCAACAATGATTTATACTCTAGCTCAAGGTTAACCACCAGTAAAACTTGTTATAACTTTCTAAAAAAATCATTCTCTTAATGTGCTAATATTTTTTTCAGCATCCTGTACACAACATGCTACTCAAATATGTAATTTGAAATTCACACGTTGGCTGACATGTGGCAGAGGTGTTGCTATAGTAGGTAGTTCCCTTTGTTTTGTTTAACTGATGTACAAAATGTGTTGTTGTTTTTTTTTTTGTCTTTATTATTATTATTACTGACAAAATTTTTCAGGAACTTTTTGCAGTAGCATACCCAGATTATTGCCATTAACCATCCTACCAACCTTCATATCATCTGCAAATTTAGACATTAAGCCTGATATGCCTTCATTGGTATCATTAATAAATACTGAAGACAATAATGGGTCCAGTACTGAATCCTCTGGTACTGCACTTATAACAACAGTGTCCAAGAGGAGCACTAGACATTTACAAACTTTATCTCTCTTTCCCCCTCAACCATCCCTTAATTTATAGTGATAACTTACCCTCTAATGCCACAGTGTTCCAATTTATACAGCAGTCTTTTATTAGCATTAGTATCAATAGTGTCAAATGATGCAAGAAAGCAAGCTTAAACTGTCAACAAAAAAACACCAAATCAAAACAGAACTTTCCATAACACCTGCTGAGAGTTTTTATTCTTCCTTGCATTTATTCAAACTACTCACTTCAAGAATGCCAGATGAAAGTTCATTCCAATCAACTACCCACTGGATGAAGGAAAATTTCCACACATCCATTCTGCAGCCATTTTTCCTCAATTTGAATCCGATACGTACTCCCTCCTGCGTGTAGTCTAAGCAATGCAACAGGAAAGTTGACATCAGCAATGAGATTACCCAACCAATTCAAAGCCTAAAACACTTCAATCAGATGTACCTAATCTACAGATGGTGTAATTTGCAGAATTGAATATAGAAGGTGTCTTAAGCTTTTCTGAAATTTACAGTCAGTCCTTGTATAGCACAATAGTTGTGTTCCTAGAAACCCTTGTGCAATGCAAAATCGTGCAATATAAACAACAGGCTCTATGGGAAAAATAGGGTGAGGTGCTGACCACCCAAGACTGAACACACATTTGTAACCAAAACATTATCAAACACAATAAATAATCATAATAAAATACGTATGAAATCGTAATAAATACTAAGAAAAAGAACAGGTGCATGTATACTTGCGTGTACACCAATGCTAGGAGTTTGGTAAATAAATCTGATGAATTTGAGGTACTGCTCAAAGCGTCAAAGGCGGATATTGTTGGGATATCAAAGACATTGTGTCACACAGATATAAGGAATGCAGAACTGGAATTTGGAGAGTACAATGTGTACAGAAAGGATAGACAGGATAGGAAGGAAGGAAGGAGGGGTTATGCTATTAGTTAAGAAACACAAAATCCAAGGAAGTGAAGCCAGTCGACATCGCTGGAGGTGCAGTGTCAAGTCAGTTTGGTGTGACGTAAGCATTGGGAGATCAAAATTGAGAGTAGGAGTGTGCTATAGGCCTAATGACTCTGATGAGTATAATAAGAAACTGTACAGGGAAATAGAGTGGGCCAGTAAATCAGAGAGTCTTATAATGGGGATTTTAATTTCCCAGATATTGACTGGAATCTTGACTGGAATTTCCCAGATATTGACTGGAATTTCCCAGATATTGACTGGATGATTGTTTTCTATAGCAGCATGTTCGGGAGGCAACTAGAGGGAACAATACTCTTGATTTGATTATCAGTAGTGATTCTTCTTGCATTAAGAATCTGCAGATACAGGAACCACTAGGTGACAGTGATCACAGTGTGCTGAAGTGGCATCAGGGATAAAGGGAAGGGTTATTGCTTTCGTAAAGGCAACTACGATGGTCTGAGACGTATTTAAATTCTATACAGTGGGACGAACTGATGATGTTACCAACAGCAAACTCAAAATGGGAAGCATTCAAATAACTTATATTGGAAGCTACTAGGCCCATGGTGGCGAACCTATGACACGTGGGTCAGATACTGACCCACGAAGGCTTTGTAAGTAACCCACGCGCACGCGTTTATTGTAATATTGGCCCACTTTTTTTAATTATAACAGAGAGAAAAGATAATCGAAAATATTAAACAATTATAAAATATAAACATGTAATGTCAGATTTATAAAAAAAATAAATAAAATATATAAATAAAAAATAACAAAAATCCAAGAGGAATGTGGACGTCGCGCTTCGGCAAAGAAGTGTTCTATTGTATTAAACTACGCGTGTGGGTGACTCATTACATTTTGACATAAACTTGGTGCGATTTGTCGTTGCATTGAAGAACGGAGATGTATCGGGTTAGTACAAAGTTACCAGCTCGTACTCTCGCAGTACAGTATTGGACTAAGAGGCAGACTTGACGTACGCGTCTAATGTAATGCCAGTTGTAATTAAAGTTATCAACTTTATAAACTTAATAAGCGAGAATTTGCACAATTATTAGAGGAAATTGAGTGCCGATATTCTGGGATTTTGACATACAACAATGTTCGATGGCTCAGTTGCGGCCAAGTTCTTAATCGGTTTGTCATTTTATTAGACGAAATAAAGCTCTTTTTGAATGAAAAAAACAATAGTTATGACGAATTTTCAAATATAGATTGGCTAAATGATATAATGTTCTTATGTCATATCACTCAGCATTTCAATGAACTGAATAAAAAACTTCAGGGACATGGACAAATTGCATTAATGATGTTTGAAAATATCAAAATATTTATGAAAAAACTTGACATCTTTACTAAAGATTTGGAAATGAGCACCATGAAATATTTTCCTCAATTACAAAAACATTTTCAAAACACTAAAGATTTTGAAAATATTCTTGACATTCAAGAAAATGCAATTAAAAAATATTTAACCATTTTGTTATTATTATTATTATTATTATTATTATTATTATTAACAGCTACAAAACAGCAAACAACGTGCCTGAGGGTGCAGCTACAAGCTTTCCATGAGAGATATAATCAATTTAAAAGTTTGGAAAATACATTTCGCTTTATTTTATGCCCACATAAAGCAGAGTACGATACAATGCAGCTAAACGATTTTATGTGGCTAGGTATCACTAACTTAGAAATGGAATTAATTGAATTCTAAAGCAGCATAGTGTGGAAAAATAAATTTGAAAACTTGATTTTCGAAGTAGAAGGAAAAATTTCAGAAAGTAATGCAGATAGGCCTAATGAAGATTCCACACTAAAAGTTGAAAATATTATATTAAACGCATGGTATTCTTTACCGAACAATTTTTCATGTATGAGGAAACTGGCTAACGCTCTTCTCACAACGTTCGGGTCCACATATTCATGTGAAAAATTGTTTTCCTCAATGAATTTTGTTAAATCTTCCAACAGGAATAAACTTGGAAATGAATTGACTGCAAAATGTATCAAAGTAATGAACGCGAAGTATGTACCTAATATTAAGAAACTGTCTGAAAGTAAGCAACAACAAATTTCGCATTAAATATACTTTTATCAACTTTATTACACGTACTGTATCTGTAATTATGTTTGGCGCACTATGGTCATAGTTGCCGATGCGCCCAATAAATCCTGAAACAAACAAACAAGTAATTATGTTAATTATTAATGAAGAATATTTCAAAATAAAAGCGTTTTCTTTTATTCCTTGCCCATTCAAATACTTTGTGCAGAGGCAATACTGGTCATGATGTCACCTGGTGCGGTACAAGGCATCAAATCAAGTTTCGATATTTACTTTTTTTTTAGCTCTTCACTTGCAAAAGTTAAAGTTATAAATCAAAAAGGAAACTAAAATCTTTTTTGGATTATTTCAAAAGTGAGAACCAAAAAGAATCGACTGTCAACTTTATCTCTTAACAAAATGTTTGATGTTTCCAAATAATTGGTACCCTTTTCACCCCCCACCCTCCTTTCTAATTGAGGCCACTAACTTATGACTCACGGGCTCGTATTTAAAAAAAGAAATAAAAATAATTGACCCACTCTTCAAAAAGGTTCGCCATCACTGTACTAGGCTTTACATACCAACTAAGAAATATTGTTCAAAGTTCAGGCCTAAATGGATGTCAGATGAACTAATGAGACATATGGCAGAGAAGAAAAATGCAGGGAATACATATAAATTAACATGTGACACAGAAGCCTATGATAGATATAAGTTGATCTGTAACCAAGTTACAAAGGAGGTTAGGCAGGCAAAGGCAGATTACAAGAAATCTTTGGCAAGGGATGCAAAGAAAAACAGTAAACAGTACTTTACTTATGTAAACTCTAGAAGGAAGGGGATGAATCAGATTGGTCCACTTGATATTGATGGTTCAACTGTTCATGATCCTGCTCAGGTAGCTAACAAACTAAACCAATATTTTGCATCTACAGTCACACATGAGGAGTTATTCAGGAAGGGGAATGCCATAAATGAAGTAAACACTGGCAGTGAGCTAGATGATCTTGTAATAATTGAGTAAAGTGGAGGAGAAATTGTTGAAGATAAATACAAGAAAGACACCTGGGGTGGATGGGATCTATCCAGTTATATTAAAGGAGGCAGCAAAGGAAGTAAGCAATCCATTAGCCATAATTATGAGAGCTTCCTTGGATTCAGGGGAGGTACCCACAGACTGGAGATGTGCAAATGTAACCCCAATTTCACAAAGGAGGATCAAAGGCTGACACAAGTAATTATAGACCTGTGAGTTTAACTTCTGTTACAGGAAAATTAACGGAAGCACTGGTTAAAGAAGCACTGCAGGATCATCTTGACAAGAATTCAGTTATAGCTCAGACACAGCATGGTTTTGTTAAGGGAAGGTTTTGCGTGACCAATTTGATTGGATACTATGATGTAGTCACAAAAGAATTGGATGCAGGGAATAATTTGGAAATATATTTGGATCCTAGAAAGGCTTTTGATACTGTTGCACATGGAAGACTGCTGCACAAATTGGAGCAGTGTGGCATTGGAGGCAAAATTGCTGCTATGGATAAAGGGATGGTTGAGACAGAGAAGACAGAGAGTGGTAATCAATGGACACTGCTCATCGTGGACTAGTGTTATTAGTGGGGTCCCTCAGGGTTCAGTGTTCAGTCCATTGTTGTTTTCTGTATTTATAAATAATATTGATGATGGTATATCAAGCTTAATGTCCAAGTTTGCAGACGATACAAGGGTTGGCAGGGTTGTTAAGGACGCTACTGACGCTATGCTGCTGCTGCAACAGGATCTGGAAAGGTTGAGCAGATGGGCTGAGAGGTGGCAAATGAAGTTTAACATTGACAAATGTAAAGTACTACATATGGGAAACAGCAACCCCAGAGCAACGTATCAACTCTGTGGTACTACACTGACGGTGGTAGAGAATGAAAAGGACCTGGGGTAATTGTGCAGGCAGATATGAATTTTCTCTAAGCATTGACAGGCTGCAAAGGTAGCTCATGGTGTCTTATCAATGATATACAGGAATTTTTCTAGCAGGGATAGGGAGGTGATTATTCCCTTGTATAAGGCAATGGTCAGGCCACACCTTGATTACTGCATAGAAGTCTGGAGGCCTCATTTCAAGAAGGATGTAGAGCTGCTGGAACGAGTACAGAGAAGGGCAACAAGAACGAAGGGTTGCTCTTACGAAGAAAGGTTAAGTTTTGCAAATTACAGTGTCTGGAGACTAGGCACCAGCGAGGTGATCCGATAGAGGTGTATAAAGCCTTAAATGGTTTGAGCATGCTCAACGCTGATGGGATATTGCCTCTTGCTCAGAATAATCACCTGAGAGGGCATAAATTCAAATTGAGAAAAGACAGATGTAGGATAGATGTGCGGAAATTTGCCTTTAGCCAGTAGGTAGTTGGTTGGTGGAACAGACTTCCATCCCTTGTTGTGGAAGTTGATAGCCTAAATAAATTTAAGGCTCAGCTGGACAGGTATTTCGAACGAATGGAGGGGTGAAGTGGAAGGGGTTTTTTTTGGCTGTGCTGCATAAGCTTGCAACAAGGCTTCCAACAATAAGCCTGCATATTTCTTGCATCGTATGCCTCTACTAATGCTAATAAGTATTTTATTATGAATATTACGTAATATTTCTAATGCTTTTGCTTCTATTGTAAGCAAATTTGTTTTTTGTTTGATTTTCTATCCAAACAGATGACAGTCGTTTCATTTCTTCCAATTCTTTGTGTCTTAATCTAATGGATTTTAATTACACTTTTAATTGTTCCTGCTATGAAAGTTGTTTTTATTTTCTCTGCATTCTTTGTAATTTACGGCGTTGCCTCATTTAGGTCTGGAGTACGTGCAATATCACATGGTCTAATATTTCGCTCAAAGCGTTTCACAATTTCATATTTTTTCTCTATCGACAGAGGCGGACTGGCCATAAGCCTTACAGGGGAAACCCCGGTGGGCTGGAAGCCGTTGTGATTTTGGCCATAAACCATAGTATGAGTCCACTATAAATTTTCCCGGATAAGAATTTTTGATCCAGTCCGCCTCTGTTTATCGATATTGCTTTTATTTTTCTCTCTGAATCTACAGTGTCTTCACCAGGACGCTTCCTTTTCACACCTTTTAAGTATTTTACTAATTTTTTAGGGAATAAACACAATTACAAAACGAAGAGGCGTACACATACACAAAGCTGTGTGCGTGTAGCAACTGAATAAACAACACCATAAAGGCAGAGATACACTATTAACACCTCACATTTTACTAAAGCACATTTCTAGGGGTTACACTACCATAAAACAATAAAAACAATTTCCAGTTGCATTTCTGCTAGCGGAATCTGTTATAAACTGGTAGTACACTCGATCTAATTGAATTTGTGATTATACCGATAGCTGGAATTGTGTTGGTTTTTACGTTAATATGGTGAAATGCGTTTCCCCCTTCACTGATATAAAAAACATAAATACATTTTCAGAATCTTTTCTTCATTCCTATCGTGTTGCGTTCAGTTGGGGTGATTCTGTGTTCGACTGCCATTTCTTGTAAACACAAATGCGAATCGTGCATAAGCGAATTCAGTTCGTGTTATATAATATATCGTTCCCCTATTTATAAATCGTGTATGATAGAATTTGTGTAGTTTAAACACGTGTTATACGAGGACTGACTGTATACGAGGAGGGTATCAAAAAATTCATAACCTGGCCAAGGTAAAACATCAGTAGGAAGATGTCATTTTTAATGAGTTGTCTACATATTCAATAACTAACATGTGAAATTTCATCGTATACACCAGAGGTGGAGCCTGGAATCTGAGGAAGAATGCTATGGTTGAGAAAGTGGAGTATCAAGCAGTGATCAACTTTGTGCATTTTCAGGGAAAGAAAGCTCTTTGACGAGCCAAGCGTCTTTGACGAGATAAGCGTCTTTGATGAGCCAAGAAAGTGAGATGGTTGCAAAGGTTGAGCAGCTGGTGCAGAGTGACAGACATGTGACAATTCATTTCATTGCAAATGCAGTGGGAATGTTATGAGTCTGCCCACAGCATTTTACATGAGCATCTGCACGTGTCTAAGGTCCCCACACGATGGGTTCCAAGACTGCTCACACCTTTGCAGAAGTAATGTTGAATGCAATGTTCTCGCTAACTTTTGGATTTGTGCTACCGCAGCACCCACCCTATTCTCCTGCATCAGACTTCTTGTTTCGAGAAATTAAGAAACCATTGTGTAGACGCTGCTTTCATTCATCTCAGGAAGTCATCAATGTTGGTTGCGCTTTTTTTTTGGCTGATGCTGAATAAGCTTGCTTTCTTGCATCATATGCCTCTACTAATGCTAATGCTAATGAAGTGGAATTGCAGTTTCAGGCAAAAAGTGAGGATTTCTATGATCAAAGCATTAAACAATTGATCAATAGATGGGAGAAATGCGTTATTATACATGGAGAGTACACAGAAAATAATTAAAGTTCCTGTGAAGTTTCACCTTTATAGGGCTATTATTTCTAAATAAGGGTATGAACATTTTAATACCCCCTCGTACGTTAAAATCATAACAAAGAGACTTCAGATAGGTTGCAAATCCCTCCTTCTCTGATGCTCAAGATCCTGATGGGAACTTGAGTAAGGAGGTTTACCCTTTCATTAATCTTGTATCCCATATTAGTGCTACCTAATCAGATTTATTTTAATTTGTTTTATTGTAATTTTGTATGTTGATATTTCATTATACATGTGAACCACATGCCAAGGCTATTCGAACTATGATTAGTAATAATGCTCTGTCTTTATGTAAAAACAGAAGCATGCAATAAAAGATTTAATAAAATACTACTAAATTATATGGCTCAATAACTCTGCCTTTTTGTTTGAGTTTGTCATACAAACAGGAATATTTTTTTTCCCAAAATTATAAAGTTTAGCTTAGTATGGGATTCCCATACTAAATTAAACACAGGCTCATAAAGATTTCATTTCTGGCCACTGTTAACATGACATATGAGCATAAAAAGTGTTGGAGATATAAGCAGAAATTGCTTCTATAAAATAATAAAAGGATTATATATTTAGGCTTTAAAAATTTACAACTGATTTACAACATATTGTTATAACACACACACACATACAGTTGAAACATGTGAAAAAAAAAAAAAAGAGACTGACAATCACTGGCTTCATTAAACCTAATAGCGCCAAACTTTTTTTTATTATGTAGCTTACACCTAGGTTACAGATAACTGGACACAATGCTTTGCAATACACAGGCTTTTTTTTTTTCCAGAGTAAATTCCGGAAAGCATTCAGAAATTGTTAATGAGCATTCAAATATCTTTTTTTTTTAAGTGTGTTTTTGCTGCTAGCCTTTAATTTACAAAAAAACTTCACCTTTAGTAAATGACTTACAGTGGTCCATTGGTTTGTGTCATTAGAAATGACCTAAACATGCTTTAAAATTCCAGTACCATCAACAAAATGATTACTGAAGTTAAAAAATATTAATAATAAGGGGGGGGGGTGGAAATGCGATTCACAAACTTATCTTTATTAAAGGGAGTAATCCCAGAGAAATATATTGCACATAAATCTTCCATTCTCTTTACCATTACTGTTCAAAGTTTGTATTAAAGTAGGCATAACTTTAACACATTAGAAGCAACATCAATACAGCACATAAAAGAAGGCAAATTTCACCCACTGATTTTCTTGTTACAATAACCAATCTCTAAGCACAAACTACAGGGGTGTTCAAAAAATTTGCATTACTTGCAAAATTAACACAATTTCTGTTAAATTTGATAATACAGTTGATTCCAGTTATTTGGGACACATCAAGACTAGTGCATTTTGGCCCAATTAAGCGGCTGCCCCAATTATCCGAAGTTTCACATAAATAGTTAAAAATACAATGGAGCCCCACTTTACAATTAAATCACGTTACGATCGACTCACCATAGTAAAGTACCATTCATTATATGATGTGCAGTAAGCACCGGTCATTGTGATCATGTTTGTGAATTAAATTTTAATTCTATTAAACAGCGATTCTAATTAGCGAAAATAGGAGGAATATTATCCACAGACTATAAAAGTAAAGATATATTAAGCACAAATTTACCCTTTATTACCTTACCAATTAAAAAATTAAATGATATGTGAAAATCGGAAGAATATACGTGATAATCAGAATAATTAATATGTACATACTAACTAGTTGACGTTTCTGTTCACTGAAATTTGTGGGTGGGGGTTAAAATTTAAAACAGTAAAATGATAAGCAACCAATAACAAAGAACATGGCACACACAAACTGCCTGTTATATGTTATGTTATTTGGTTTTTAGGAGCATTAGCAACTAAGGCCATATTGCTCCGGGATATGCGGTGGTCAATCCTTGACCTTTCCGCATCCTCCGTATTTGGTGGTGACGGGCTCGAACCCCGGTCTAATCAAGAAGCGTGTGCTACGCACTGCTGCTCCTTCCCACCTGGCTACAGGGGCGCACCCACACAAACTGCAAGTAACACAATACGCGCAAGTGAGAATGGAATAACAAGTTATGAAGCTTTAAAAATAGGAATGAAGAGAAGATTCTGAAAATTAATTTTTTTTTATATGATTGAATATTCTATGGAAGTGAAAACACATTTCACCATAATAACCCACAGAATTCCAGCTGTCGGTATTATTGCAAATTCAATAAGATCGAGTTTACTATCCATTTATGATAGATTGACTGCATTAACAGAAAAGCCAAATAAACAGGTGATTGCTAATTGTTTTTATTGTTTTATGGCTGTGACCTCCACAAATCTGACCGAACTACGTGGTACGGTCGCAGACAATCGTAGGGGTAATCTCCAGTGCAGCGGTCTCCTGCCCCGATTAAACGGCACGTTGTCCCAATTAAGTGAAGTAAACCCTGGCTATTTTCTTGACTGGGTTCTGTTTTTTAAGATTTGGCCCAAATAAACGGCTGCCCCGATTAACCAATGGCCCAAATAACTGGAATCTACTGTATATATTTTGTTTTTTAATAGCATTACCCTATTGCATCATCCAACTCTTGCAAGCTCTCTTAGATGATATGTGCCATAAATGATTGCATCATCCTTACAGCAGTGTAAATAAAGTGTATATGCCATGAGCTCAGTATTCAGTGCTACTGCAATGGCTAAGTTTTCTCAATTAACACCATGTAAGAAAAATGCTGCTGCTGCTGCACTGCACTGAATGCAGAGTAACATTCTACCCATGAAATATCTAAAAGGTTCACTGTAATCAGTGAACAGTGGCATGTTTATTATGAACTTATCAGAAACTGGCAGTCTAAACAGAAAGAAACAAAAGAAGTAGACTTCCATGAATATCTTCTGCAGAGTAGGAGAGATATTTGGTCAGTGTGTGTCCAAAATAATAGATTCTCATTGATAGGAGTAAAAGCAAGTACTGCTACAGTACGCAAATGCCTTTTCTCATATGAATTAACAGCATGTCACACAAGAAAAAAGTCACTTTTGACACAAAAAATGAAAGCCAGCATTTAAAGTGGGCAAAAGAGCATGTTCTTGGCCTCAGGATCAGTGGAAATGTATTATTTTCTCTAATGAATCAAAATTCAACTTGCATGAATGGATGGCCAGCAGACTATTAGATAAAGAAGAGGAGAAGAATTTCATCCTGATTGCAGGGCCGTGCCGAGCCATTTTAGTACCTGAGGCAAGAATTAAAAATTGCATCCTACTGTTAATCATGGTAATGTTGGCAATTATTTAATATTTCTTTTGGCACCCCTTTCAGCTTTTAATCTGAGGCAAGGGCCTCATTTGCCTCACTCTCAGCACAGCTCTGCCTGATTGTATCGTTTCCACGGTGAAACATTCTGCATGTAGAACATATGTGTTTTTTGGTTATATAGTTGCCTGCCATCCTAGTGTGAGCAAAGTCATGAAAAAAAAAAAAAATCACTGCTTTTATATAATTTTCATTATTATATGAACCATAAGAAACATGCTGTTAATTTGGGTAAAAGTACTTAGTTCATTGCATTTTTGCCATAATGCATAAAAGGAAATTTTTCTGCAATTAGCAGTTTCATTTGTGTATTGTTATTATTTATTTATGTTTTTTCTTTCAGTTATTTCTAAAAGATTAGCTGTCAGTATAAAGACAAAGAACCTAAAAATGAGGTAATGCAATTTTTTTTTGGGCATCACTGCATATATCATTTTTTTCCCTAGTAAAAGAAAATTAACAGCTTCAAACTTTGTATTATAACAAAAGCAAAACTAAATTTTATTAATATACCATCATTGTGGTGTCTCTTCTTTTTCACTCTAAGTTAAAATACTAGTGACGGATAGTAGTGATTTTGTGAAACATTCACTTTCTCTCAATATTCACAATGAGCACAAATATTTAACTGTAGAGTTTATAAATATAGTCAAGTGTATAAAAAATGAGTATGATCATGCATTAATTACATTCTGACAATTAATGTTTCTCTCATTTCAAAAACATAGATCAATAAATATTAATCAATAAGCATTTGATAATCAATTATATTAATAATAATAAAAAAAAAGGAAGGTAGTTGGTTACACAACAGTTCACAGTGTTTCCTTTTCCTTCCAAGGTGAAAACCTTGGAACGATTGATATTTGCATACACAAAATGTTCACTTTAAAGTTCCCAAAGCACAGTCATTACACCTGGCAGCCTCCCTAGTTTATGATTTGGGGAATAACACCTAGGTGGTATGCCCCAAATCAAAGGTTTTTCCACAACCTGCTGGTTTATGGAAGCTCTGAGCACATCCAAGATCACCTCCCATGATCCTTTGCTTAAAAAGCATTACTTTACTTTAAATTTTGCAAGATATCCATTTCTCTGGTTACCAAAAGGATTCTGCCACAGGTGGCAATGGTTTGCCCAAATTCACGTAAGTGGTATGCCCCGAATCAAACATTTTTCCGCAATCAGCTGATTTATGCCAGCTCTGAGCACATCCAAGATCACCTCCCATGATCCATTGCATGATCTCCTCTCCTGACTCCATTTTGATTAATTATAAGATGGAAATGACTTCATTTCCACGTTGCAAAATCATTATGATTTTACTAATGTCTGAAATTTAGTAGGTGCCACCAAAGATGTTTACTCATTAAGAAAACTGCATGGTGTAAAACACCATGCAGTTTTCTTAATGAGTAAATATCTTTGGTGGCACTTAATGAGTAAACATCTTAATGAGTAAACATGATTACTATAGAACTTTATTGTTGTTGTCAGGATGGATTTTGATGACTGGAATTGCCTGCACGAGAATATCACCTTGGGCCTCAGGCCACGGTAGTATCTCATTTTTGCAATCACAGTCTCTTATGTGGAACAAGAAATAAATCCTTTGGTGGACCCTACCAGAAACCATACCAAATTGCAAACAACTTCTGGAAACTGCTTGGGTGCCCAGAAAGAACCTAAGTTTCTACTATGACTGTCCCAAGACCTACTAGACTATCTTTTCCTGTTCTTTTCTGAGATACACTTTCTTTTCCCCCTGGATCTGCTGCCTTAAGCCCCAGATACTAATGCCTATCCAGTACCCCTCTCCCTAGAGACTCTTTCCTCTTCAGATAACTATAGACCGAGGGCCTGTCCTCAGTCTATAGATGAACACAATCCCCCAGAGTTGTATTCATCTGTAGAACCTAGGACACTTGCCCAGAGTGAGATTTACATCTCTGTTGATATGGTCTCCTCTCATAGAGGAGGGACAAACCTCTGTGGATCCTTATAGTAAATATATCATTCGACACCTATTTCTAAGACACTTTGATATCTATAGAGACTTTATGCTTCTCCTTGGTTATCTCTAACCTTGTTCCAGAATGCATAATTTTCAACTCTTCCTTAACAGGATATTCCATTTCTCCACTGAATCCCTGAGAACAAGATGCTAACCACCTTCTATCACCTCTCTCTCATGTCTACTTCAGTCTCTGACTTTATGTCAGGAAGGAATATCTTTGGGCTGTTCCTGGGCATAGGCTGAGGATGGGAGCTTCCTGACTATACTTCCTTTCTGCAGGGAATCCTTGCAGAAAGGAAGTATCCCAGGCTTATCACTGTATCCCAGGGTTATCCCAGACTTACCACTGCAATTCCCTTACTGACCTACATCAAGTGCTCAAGGTGGAGACCCCTGATGGCAGAGGGAGCAAATGACCGATTTTTAGACTAACTTTCTTTTCCACTTGCTCTTCCATTTTCATAGGAGATGCCATCATTCTTTTTTTTTCTTTTTCTACCCTGTTTTGTGCAGTGATATCTATTTTTGGGATTTGGTATCTGAATACAATACAAAAGTATATATGAAAATAATATTTGCATGTATATAATAAAACATTTGCAATAAGTAATTCTATTAAGGAAAAAAGACGCATACTTTTAATATGGCTGCTGCATATTCTTGAGTTGCATTTTTCAAATCTTGACCATTAACTTCTAAAATTTGATCACCTTGCATTAATCTGCCATCTGCTTCTGATATACCACCTTTGACCTTAAGAAATTTAGCCATTAGTAATTACCGAAATAAATATATATAAATTTTACAATGATTCTTAAAAGTATCTAAATGTTAAATATTAATACATCTAAATATTAATACATTAAGATGCTTTTAATGTTGATAATCATGGTTCCACTGTAATGTATTAATACATCACAGTGTAACCATGATTATCCATTCTGACAGAGAGCCGATGCTGGTTAAACACAAAAATACAATTAATCACAGGAAGCGAACAATTTTAATGTCCAAGAAAGCACAAGAGAAATTTATTTATACAGGTAACAATTCAACATTTTCTAAAATTAGGACAGAAGATAAAATTAACTTATTGGTTCTAGGATAACAAAATATAAAAAAAATCCATAAATTTGGTATAGTTTTTTTTTTTTTTTAAGGAGCATTAGCAACTAAGGACATATTGCTCTGGGGATATGCAGTGGTCATTCCCTGACCTTTCCACAACCTCCGAATTTGGTGGTGATGTGCTCGAACCCCGGTCTAATCAAGAAGCATGTGCTACGCACTGCTGCTCCTTCCCACCTGGCTACAGAGGTGCCTTTGGTTCTACATTAGTTTTTTTTTTTGTAGTTGTTGGCGCATAGGCTTCTGTGGCCATAATGCACCTCCAAAGGTTTTTGCAGTACTTTGATCCAAGCCCAATTCGGGAATCGAACCTGGGACCTTTGGGTTGCCAGGTAAGCACTTTACCCACCCAGCTAGCTCGGTCGGCTCTGCATTAGTATGAGTGAGAGTAAGAGTAAGGTGTTCTTAAAAGCCTTGGTTGCAATAATTTATTTATTTTTTCTGATAACAAACACTCCATACCACTCTAAAAAATATACGTTTCCTATAAAAATAAAAAAATAAAAGAGAAAAAAAAAAAAAAAAAAAATCACGATTTTTTTCAGAATTTGTAACTAAAGCCAAAAGTAACATTGTTTGCTAGCTGTTTGAGCCCAACATTGTCAATATGATTTAATGCCCTTAATGTTCATAAGCATATGTACTACTGAAATGGCTTAAGCTTTAAGGGCTTAAAGCCTCAGACTGCAAAAGAATTAGACGATGTACAAGTTAGTGCAAATGCATCATATTAGTACGCAGCAAACTCTGAATTAGCAAAAACGGCATCATTTCAGTTAAATCTCATATTGTGAATATTTTCACGAGTTGCCATGATATTGTACTACTTCGAATAACTAATACTTCACCAAAGAAGAAGACTATTGTTACTTATTCTCAGTGGATACCACCACTGTTTTAGGTCTATTTGGCCTTTCTTTGGTGGGGGAAGCCTTTGGTGAAGCATTACTTATTCGAAGTAGTGCAATGTCATGGCAACTCATTGTGAAGGTATTCATAATATGAAATTTAACTAACTTGATGCCATTTTTGCTAATTCAGAGTTTGCTGCTTACTAACATAATGCATTTGTGCTACCCCATCACACAAGTAGTACATATGCCATAACTTGTATGGCATATGTACTACTTGTGTGATGTTTGCAGGCCTATCTGGAATGGGATATGATGGAGCCGTGGTGGACATCTTTGCATGTGTTTGGTGAAATTCGGACAAGGAAACCAGGACACAAACTCATTGTTCTGATAGGCATATATGAGAGTTTGATAGTGGATGCCCCTGAAGCAATTAAAATGGAGCCCATCATGTTTCAGCTGTGCAAATCAATGCCAAAGCCCTCACTTGTGTAGTAGGCAAGACAGCAGAAATCTCCAAGGCAGAATATGCTGTTCCCAAAGAAGAAGTAATTGTCAGTAATTCTATTGTCAGGGAAATGTGAAATATGTTGTGCAAAAAAGTTTGGTGGAATAGGACCAGGGTATGTAGGTATGTAAGCCAGATATAAAAGAAAATGACGTACAGCAGATACCATCTTTTTAGAGCACAAAAGGTACATTGTATAGGTGAGCACTAATGATATGAAGAGTAGGAGATCCGAGGATTTCATTATCCAGTAAATCACAATTTTATGATAAACATCACAAGTCAGGATTAAATTTGAAAATGTCTGCAATCCTGCCCAGAGACAATATGAGGGAGTATATGCTGAGGGCCTTGTCAAATAATTCGGCCCTGGAGGGGCTGTGCAAGGCTCATGGGGTAGAATTTTTTAACAAGCAGTGTGGTATGTGCTTATTAACAGGAGAGACTGGGATGATTACAGGGATGAGATACACTTAAATAGAAGGGATGCAAGAATATTGTGTAAAACTGATAGCATTGGGGGGGGATAATAACAGAACTAACAATACACTAACTAGAGCCGCATGCAGAGGTGTACAGTATTCTTGAACTGCTTCTATTGGAACATGCAGCAACCTGGAAAGTAAGGTGTCAAGGGATTTCAAGCCTTGCTGCTGTTAGTCATCATGAAACAGGCAAATACATGGGGAGTCTGTTAAGGTAACTAAGAGTAAGAACAGGTGCATAACTAATATCAAGAACAGATGCTATGCCTATGCTCCTAGTATTAGTGTACTTGCATGTACACTAATGCTAGGAGCATAGTAAATAGATGATGAATTTGAAGTATTCAAGTCATCAAATGTAGTTATTGTGGGAATATCACAGAAGTGGTGTCCCTCAGGCATAAGGGATGCATAATTTGAATAAGGGAAGCATAATGTATACAGAAAGGACAGATGGGGGGTTAGGCTCTTTCTTAAGAAGCATATTAAATCTAAGACAGCACATCCAGTCAACATGAGTGGCAGTTCACTGTTAGGTCAATTTGGTGTGACGTAACCACTGTGAAAACAAAAATGAGAGTAGGAGTGTATTATAGGCCTAATGATAGTGATGAATATAAAAAACAATTATACAAAGAAACAGTGTACCAGTAAATCAGAATGTCTTATAATGGGGGATTTTTAACTTTCCAGATATTGACTGGAACTTGTGGATTCATCACTCACACACTAGCAAGGCTTTTGTGGATTTATCTGATGAATGTTTTCTACAGAAGCATATCAGAGTAGCAATAAGAGAGAAAGGGGAACGATTTTTGCTTTCACCAAGTATAGAAAAATTGTTTCGGACAGTTTTTAAAAGCTATTCAATGGGACCAACTGATGATATCACCATGGGCAAACTCTAAATTGGAATCATTTAGAAAAGTAACAGAGAAGTGACCAGGAATTTAAACCAACTATTAGATACTGTTAAAATTTAAGGCCTAAATAAATGTCAGATGAACTGATAAGACTAGTGGTGAGAAGAAAAATGTGTGGGTTGCTTTTAAATTATTGGGTAATATAGAAACTTAGAGTAGATATAAACTATCCTGTAATTAAGTGACAAAGTGGGCTAGGCAAGTTAAGGCAAATCACGATAAGTCTCTAGCAAAGAATGCAAAGATTTATTTACAAATGATAACAATAGAAGGAAAGGGATGATTCACATTGGTCTTTTAGATATGAAAAGAATAACTGTTGAGAAAGCTGCTCACAGTTTGCTGAATAGATATTTGGTATTGATGATTGTACATGAGAAATTTTTCAGGGATGGGGATGCCAGAGGCATAACAAATTATACGAAGCTAAACTATCTTGTGATAATGGAGAGGAAAGTGGTTTGTTTGGTTTTTAGGAGCATTAGCAACTAAGGCCATATTGCTCCAGGGATTGTTGTCGTTATTATTTGGTTTTTAGGAGCATTAGCAACTAAGGCCATATTGCTCTGGGATATGCGGTGGTCATTCCCTGACCTTTCCGCATCCTCGTATTTGGTGGTGACGGGCTCCATAGCCTGCCCACCTGGCTACAGAGGTGCCGAGAGGAAAGTGGCAGAGACACTATTGAAACATAAATAAGGCATCTGGGGGAGGGGAGACCTATCCAATTCTATTAAGAGGGTCAGCAAACTTTTTACCATAATTATGAGAGCATCACAGGATTCGGGGGTGGTCCCTATGGACGTCACATGTGCAAATGTATTCACAAGCGAGTAATTCTGAGTAAGTAATTAGATACTTGTATACTTGTATGCTTCACTTCTGTTCAAGGAACAATAATGGGGGTCATAATTGAAAAGGTCTATGCACTCTGGATTCATTATTCTTATATTTTCTTACTATGTGAAGCAGAGCAGAACAGTAAATAAAAATAAAATTATTATTATTATTATTATTATTATTATCCATATGGTGCAAGGAAGCCTGAGGCTTATACTGCACCAGGCAAAAAAAAAAAAAAATTTCCCTATTACCCTGACAGAGAGAGAGAGAGAGAAAGTAGAAAGGAATCACCAAGAAAGAGAAGAATGATGATATCCAGCTCAGGACCCTGGGTGTGCCAAGCCCATACTCATAACAAGTTGCAGTTAAAACAGGTTTAATGTTAAAATACGTACAGTAAACAGTAATACAAAAAGAGTCCTCGGACAGTATATTGCCTTCATCAGTTTTTTAATTGTTAATATAAGTCTAAGAATACAGAACCTATGTGTGTGCGATGGCAGTCATTTATGGTGAACTGCATGATGCAACGATTAGCTGCTAGAAGGTAAAGCTTGTGACTGTGATGTATGAGAACTTTGTGAATGCCAAAGTTTGTCAGCCATAAGGGTGGTTGCTTCAGTAATAGCATTAGCAGAGGCATTTGATGCAAGAAAGCAAGCTTATGCAGCATCAGCCAAAAAAAAAAAAAAAAAAAAAAAAACCACTTCCACTTCACCCCTCTGTTCGTTCAAAATACCTGTCCAGCTGAGCCTTAAACTTATTTAAGCTATCAACTTCCATGACAAGGGATGGAAGTCTGTTCCACCAACCAACCACTCGCTGGCTAAAGGCAAATTTCCGCACGTCTATCCTACATCTGTCTTTCCTCAATTTGAATTTATGCCCCCTCAGGTGATTATTCTGAGCAAGAGGAAGAATCCCATCAGCATTGATCATTCTCAAACCATTCAATGCTTTATACACCTCTATCAGATCACCTCACTGGTGCCTAGTCTCCAGACACTGTAATTTGCAAAACTTAAGCATTTCTTCATAAGAGCACCTCTTCGTTCCATTCACTAATCTTGTTGCCCTTCTCTGTACTCGTTCCAGCATCTCTACATCCTTCTTGAAATGAGGCCTCCAGACCTATATACAGTACTCTAGGTGTGGCCTGACCATTGCCTTATACAAGGGAATAATCACCTCCTTATCCCTGCTAGAAAAATTCCTATATATCATTGACAATACACCATGAGCTACTCTTGCAGCCCGTCTGCACTGCTCAGAGAACTTCATATCTGCCTGCACAACCACCACCAGGTCCCTTTCATTCTCTACCACTGTCAGTGTAGTACCACAGAGTTGATACGTTGCTCTGGGGTTGCTGTTTCCCATGTGTAGTACTTTACATTTGTCAATGTTAAACTTCATTTGCCACCTCTCAGCCCATCTGCTCAACCTTTCCAGATCCTGTTGCAGCAGCATAGTGTCAGTAGTGTCCTTGACAACCCTGCCTACTTTTGTATCGTCTGCAAACTTCGACATTAAGCTTGATATACCATCATCAGTATCATTTATGAATACAGAAAACAATAATGGACCCAACATTGAGCCCTGAGGGGCTCCACTAATAGGATGGACATGACATCCCCTGCCGCCCTCCTGCGACCACCTGCTTCTCACCGCATTCCATCGTTCTACTATTCTCAAACGAGTAACATTTTTCCTGCATCTAGTGATTTACTATGTTCCTCCCCCCCCTCCACCATAGACTTTACACGGTGAGATACAAATCTTTCTCCAATGCATCTTCCTGCAATTCCAACCTCACCATCGAATCTAGCACCCTTGAAAACCTAATGGGAAAGTAGCCCCACCTTTCTACGAGCATTTTTCCACTTGGGCGTTCCCCCCTCCCTCATGTGACTAAGCGGTTAAGCCCAAAACTTTGCCAGCCTGCTGATAGGCACCAAATTTTACACAGACTTGTGGTTGGCATCAAATTTCACCACTCCTAACCCACTAGGTTGAAAGCATTGATTAACCTTTTCATCTAGGTAATCCGGAATTCTGGGAACTTCGTGGAAACTACCATCTATATTGACAGTGAGTGGAAAACAAACCAAAATCACGGCTGAGCCGAATGAGCGAAGGCAGCCCGAGCAGGAGAATGATACAAATAATGTGGGAGATACTCCAATTATTCAGAAAATGAATAAGAAAACAGTGCCGAAGTTCAATATAGACTCTAGGGCCAAATTGAGTTCAGGAATGCGCAGGATGGAAACAGCGTGCAACCCCACCAAGGTGAGGACCCAAAGCAACAGGACAAATCCCTGAGGGCACTGTCCTGGGAAAAACCCTGATACTTAGAACTGCCCTGGAAGATATCGAACAGGGTGACAACTGGCGTCAGGGGGCAGATAGTATCCCTCTGGACAAAACTGGAGACCATGCTATTCCAGACTGGCAAGGCAAAGGAAAAAGCCTTTGACAATATTGGAGGCATACCTAGAATGTGGGGCAAACCAAATGCTACAGCATGCTCCCACATACGCACAAGCGCTGAGGAATTCAAACACTGCAAATACTACAACCATGAGTGCCCAACCAAGGAAACCCCCACTGATAAAAACCCCAAATGTGGTGATAAGACCTACAGAGACCAGCGAAGAGCTGAAAAACAAAGTTATGTCGAACCTCAAAGATGACTTCAAAACCACCAAAATTAAGGCAATAAGAAAGACAAGAAATGTAGGTAGAAACCTACATTTCTTGAATGTAGGTAGGTAGGTTGTCATAGAAACAGAGAAAGACATGGAGAATATTCTGACCAACACCAAGATAACTACCATGGGTCTGACTGCAGATCCACCAAAGCAGAAAGGACCATCAATTATTATCTTTAATGTAGACAAAGAAGTCACCCCACAAATCCTAATACAGGAAATATATACCAGAAACCTGTCAGGAGCATTGACAGATCAGAAACCTCAGGCTGTGGTACAGCCAAAGTACTCAACGAAATCGAAGACCGGGACTAACAAAAACTGGGTTGACGAGATTGCGCCGGACACCTGGCAAACAATGAAACATCAATCCAGGATCTACATAGAATAGGGAAGTCACAGCTTCCAGGAGCACATGGCCATGCCCAAATGCCATAGATGCTGTCAGTATGGCCACACCTCCCATACATGCACCCAGGTTGCTGCCACCTGTGGCCACTGCTCAGAAAAAGGGCATGAATATAACTGTCCGAACATGGCTAAACCACCGACCTGCGTAAACTGCAAAGCACTCAAGCTGGAGCATAACCACTCAATCAGAGACCCCAAATGCCCTACCTATCTCAAAACAAAGAGTCTTTTCCAACAAAGAATAAATTATGGGGACTAGGCCTAAATACAGCCACTACAATACAGCCCTGCTAAAAATCATGCAAGTAAATGCACAACGAGCTCGAGCAGTGAAAGAAAGGCGACAAGGAAAACACAGACATACTGATCCTTCAGGAACCATACATGCATGTTAAAAAAGTATGAGGTTATCCAGCCAATTACAAGATCGTCCAAACTGACAAAGATACCCCCCTGGGCGGCCATCATTATCTTAAACCCAGCCATTACAGTAACGCGAATATCTCAACTATGCATGGCCTGGGCTGCTTGTGCCCATATTATCGGGCACTTTTTTTGTGGTGTCCCTGTACTGCAAGCCAGGGGAGGATATAACCGTCACAACTAGATATCTCCAGACTGTCTTGGACACATTGCCTAATAAGAGAATCATCATAGGGGCAGATGTAAATTGCCACTCCCCGGCCTGGCACAGCATGATCCCAGACAGGAGAGCCATGAGAAATGGTCAGATCCTGAAAGATCACTTGGCAAACACTACATTTGAGAACCTCAACTTGCCACACCAACTGCCAACTTTCTGTAACACTCTGTGGGCGGCCATAATAGGTGTATCATTCGCAACTGCAAACGTCACCCGATACGTTAAACACTGGATGGTCCAAGGCTCCAGGACCACGTCCGACCACAGAGTGATTACATACCAGATACAGAATCAACTCAGTAGAACCCCGATGATGAAAACATCGCTAAACCGCTTCGCAGTTAATAAGACATATTGGGAAACTTTCAAAGAAAAACTAACTGCTGAGGTTGGGGAGCACTACCAGACTGCGAGCCGACTCAGAGAGGCAAATGACCTGCAAAGAAAAGTAACTGAAATCATCACAAAAGCTAGCGAACAGGCAATGAAAACGAAAATCCCAAAGCCAGGCACCATTGAAAACCTGAGAAATGAAGTAATGAGACGATGAAAAACTTCCAATGGGCCTGGTGATCTTGGCCGGCTGCTGAGGTCGCAGCCATGAGGGACAGGTATAAAGACACAAGGAATCGATACACAAAATTAATAAAGGATACCAACTGCAAAACTTGGGAAAATCTTGTTTCCACAGCAGGGAACACTAACTCCTATAGAGTGATTTATAAAGTAGCCACTAACAGACACCCCAGAGGAGAAGTCGCAGAAGCAACAATGACCCCATTGGGTTCCCTGACCACTATGTGGGATGACTCGGTGACCAATATCCTAAACACCATCTTCCTGGAACAGGTAACTCCTACACTCCCGGAACAACTGCGGATCTGTCAAGAAAATGACTCAAACTTCACTGATCAACAAGAAACATCCTTCATTGTGGATGAGCTGCATGCGGCCGCCATGCAAATCAGAAGCAAAAAATGCCCCGGTCCAGACCTAATTGAACCGGAAATTGTGAATAAAACGGTGGAATACACCCGTTCCTAATGACTGGAAAATTTCCAACATCAAACTTAAATTGAAAAATCCAGAAAAACCAGAGTCTTACCATCCGATCGCCTTATTCCCAGTTGTAAGCAAACTATTTGAGAGAATGCTGCACAAGAGGCTACTCCACTATCACGAAGGGGCAAACCTAACAAACACAATGCAATTTGGATTCAATCCACGATCGAAGCTCTCAAGACACTGTTGGATAAAGTAGAAGCCTGTACTACCAAATATTTTCTTGTTATCAGTATTGACTTTGCAGGGGCATTTGACGCCATCTGGTGGCCGAACATCCTCACGAGACTTAGGCGGGCTGGAGTGCCTCTAAACCTGTATAACACCATCAGGAGTTACTTAACACAGAGAACGACTGAAGTACTTGCACTGTATAGGAAGCTAACCAGACAAATCCACAGGGGGTGCCCACAGGGCTCTGTCCTAGGACCCCTGTTATGGAATATGATTTTAAATAAATTCCTGGCCCTTGATATTGGCGAAGTCGGTGGCCAGGCCTTCGCCAATGATTTGATACTAACTGTTGCTGCTGACTCACGAGCGCATATCGAAGAAAAAGCCAACCACGCGATAGGTATTTTGCAAAATTGGACTACAATCCATTGCCTGCGGATTTCGCCAAGTAAGACCTGCTCGGTATTCCTGAAGGGCAGACTCGACCTTGCCAGACCACCGCAAGTGAAAATCCAAGGCACCAAAATAAAACTTGCTACAGAAATCAAATATCTCGGAATCATCATTGACAAAAATCTGTCTTTCCAGCCCCATCTAAAGTACATTAAACAAAAGATATGGAAATATTCTGCATGGTCGCAAGAGTGACCAGAAGAGGCTGGGGACTAAACAAGCAGACCCTGTCCCTCTACTACAAATCTACCTTCATCCCGGTCATCACATATACTTCAGCAGTTTGGTACAAAAAGGTAACCACAGTGGTAAATAGAAGAACCTTGTACAGTATCCAGCGGTCAATAATTCTGACAATCACACAAGCTGTCTCCACAGTCAGCACGCACGCACTCCATGTTCTGGCTGGAGTCCTCCCGTTGGACTTGGAAATCATTAGATGCACCCTGACATATAATATGGTAAAAGAAATGCCGTGTACTTTCCTGAACTTCACGCTGGATCTCATCAACAACAGGAAGCTTGAAAAAAATCACACTGCTCGACCACCTCCAACAGAAATGGCAGGATAGGTGGACAGAATCCACTAAAGGGGAAATCACCAAGAAGTTCCTCCCGAGAGTAAACAGAGTCTTTCCAAAACCCCTGAGTTGGTTCCAACCGGGGTTCCACATCACCTTTCTGCTCGCAGGGCATGGGCCATTTAATGCAAAACTATCTAGCTTCCAAATCACTGAGGATCCCCATTGCCTCTGTGGTCGTGAGGAGACATGGCAACATCTCATGTATGACTGTGACCACTATGAGGACTTGCGATGCATGCTCACCACTGCTATCACCTACTTCCCGCAGAACATGGAAAAGCATCTTCTCGACTCGGAACATGAATACAAAGCCCTTACCATCTTTGTAGAAGGTGAGCACTTATAGCAAACCACCATGCACAGCACCCGGAAGCTGATAATGAATCTCAAAACTAGGACTGGAAAAAACCGGAATACACAAGAAAACTGTACCAAATAACCCACATCCACGAACATGACCATCATTTAGCCTTGTTCACGAGGGAACTGACAACCAGGAAGACCTATGTCTGAACCAGAGACAAACTGACACAGGACTTGACATGAACTGGATACAAATTATTTGCACTGGACCACTAGCTAGATGACTAAACCAAATGACCAATGCACGAACTAAGAAAATGATATCACCAGGACCCAAGGCTGCATCCTCATAACATGCACAATAGGTGACCTGAACAGGTTACATGACCAACGATAGGACAAGACTGCTCATGTATAACCTTGCGTCTGGGATTTGACTCCTACATTGAAAAAGATCACCATAGAAGATCCGGTTCAGATCACTTGGATTCACACATGCTCTCAACTGTCAATGCCTGATGGCGATCTGTACCAGCCTCCCTCGCCTGGTACTTTTACTCCCTTTCCCCAGGCAGGGAGGTTTGGATTTTATTGGCACATTAGCAACTAAGGCTATAATGTGCCAAGACCAGGTAATATATAAAAATTTAAGCTCTCAGTGACCCAATTAGTTAGGCCACCATGTCAAGATATAGAGAGAGGGCACTGACCAAGTACTGGCCACATGCATAGTTTTGGTGCTCCGTTATTTGTTGTGCCGTTTATTGGTTTCAAGTGTCACATTTTCATTTATTTTGTGTCCATTAAGTTCCTCTTCTCAAGATGTGTCCATGGACATCAACTTCGTGAAGATCGGCCAAGGTAATCGAAAGTTATGATAATTTTTATTAGCGTTGATCGCACCGGGTCACAACGTGATTTTGCATTGTATATTGTTATATTGCCAATTTTGTTAAAGTGAATAGTACCACAAATAATTTCTAAATATTGAGCATAGTAATTATCGGGAACAGTAATTGAACAGTTCTACAACCACATGTAACTTTAATGATGAATTTTGGATAATTTGCTAGTTTTCCTTGTTTGACTTTAGTATGCTGGTTAATAAACAAAGGCCTTTGTTTATTAAAAGGCCAGTGTACATCACGCGGTCAAGGCCTGTTTGAGTGACCGTTAGCATGAGTTGGTAGCTACGTACCTCAAGACATCTATATCCAGAATATTTATTGGTACTAAACTTATTTGATTTAAAATATGATAAATGGAAGTTATTAATTTCATTACATTTAAGATATTGAGAACATATATATATATATAATAATATGCGCAGTGCCATGCTCCCAATGGCTCCCCAGGATGAACAATAAACCAAGCTCATCATCCAGTATTCTTCATATCTAGGGGTTAAGACTTCCCCCCCTCCCACTCGTAAAACTCCAAGACTCTGAACTAAACACTGCACCACAGCAGCAAAGCAACTCAGCAACTGCCCTTTAGAACCTTTCATCCTGCAGATTTTCATCCCTCAGATTTCATCCTGCTGCAAAAAATTATCTTGGCACCATTATCCAATTCTGGGTATAGGAACACAAGACCTGGAGGAGATGCCAGACAGTCAATAAGTCCAGCCAGAGGGTTCCGAGACATCTAGTGACAAGCGAGCGGTGAAACTCACCCTGGACAAACCAGAAGAACAGGACGAAACCAGACAAGACACCACCAGCAAGAGGAGAAACAAGAGGTACAATATTGAAAAACCAGACCGGGAAATGAGGAGCAATAGTGAAGCAAGAGATAGACAGGAACCAAGCAAAAACACAGAAGGGCAAAAACAAGGGGAAAAAATCTCCCCCCCCGGATCTCTCGTTGCCACAGGGAAGTCCTTGAGCAAGTGCTCACTCTGCGAGCCACTCTAGAAAACATAATGAAAGATAACAGTAGCAGAATTTCTTCAACCTTAAGAGCAGACATTGTCCTTCAATGGAGTAAATTAGAAACAATCCTCCTGCAAACAAATGTGGAGCACGAGAGGGCGCTTGCAGCCCTAGAAGCATATAAAGATGCTGATGGTGGCAAACAAATGCTACAGCGCGCCCCATCATATGCCCAAGCGCTGAGGCAAACCCCAAGTGAGAGGGAAAAAGCCAGTGAATTACAAGTGCAAAAGAAGAAAGTACTCACAAAAACTCCAAATACAGTGATACTGAGACCTACCAGAGACAGCAACCAATCAAGTGAGCAAATCAAACAAAAAGTCATAGATAATATGAAGGAAGACTTTCAAAACACCAGGTCTATCCGCAAAACCAGGAACCCAGGGATCGTGATTGAGACTGAGAGTGAGAAGGAGATAGAAGAAATAAAAGCAAATGAGAAAATAACCACATTAGGGCTAAAGGCAGAATTACCAAAAAAGAAAGGCCCAACTATACTAATATTCAATGTAGAGTATGACACGGATCAGCAGCAATTAACCAACGAGATTTATAGAAAGAACTTACAGAGCCACTTCCCAGAGTTGGAACCCTCTGAGCTGATTTTTCCAAAGTTCAAAATAAAAGCAAAGAATGGGATGGGAGTAAATTGGATGGTGGAACTGGCGGCATCTGCTTGGCAAATCTTAAGCACCCAAAACAGAATTTATATAGAATGGAGCAGCCTGAGATACAGGGATCCCCATTCCCAAGTGCTTTCGCTGCTGCAGATATGGCCACACCACCCATACTTGCACACAAAGAGAGCTGACATGCGGCCACTGCTCTGGCAAAGGGCATGAGTACAATACCTGCCCCAACAAAACCGATGCACCAACTAGATGCGCAAACTGTAAGAGTCTGAAACTGGAGCACTCACACTCCATCCGCGATACTGGGTGTCCGATATACCAAAAAATCAAGAGTTCCTACCAACAGAGAATAGATTATGGCCACACACCATAAAAAATTCAACTCCAGCATTCTCACATTCCACCAGCTCAAGGCACAGCGTGCCAGAGTAAGTCCGACTAAAAGCTGACGGTGAAAACGCTGATATCCTCATAATATTGGAACCATACACCCACCAAAAGCAAGTACGGGGATATCCTATTAAATACAATATTGTGCAGTACACAGATGAAACCCCATTGGCAACTGCGATAATCAGGAACCCCCATATCACAGTCGCAAAAATCCCACAATTCTGCACACCATGGGCAGCATGTGCCCACCTTTCACCTCCCTGGGAAGTCTTTATGCGGTTGCTCTATACTGCAGGCCAGGGACAGAAATCGACTATGCAATAACATATCTGGAGAATCTTCAAACTGCACTAAGCAGACACAAGATACTAGTGGGGGCAGACGTCAACTGCAGGTCCCCCCCCTGGCACAGTACCACGCCTGAAAGAAGAAGCTCAACGAATGGGCAAAGGCTCAAGGAGCACCTGGCCAACTCCATATTTGTTGTTAAAAACCAACCCTTCTGCCTCCTGACCTTCTGCAACACCTTATCGGAAGCAGAGATTGACATAACATTAGCCACAAGAAACATAGACACCCACATCACAAATTGGACGGTTAGAAACGCCTGGACGACTTCGGACCATCGTACAATAACCTTCACATTAGAAAGGAACCTGACAAGAACAGCTGCCGACAAGCACATGCTAAATAGATTCGCCCTCAGTAAGGCAAACTGGGACACCTTCTGAGAGACTCCATGCACAGCAGGCCAGCAATACCTGCACACACTGAGCGAGCAGGAATGCGGGAGAGAAAACCCGGAACGACTCCAGAAGGATTTAACAAAAATAATAACAGAAGCAACAGAGAAAGCCATGAAGAGAAGAATCCCCACTGCAGGGGCCACGCCCTGGTGGACTCCAGAGTTCACATGAATGAGGAAATTAGTACAACACAAAAGAAAACCATTTCAGAGGGCTAGGATGAATTGGCCGCAACAAGAAGTCACTGAACTCAGGAACCAATATAGAATCGCTAGTTGTTATACTGAACAGATAAAGAAAAAGAAAAGAGAATCATGTGAGAGGTTGGTACATGGGTCAGGAAACAGCAACCCCTGGGGGGGGGGGGTGGTATACAAAATTACTACTCACAAACTCCCCAGGGGTGAAGTCTTGACAGCCACCAAAAACAGCACAAGGAAATTTAACCATAACCTGGGAGGAGTCGATTGGGAACATCCTGGACAACATCTTTCAGGAGCTGCCAACAACACTAACAGATGAGCAGCAGGCTATCTGCCAAGCAAACAATTGCTATAATAATGACCAAATAGAACCCCCTTCACCTTAGAAGAAATTCAAGATGCAGCAAGCTGCGCAAAAAATAAGAAATGCCCTGGACTGGACCTAATTGAACCGGAGATGGCAAAAGAAGCAACGGAACATATACCGGAATTACTGCTAAAACTATTCAATTGCTGCCTGGACGCAGGTAAATTTCCACTACAGTGGAAAAAGGCAAATTTAAAACTGCTCCTAAAAAACCCAACAAAGCCACCAGAGACATCTAGTTCCTACAGACCCATAGCCCTGCTACCAACCCTCAGTAAAATATTCGAAAGGCTGCTACATACCAGAATCACAAGGCATTATAATGAAGTAAATCCTAACATGACAAAGCAATATGGATTTACTCCTGGCAAATCCACTATCGAAGCAATACAGAACCTCTTCTCTAGAGACACCCATTGTCAAAGGAAATACTTCCTCGTCATCGCAGTGGATTTTGCTGGGGCGTTCAACACCCTCTGGTGGCCAAGCGTTTTGGTGAGACTCAGAGCTGCCAACCTTCCATTGAATCTTTATTATTGCATGAAGGATTACCTGGCTGATAGAGCAGTGCAAGTTACCACACCATATAAATGCCTCAGTCACCCAGTCAACAGGGGCTGGCCCCAGGTTTCTGTCCTGGGGTTGCTCCTGTGGAACTTTGTCATATATGAATTCCTCGCCATGGATCTGGGTGGTGTGGAGGCCCAGGCCTATGCAGATGACTTGGTCTTGACCATCGAGGCTGACAGCAGATCCTCCTTAGAAATGAAAGCAAATTATGCCCTGCAAAAGCTGCTAGATTGGACGAAGCTACACTTGCTCAAACTAGCACCTGACAAGACAAAATCGGTGCTGCTAAAAGGTAGCTAGACTTAAGGAGATCACCACAAATTAAGATTGAGAACAAAACAGTTAAGCCGTGCGAACAGATTAAATACCTAGGAATAATCCTGGACAGAAAATTAAATTTCAAGCCACACCTAGAATATATTAAACAAAAGATAAGAAGATATGCGGCCCTCATCGCTAGAGTCACTCACAGGGACTGGGGACTCAGACGTACTACCCTGTCTCTGTACAACAAAGCTCTCTTCATCCCTGCCATCACATATGGCTCCCCTGTCTGGTACGCGAGGTGGCACTAGAAGTGAATAAACAGATCCTCAAAACCATTCAGAGGACCATCCTACTTACTATGTCGAGAGCAACTAGAACGACTAGCACGGCTAGTCATTCTAGTTGCGAAGCTATCCACTGTGGTCTGCTCTACCATCTTGCCAGAAACATATCGGCTACAATGTATGACCTCACCACTGACATCACTAATGACTGCAACTATGAGAAGAGAAGAATCACCGACCACCTCGTCCAGATTTGGCAGAGGAGATGGAGCAACACAGAAAAAGGCGCAGTGACCAGAAGATTCCTCTCCCACTGTCACCAAGCTGTAGCCTAAGGCACCAGCGTGGTTTCACCCTGGTCGAAATACCACCTTCCTCCTTACGGGACGGCCCGTTTAAAGCTAAACTTCACCAATTTGGCATCATAAATAACGCGGACTGTCCCTGTGGCAACCTGGAGTCCTGGAAACACTTAATGTTTGAGTGCGATTTGTATGACGATCTACGACTATGCCTAATAACGGCAATCCAATATATTCCAGACAACCAAGAACCCAGACTGTTAGACACTCAAGAGGACTACAAGGCACTCAGTCAATATGCCCAGGATCGATTTTCTAGAAGGAAAACAATGATAGAAATATACCAAAGGCAACCCGACTAGAAAGAATGCAGGAGGTCAAACAAGTGAAAAAAAAAAAAAACTCAGCATACCACAGAAAGACAAGACCCTAGGATGATTTGGATGGCCTACTGTCGACCCAGAACTGCACTCCCTTGTGCGTTCCCCCCTCCCCTTGGGGAGGGGGTATTTGCTCTTCTCCTCGCCTCCCCATGTCATGGGGCATGGGCATTCCCCACTGAAAATGGGGGGACCACCTTCCTATCCGACCCCCTCTTCTTCCTATTTCATCCCCCATCTACACCCACCTTCCCTCCCATTACTTTGTCTTGTACAGCGACTGCCCCACATGTCCAAATTTAAATCACATCAAATTTTGCCCGACCTTTTAGACTCTCTAGAAATAGTTCTTTCAGCGTAAAACCACACGCAGTGCTTTCTAAATGCAATTTTACTTAAATCAACAGCGATAACTCCAACCTTTATTTTAGGTCCTAGTCACCGAAATCCCAGGAAAGTAAGCGGCAGGACCTGCCAGAGTATAATTAGTCTCTTCGTACACATGATTGAGTGTGAGAAGACAGAATCCTTATCAATGGGCACTACTCTTCTTGGACTGTTATTAGTAGAATTATATTTGAATAGAAGTAGATATTGATTGGAGCTTGTAGGTTGGTTACTCACACAACAGCAAGACTTGTGGATTTACTGGATGACAGTTTTCTATAGTAGCAGGTCAGAGAGGCACCAAGACAGTAATATTCTTGAACTGATTATCAGCAGTGACCCTCTTTGCATTAAGCATCTGGAGATAAATGACCCACTGGGTGCCAGTGTTCAGTGTACTGATGTGAGATTTACTTCAAGATGTACCTACCACCAAGGGTAAGGGGAAGGGTTTTCACTTTTGTAAGGAGACTAGAGTGGTCTCAGACCGTTTTTAAATTTTATATTGGACCAACTGATGATATTACCATCAGAAAATTCTAAATGGGAAGCATTCAAGGAAATAATAAAAGTTGCTAGGTTTTTTTACACCAGCTAAGAAATACTGTTCAAGGCCTAAGTGGATTTCAGAAGAACTAATGAAACTCATAGCAGAGAAGAAGAACAAATGCTTAGAATGCATATAAATTAATCAGGTGATACAGAAGCCTATGGTAGATATAAATCTGTAGTCTCAAAGGAGGTTATGCAAGCTAATGTAGATTATAAGAAATCTTCAGCAAAGGATGCAAAGATATCTTTGCTTACGTAGCTTACTGCGGACTTACTTAACAAAAACAGAGCAAAGCTAAAATAAGGAGGCTCAAGGTAGGTTTAAATCGGAAAGTGTCTGCAATTCGTACCAGACATGGTAAGGGTGGGGTGGGGGGTATATGAGAGCCATGTCTATCATGCACAATCTCTCGGCCATGGAGAGATTGTGCAAGGTTGGTTCGTGGGGCAGAATTTTTCACGGCATGGCCTGTGCACTTGTTAACTGGAGAGTGCTTCTAGAGGATGAGATACACATAAATAAAAAGGATGCAATAATATTTGCTGATGCTATTGAGACAAGGTTAAGTGGCTCAGAAAACTGCTAGTTGGGGAGCACAGACTAATAGATTAACAATAGCCACTGGGCAAAGGCGTAAGTGATTCTCCACTTGCTTCTACTAGAACGTGCAGCAGCCTGGAAAGCAAGATGTCAGGGATTAAGGCATGCTGAGTCATCACAGAACAAGTAAATAGATAATCTTAGTTACCCTAACATAGCCTAAGAACATATGCATGAATACCAATGCTAGAAGCATATTAAATAAATTTTATAAGGGATACATAATTTTAATGGGACACCCTTGTCAACTGGAGGCACCTCCGTAGCCAGGTGGGAAGTAGCAGCAGTGCATAACACATGCTTCTTGATTAGACTGGGGTTCGAGCCTGTCACCACCAAATACGGAGGATGCGGAAAGGTCGGGGAATGACCACCGCATATTCCCGTAGCAATATGGCCTTAGTTGCTAATACTCCTAAAAAACACCAAATAACAAACCTTGTCAACTGGATGCACTGCCTTTGATTTTATGGGCTTCTTACCCCCCCCCTTTCTTGTCTGTATACAATGTATACAGACAAGAAAGGGGGGGGTAAGAAGCCCATAAAATCAAAGGCAGTGCATCCAGTTGACAAGGTTTGTTATTTGGTGTTTTTTAGGAGTATTAGCAACTAAGGCCATATTGCTACGGGAATATGCGGTGGTCATTCCCCGACCTTTCCGCATCCTCCGTATTTGGTGGTGACAGGCTCGAACCCCAGTCTAATCAAGAAGCATGTGTTATGCACTGCTGCTCCTTCCCACCTGGCTACGGAGGTGCCTCCAGTTGACAAGGGTGGCCAGTTCAATGCCGAGTCAATTTGGTGTGACATTACCAGTGGGAAAGCAAAAATAACAATAGGAGTGTTGTGGTATTAGCCTAATGACTCTGATGACTACAACAAATAACTGTAGACATAAAAAAGTGTGACCTAGTAAATCAAAATGTCTTATAAAAAAAATGTGGTTAGAATTCCCCAGGTTCAGTGCTGGGCTTCTTAGTGTTTTCAATATTTATTAATGATATTGATGAAGGCCGATCAACATCATTGTTTAATTTTGCAAATGAACATAAGTTTGCAGGCAGGTTAATGACAGCAGTGTGGATATGCTGCTGCAATAAGAACTATAAAAATTAGACACATGGTTTTGTTTGAGAAATGTAAGAATTGAATTTCAACATTGACAAATGCAAGGTATTCCATATAAGTAATCCTAAAATAACATATCAACTGTGCATTACTAGACTGACAACAGTGAAAGAAAGTCCTGGAGTTGATTGTGCAGTCAAACATGAAATTCTCTATACAGTGCACAGAGTATGCTAGGACGGCACATGGGTTTTTGTCAATTGTACACAGCACTTTTTCCAGCAGGGATAAGGAGCTGATTATTCCCCTTGTATAAGGCAATAGTTAGGCCACAGAGAAGAGCAACAAAAGGGTGCTCTCTTATCAGGAGATGAGTTTCAGTTCTTCAAATTTCATTGTGCAGTAATTAAGCACCTTTGAGGAGATCGGAATGAGGTGTTTAAGAAGTTGAATGCTTCTTCGTTTTTATCATTTTTGTTATCTCCTTCTGCAAAATGCAAAAAAATATCATCCATTGATAATTGTTATCTATGCAATTCAAGGACCTCTGTGATATCTGCTGGTTCCAGTTCTTCAACTCCTTCTCCACTAATCATTTTTCCAATTCTCACAATCTCAACTACCTCCGACATTTCAACAGTGGCCTCTTTAGTGCATATTTGTGGCCACAGCTTTTTGCACACTCATTGTTGAGTTCTTAATTTCACCTTACACAAACTCAATATTTTTTACAGCATCAAGAATGTCATAATTCTGCCAATAATCTCGAATTGAAAGACCGCCTATTCCACCAGTAGCTTCTATCAACTGTAAAAAAGGTCTTCTTAGTTAATAAAGGTTAAAGGAAGCTATAACACCTTGGTCCATCGGCTGAACTAACTGGTATTCGCTGGAAGAAAGGTAACTTTCACATTTGAGTACAGATCAGAGAAATGTGCAGAAATGTGCCGAGGCCAGAAGTGTAATTTTGGCCACAAACGCTAGTATGAGGCCACTACAAATTTTCCCGTGTAAGAATTTTTGACCCAGTCCGCCTCTGGCTATCGATATTGCTTTTCTTTTCTCTCTGAATCTGTACTGTGTTCACCAGGATGCTTCCTTTTCAAACCTTTTAAGTATTTTATTCATTTTTAGGGAATAAAGCACAATTACAAAATGAGGAGGCACACTTGATACACATAACAAAGCTGTGCAACTGAATAAACAACACAATAAAGGCAGAGACACATTAACACCTCACTAGCTCACATTTTACTAAAGCACATTTCTGGAGATCACTACCATAAAACAATAAAAATAATTTCCAGTTGCGTTTCTTAGTGGAATCTGTTATAAACTGGTAGTAAACTCAATCTAATTGCATTTGATATAAAAACATAATTCACTGATATAAAAAACATAAATACATTTTCAGAATCTTCTCTTCACTGCTATCATGTTTTGTTCAGTTGGAGTGATTCCACGTCCAACTGCCATTTCTTGTAAACACAAAGGCGAATCATGCATAAGCAAATTCGGTTCGTGCAGTGTAAACACGTGTTATACGAGGACTGACTGTATATACTTATACACGGGTATATACCGCATACCCTTCGTAATTCGATTAATAAGCACAGTATACTCTCTGTATACATAACGTTCACAGAGTATAAATTCTGATAATTTCATGACTACATCACTATATGTATGCATAAAATAAAATAATATTTATAAATATACATTGTGTGCAATACCATGCAAATTACCACGAAAAAGCTAATCCATCACAGATCTACTTTCACAATTGTTCACAAAGTCATTATTCTCATTTCTCTCTCGACTGGCGCCTTATTGCGTTTTGGACAGGATTCACTACGAAGTATACATTATTGAGCTGCTGCTGTTCTTTCTGAAAATCCTTGATGATCCTATCTATGCCAATATGTGCTCATCCAACTATACACTCCCATCTTCTTTGCCAAATCTCAACACTGTTTTGGGTGCATGGAATTCCAAGTTGAATGGAATCATAATGCTGGTGGAGCATGAAGTACCGTACCATTACGCATATACTGTCTACTTCTTCCATAAATATATAATTGTATTCAAACTACTCTATCACATCACTAGGCTCCCTCGGTAAATGTGCCTTCAGAATATTGAATGCTCGTGGTATCTCACCAGAAGGAATAAATACCAAGGCACACAAATGTCAAAGCTAACGAAATTCTTCATCGGTGGCATACTGAGATGCCAGTCAACTTGCTTGAATTTTTCTCAGACCTAATTAGACACATTAGGGAACTCACCAGTGGAAGAATTTATTGCAGCTAATTCCAGGTCAGTTAAAATATGGCATGTGGTCTCAATTCAATTTTATCTGCTTCATACCTTGAAACAAATGTTTATAATTTTTTCACTCTTATTCATCATCAATACAAACTAAGTGAAGAATTCGATAATTTTCATTACCGACTGGTGCAAGTATTAAATAAAATTGATAAAAATTGTGGGCACGGTTTTAAATGTACCATCCATAATCCAATATTGAGCACATGATAGGTATTGAATATTTACTTTTGTTGTAAACAGAAGAGTTCTTTCTTCTCTCGCTGCAGAATATTTAACAAGAAATTCCATTTTCTTATTTTCCAATATTCTTCTTATTATTATAATAATAACAAGATGACGAAAATGGAATAATTTTTCCAGGGATATATTTTCAGTGATATTTTTTCCTGTTACCCCTTTAAAAATATCCCACTGGCACCCCTGGTCATGCCTAATGCACTTGTCAAAGAAATTCGTGAAAGTACAGCTACCAACATATACCTGTATAATTACAGTTTTAGTTATGCTAATGATATTTCTGACAAATGTTATGCAGCTGCCAAAATACATTACTCTAAATTTTAATATTCTGAAAGTATTCTTATTGAAAGTTTTTTATCTTTAGCATTTCAATGCTATACCTATAATTATTGCTCTACCATCCTATACAAATACCAAAATTCGACTTGAAAAATTATCAATTAAATGCAATACAGTAAAGTAAAATTAATTAAGTCATTTTTATTTGCTGATCGTATTTTAAAACTGTTTGTTTCTGTAAGAGAAAACACAATGTTCAAATTGAGAGGGGTATTTGTTGTTAAAATTGTTATTTTTTATATTCTTTCTACAAAATTAATCTAATAATGAAATTTACTTACTGAAAAACTAATAAATATATAGAATTTTTACAACATAGCAGATACTGTCAGTATTCTGGACTGTTGGGATTTTAGGCCAGACCCATTCTGATTACCAATCTTGCAACCAAAGTATAAAGAATATTCATGTTTAGCAATATTGTAATGTTTCTTCTTCTAAGTTTTTATTGTTAAACCATCCACTCATGTAGCAGATGTCATGCACTCTCACTACAACTGTCTTTCCATAACTGAAAGGGAGATGGGGAAAGCAGATATACAAGGCTGAATATGTTAACCTTCCCAGCATTACTGTCATTTATGAGTACAAACAAACATTAGTATTTGCAAAAAATACAGCAGATCAGTTCCATATTACTTCCTTAAATGCAGTAAGATATAGATATTATGAGTAAACATAAGAAATTATAACATGATACGAAATTTTAAAAATTATTTTCAAAATCTACACACAAAAATTGATTGCAAACAGCTAATATATTAGTGGAGGTAAAAATCATGGTGGCCTGTGGTATTAGAAAAGTTGGATAAGTGGCAGGATTTGGATAGGTGACAGCAAATCACCAGCAATAAATATTTTATCCAGAGTTAGTCAGATCACATGTCACTTCTGTCAGTTAATGCAAAAATTAATGCTAATTCAATATGAATCATGTCAAATCTTGTATTAGATCGAAATACAAAATGAAACTAACTTTCTAAAGAAAAGTGGCTTATTTGCATCGCAACTTCATTTTTTAAAATCATATTCAAAAGGGGTGAAAATACTTTCTGCCAAAATGGAAGAATTTTGTAGATATTAACCCACCCAGAGAGATACATGTTCAACTGTAGCCTGGCACCCATGTGTGCGTGCATGAGAAAGAGAGAGAGATTATGTTGTTTTTGTGTTTATTAGCACAATGACAATGGAGATCATAGTGTGCCAGTTCTTTTGTTATAGTATTGTTCGAATGTAAAAAGGTTAAATATTTCTGTGGTATTATATTATTAATTACAGCAGATGGTATATGTTTATTATTTGTATGAATCTAAAAATATCTCATTTGTGTTCCTTGTCACCCAAAAGATCTTTAAGAGTGATGTTTTTGTTTCCTTTATATAATGATGAAAAAGTGCATTGTCGATCATTTTCATATGTTGGGCATTCTATCAGTATATGTTTAACTGTTTAGATAGCAGTGCATGCTTGGCATCTTGGGCATTCTTCTGCATGTAGTAGATAACCATTTGTAAAATGTGTCTTGGCAATTTGGTCAGAACAACTTCTCTCCTTGATTTCCTTATGCTCATTTTCCAGTGCTCAACTTTTGGTTTTATTTCATATAATTTATTCCATGTTTGTTTTTGCCAGAGTTCTTTCCATTGGGTTAGACAGCAATTTTTTATGATTGGCATGTAGTCCTTATGTGGAACTGCAAAATATTATTCCTGAAAGTTAGTGGTTGATTTTGCAATTCTGTCCGCTGCTTCATTTCCTTTTATCCCTTTGTTTCCTGGTATCCAGCAGAAAAGTATCTCTTGTTTTTTTTTTGTGAAGTCTGTTAGTATCTGTTTAATTTGCCAGAGTACTGGATGGGTTATGTGTTGACGTTTCTCTTATTCTGTCTTTCCTATACATTATATAATTTTTTACTGAAAGGGTGGCTTGTTGTCTAAGGTATGTCCTTTAAGACAAAAGTGTATTGGCATATGGTGTGTTATTAGATACTGGGCATTGTCATAATTGGCCTGTAGTCCTCTACAGTTCCACTGTAGAGGTGAACTGTTGCTTGTAGTCCTCTACAGTTCCACTGTAGAGAACTACAAGCAACAGTTCATCCAAATAATGGATGAACTGATCCATTATTTGGTTTTCCTGGGGTTTTCTGGGCTTCCGAAATGGAGCATTCTTATACTTTGTCTTATCTTTTTTTTTTTTTTCAGGTAGTTTGGTCGGTCCATGTACATAACTTCTTCTGTGAAAATCTTCTAGTACTGGTTCTTCAGATGTGTTTATTTTTTTTATTTCCATCTATTCGGTTGCTTTGTGTTTGTAGGTTTAGAACAGTCTTTGTTGTGGTGCTGATTTGTGGATATCTGTTCTGTGTGAATAAAAATTGGGGGTATTCTCTGTTTTCTCATGTTTTTGTGCCTTCAATCCAGTAAGTGATTCTTTTGGCAGCATGGAAATTTCAGTTTGAACTTTTACTGATTTATATTGGATTACTGCTTGTGCATATGATGGTTTGGTTGTAGGCCAAGGCTATATTATTCTCCTTGCTTCTTGGTATGTTGTGTTGTGTTTTGTATTTCTAAATTAGTTTCTTTTGTTTCCATTTTTCGCAAGTTTTTGAGTAGGCTGGGTGTTCCCCTTTACAGTTTGTACATTTCAAGATGTTGGCAGAGCAATCTGTAGTCTTGTGTTCTTTAGAATCACATTTCGCACAGGCTGCTGAGCTTCTGCATGCAAATGTCCAAATTTCTGACATTTGTAACAATGCAATGGATTTGGTATGTACTGTCGTACTTGGCAGTTCAGATATCCTGCTTTCACTGTTGTTGGAAGTTTCAGAGTATTAAAGGTTATGATAAGGGTTCTTTTTGGAATTATATTTCCATCCCTTCGAATATTGATTCTCTTCACTTCTGTTACTCCTTGGCTTCTCAATTCTTCTGTGAGCACTTCCTCTGACACATTTAAGAGATCCCACTCGAAGATCACACCTCTGGAAGAATTCAGCATGTTGAGTGGTGTTACAACTACTAGTATTCTTGATGGCAACTAGTTGTTGATAGCAACTCCTGGAAGTATTTGGGATTTGATGTTCCCACTAGTATGTCTCCAGATCTCAGGTGTCGAACTGACTTGGGAGATTCCACTATACTCTCTAATGTTTTCTGAATTACAAACGGAGACATACGACCTAATGTCTGATCTCCTGTCTTATGTATGACAATGTATGTTTGTATTTTTGGTGGGTCCATATCTGTCTTCGTCTCTGTGTTTTCTGTATCACTACTCGATAGGGCTTTCTCTTGAAGCTCTGTACTATTAGTAGTTATTTTACTACTCATATTTGCTCTTTTTGCTCTGGGAGTGTGACTTCCTCTCCCAAGTTACCAGCCCCCACCACATGGGGGCAAGAGCAGTGCCGCTTAGTGACCAAGCAGCTGTGTAAGTTCGATTAGTAAAAGTGAGAATAAGAGATAAAATAAGAAAGGTGAGTTTCCTTTCTGTGTCTTCACTTACTGATTATAAGACAAAAACCAGTTTCGCAAAAATAAAAGGAAGTTAATGATGAAAACTAAAGAAGCTGGTATATTTTTCAGAACGCTCTATAAATTGCTGGGAATCACTTAGTCGCTAATAAATCGCTCAGCGGAGAGAGAGAGAGAGAGAGAGAGAGAGAGAGAGAGAGAGAGAGAGAGAGAGAGAGAGATTGTTTGATTTGAGTAGTAGTAGTAGTCTTGATACCCTTGGTGATGTACTTTTGAATTCCAAAATGTTGCTTTTAATATCTTTATGGACCAGAAAGCCAACTCCACCTTCATTCTTTTCACTGTTTCCATTTGTGCATCAGATTTCCACTTGATAAACTTGTGATTCATTTTTTCTTGTTTCAGCCAAGCTGATGATATTCCAATCCCTTTTCCAGCTCTAATATCCTATCTTCACCAATGAGCGATCTTACTTTGTAATAGGCCAAGTCTAGTTTTGGTGCATAGCAGCTTCATTGTACCCACAGTCTTTGCACCCTCTGCTTCCACTCTGATCCCCTCACTGCCATAAGAAGGAGAGTAAAAGCTGCTGGGGACTGAGGGGCATTTGTTTTGTCATAAAGTGCTAGAGAGTTTAGTCTTTTCCTCTTCATGCTGACCAGGGGACACATGAAGAGGACTACTCTACATGTTTGTTGCCACCGATTAGACGTAACAGGGCTTACCAATGAGAAGGTGTGCATGAGTGGATTTTATGGAGGCAGGTCAACCGAACTTCTCCTAAATCTTCTAAAATAGAAAGATATTGGATCCATCAGTGTTTTAGACTGGTGTCTGATTACACACAATGCCTGTTCCCCTCAAAGCCCCCTAAGATGGTGAAATCTATCGACCAATAACTCTTACACTATCTTAAAAGTTTCCATCCAATCAATTATTGTCAATATGGATTCTGTTGTCATCCAATATGGATTCTGTTGTCATGGATTGGTTGTTGATCCAATTCAATGGCAATACCTTGGCTTATTAATTTAACTTTGGACATTTTCAAAGGAAAAGTTTGGCGAAACTCAACTAGTTGCCCTTAATGTTTTCAAGACTCTCGTTTTATTGAGTTTAGCCCTTTTCCATTGATGTAGTTTCATTATACACTAATGTTAATGTAATATATGCACTGGATGTAATTTGGGATTTATTAAATAATAACACTATTAGCATTAACAGTATGAGGTTGCCCAAAAAAGAGATATTTAAGCTAATTAAGTTACTGGTTGAGGCTAATTATATTTTATTTGAAAGTAAGATTTATAGACAGATTTTCGGTTTGCCTATGGGTTTAAACTTGAGCAGCCTAAATATTGGAGTTGTATTTAGATAGATTAGAAAATATAGATTTAACACTTTTTACCAAAAATCACATTTTGTGGAAGATACCTTGACGACATCCTCATTATAACGGATAATGACACTACAAACGAAGTTTTGCAAACTTTTAATAATATGCACATTAGGTTAAAATTTACACTGGAGATAGAACAAAAAGAAACAAAGTCGATAAATTTTTAAACTTTACACTTAAGAGGGAGGGTGAAAATATTAATTTCAGTATTTATTGTAAGCCCACGAATATGGGGATATTTCTACACTATAGTAACCACCACCAATACTCATAGAAAAGATCAATCATGCTAAACCAGTTCTTAAATGCATTCAAATACTCTTCCACACAATTTGCCCTACAGATAGAAATAGAAGAACTGATGAACAGGTTCCTAAATAGAGGATACCCGATTACCTTTATCAATAGCATTAAATTAGAAGCTAAAGACAAAATAATCAATAACAAACATAATGACAGGATTAATAAAATATATTTTATTCCAATGACGTATGTTGAACACTGGTATAGGCAAATTAACAGCCTTTTTACAGGTACAGAAATGCAAATAGTAGGAAAACCGGTCCATAAATTATATGCTATACTCAAAAAATCACACGGTGCTATCGACTTCCAAACAAACACATGACTTCGTTTACCACATTTCTTATAAGAATTGTGATTCTTCTTACATGGGATCTACCAGATGTATTTTGAACTTGAGGATTAAGCGACATGAAGCATCAGTCCGTGCATAACGTGCCAATGCATGCAATAAATGAAAACCACACATTCCTGATTAATCAAGCCAAAATATTAAAGATTCGACATAATTATACTAAGTTATTGACTGCCGAGACTTTAGAAATGAAAAAAACTAACGTTTGTCATCCATTTCTCATATCTGATTCGTGGTCATTTGAATGCATGCGTACCAAAGACTAATCTCCTATTTATAAGATTCCGAACATACACATTTCGTTAGTTTCATTCCACCTGTGAACATGAAACTAGTCGAAAAGTTTTAGTCCACTTAAGGGAGGAATTTTTTAATTTCATTGTTTTAGTGTACTTTTATCTCATTTTAATAGTATTTTATTCGTATTCCAAATTCACGTTTATGACAAAATGTCTTCCTTCACTACAGGTTCCATGGAGGGTTTAATATTTCTGGGATAAGGTTGGGGTTCACCGCTGTGATCATATGGTGTTGGACTGTATGTGTGTCAATAGTGAGGAACACATGAGTTTTAAATTATTTTAAATTATGTAATTTTGTTTCAACGTACCATTTCGTAATTTATTTGCATAAGGAGATTTGGTAAAGAAGAAATTCTACTGACTGAATAAAATGTAACTCATTGTTTATTTCTAAAATATTCTCCTTATGTATGTGTTGTTAATTCATCCATCTTGTGTGTGTAAGAAGGGAGAGGTTCTAGTGGATATCAGTACAGAAGTATGTTTTGTGACTGGATAGATGATGCATGTTTGCTTCATTATCAGAAAGAAGAAACAGTAAGAAAACTGTGTGGACATGGAACAAGAATCAAGACTGCAGTTAATTTGCAAGTATTTGTAGCTGATGACTTACTATTTGAATGAATTAATCACAAGCAATTACTGATAATTTACTGCTATTAATAGATAAGTTTCAAAATGATCACATAGTACTTGTACTAAGCTTCTATATCGATGATAAGTAATTTTCATATTAGGTAGTACAAGAAAGTCAATAATGGAACTTTGGTTTAAAATGCACATTTTTTATATTCAGCTATGGATGTTTCAGTCTGTGTTCAACTTTAAAATAAGACAAATAATTTTTATGTAAACAATTTTCGGCACAGGGCTTGCTTAAGAGTATTCTTAATTTTTATATAATTTAAGAATTCCAAATCTATACATTTCCTTATGAATTATAATGGTTATACAAAAGAAAACGTAATGCTTCCTGTCATTAATACTCAAAATAAATTAATTAATTAAAATTCAATTTATAGATGCAAGAGGAATTATAATATACAACTGTGTATCTTACAACTTCAGAAATAAACACTCCAGGTCCATTTTTCCTGCCGACTATACTCAGCCCTAAACCTCGACCAGGCTTTTTGTGCAACTCTACTTCAAGTATATCATACAAATCATCATCATGACTTTGACCTTCATCCCTGTATATGACCATCTGAACTGTAGAAGGGGTTTGCCTAAGTGCAGTTATTGCACGCTCATGTGGAGACTCTCTCAAGTCTTCTCCATTAACCTAACAGAAATAAGCAAATGATAAATAAATAAAATAAAAAATTTAGAGAACAGAAAATTTACAAGTGAAATTAATACTTGTTTTACTATATTTCATAGTAAAATTAACTTAAAACATGACTACCAGGTGGGACTCTGAAACATAAGCTTTTTTTTTCTCCTGCCTAAAACAATGTTTAGATGGGAGGGGACGCATTCATTACACTGATCTCTTTTCCGTGATTTACATAAAACACTGAAATGCAACTACTAAGTACTCCAAAAAAAAAAAAAAAAAAAAAAAAAAAACACAATTCAACCTTCCACACCCTCCAAGAATTTGTCTAGTTCTCCCTTAAATTTATTCAATCCATCTATATCCACAACAACAGACAGAAGCCTGTTCCAACAATCAACCACTTGCTGGCAGAAGGTAAACTTCCGCACATCTATCCTGCAACCATCCTTCCTGAACTTGGATTTATGCCGCTCATATGTGTAGTCTCAGCAGGTGAAAGAATACCATTAACATTTGGTAAATTAATCCATTGAAGGTTTAAATGCTTCAAACATGTGGACATGTGTTTTTGTAATGGGCGGCACCTAGAAGGTCAGTTCATCTCCGCCTCGTATCTCTGTGAAGAACAGTACCACTGTAGAAGGGCCAGAAATAAGTAGTGTATGTTTGTGTGTATTATGTGTGTGTTCTGTTGTTGTGTCTGACATCGCTTGGCTACCCAGAATCATCAGTCACCTGGACAGATGATTCTGGGTACTCGTCCACACAACGGGAAGGTGGGCCAGTCTCAATGGAGCTCGCACTGTCTCAATTTGAGACTCTGACCCACCTGATGTTGGCAAAAGATGGGCCAGATTCCTCTGGGGGCCCACTCCAGAGGGGAGAGAGAGAGAAAAAAAAAAAAAGAAAAAAAAAAAAAAAAGGATTTCCCGTGGTGTTTTAAAAAAAAAAAATAATAATAAATAAATAAAATAAATAATAATAAACAAATAAATAAAAAGTAAATAAATAAATAAAAAATAAATGAATAATAAAAAAATAAATAAATAAAATAAAATTAAATTAAAATAAAATAATAATAATAAAAAATAAAAAAAAAAAATTTGGGAATGTTGCTCCCTATTGAGTAGCTTCACCAGACAAAGGAGTAGAATTATTCGTAGACGTATAACTAATTCTTCTTCTTGTGAAAACATCGGATGCAAACTGCTGAAGAGCAACATAAGAATTCTTGTCTCCCACCAGCAAAGTTTCATGCCCATGAGAGAGTGTAGAAACTGACGAACGAAGAACATCTCTAAAGTCATTATACAGCGGACATTCAAATAAAATGTGGCTCCAATTTTCATTTTCCCTGCATTGACAAGCTTCCGTCCTAGAAAGACCAAAACGACATAGTTTTTCATTAAGAGATCCATGTCCCGTTAAGAAGAAGGATGTATATAAGTCCAAAGAGAAACAGACAGGTTTCTGCTTTACACAAAAGGTCACCTCAGGGAAAAAAGTCCTAGTAACAGATCCGACAGATGACGTATCCCAGCATGTCTGCCATAGATTTATCATTTCATTCCACAAACGATTACGTTCTTGCTTAATATCTGAATTAATATTCAGAACCAAACCCATAAATTCAGTTGATAGTTGGTTTCCTATAACAAAGACCTCTGTAAGCTACGTGAAGGTCCAATGGCAATACACCTGCAAGAACCTGCAGTGCAGAAGTTGAAACAGTATGACAAGCTCTTAACATACATAATAATATTGTGCGTTGCATAGTAGCCAACTTCAATCGAAATTTAACAGTTCTAAGCCTGTGAAACCATACACCTGCTAGATAAGTAGCCATAGGAAGGAATACGGCATTATAATAAATTCTCATGGTACGTCTAGAAAGTCCCCAGTCTGAACGAGAAATTTTTACAATAGCACCAGTGAATCTTCTGACCTTTGTTATTACATTATTTAAATGAGAGAAAAAATTAAGCTTTGAGTCGATTGTAATCCCAAGTAATTTAGTTTCAGAGACAAGTGGAATCCTGTTATTATTAATCTTCACTAAAGGGGGTCGTTGAGGGTGGGTTTAAATGTGATCCAAAGATTATCATTTTAGTCTTAGACAAACTTATTGTCAATTTATTATCCACTGTCCATTGAAATAAATTTTGTAAGACATCATTGGCATTACTTTCGATAGCAGATCTAGATGAACCATGAATTAAGATAGTGAGATCGTCGGCATAAGCGATGATTTTAGTGCTACTGAAACAACGGGAAATCCAATCCTGTAATACCATATTCCATATAAGAGGCCCTAAGATAGATCCCTGGGGACATCCTCGTGAGACTTCTCTAGACACCTCCTGAAATTTAGATTTCACTAAAATGTGACGATTACTGAAATAGCTTGCGAACAGGTGGTACAGTTGCTGAGAGCATCCAGCTGATCATAACCGTTCGAGAGCACTCTGCCACCATAGAGAATCGAATGCGCCCTCGAAATCAACAAAGGTAGCTAACGTGTACTTTGATGTTGAATTCTCAATGCTGCGAGCAAATTCAACAAGTGCATCTTCACAAGACTTCCCTACACAGAACCCGTATTGATTAGAGGACACCATGTTTTTCGACTGAAGAAGATCAGTAACACGCAGAGTCATTAGACGCTCTAGCAATTTCCCAAGATTTGGCAAAAGTGCAATAGGCCTATAAGATCTAGGATTTAATGCTGGTTTATCTGGTTTTTTAATCAGTTTTAAAAGTGCAATTTTCCACATATCAGGAAAGAGACCTTCTTGGAGACATTTATTAAAAAGTAAAAGCAGTACTTGTGGAAGCAATTTCAAAAATCGCAAAATAAATGTATTTTCAACCAGATCTATCCCTGGACATTTCTTAATATTAATCTTTTTAGCAACAGAGGTTAACTCATCAATGGTAAATTCTTCTGTCTGAATATTGGTGGTATAAAGCGAATTTGCAACTCAAATATTTGAATGTACAACAGAATCAGTAGTTAGATCATCCACCGGGAATAGTCTGTCAAGAATAACATTAACTGTATTTATCCACTCAGTAGTCTCCAGGAAATCTTCATTCACAGTGCCGTATACATCTAAAGAGTGAATCTTATTACGAGCTATCTTATAAATAAGACCCCAAGGATTATCATTACCAGCACTGTGAACAAACTCCTTCCATGTTTCCCGTTTACGTGTGGCTATAGCCTTTACATAACGTTGTTTGAGTGAAATGTATTGAGAGTAAAAAATAAGCTACTTCATCAGAATGCCAATCCCTACGTCGACGCTGATATTTTCGACGGGCTTGATGTACCTTTTTCCTTAAAGAAGACAATTCTGAGGTCCACCAGGAAGATCTTTAATCTAATCTTTTTCTTGCTGGCCGATTTGTATGAGGCCTTAAGTAATGACTGGCGTAATAAGGCAGCAATTCCAGCAGCCGTAAAAGAGTGAAGAGACGAAAAGTCTTGTTCAGGGAAATCTGCAGAAATGGATGAGTCAAATAATTCCCAATTTATATGATTTATAGAAAATCTGACTAAAGCTGGCTGTAGTAAAAATTGATCTCCAGGTTTAGAAAAATCAGTAACAACAAAAAATAGAACCCGATGATCACTTGTTGTCCAATCAGTAATCACCACCCAATCACGAACAATTGCTTTAAAATTAAAATTAGTTAATGTCACATCAATATTTCATTCTCCAACAGAGCTGGAAAAGGTTGTTACTTCTTGAGGTAGGTTTATTACATTTAAGCTGTTATTAATAATAAATTCCTCCAACATATGACCACGACGATCACTTCCATTACTGAACCAGAGTGGAGACTTAGCATTTACGTCAGAAGTTATTAAGACATTCTGTGGACCCAAGAAATTTAAAGTTGTTTCTAGATAATTCAGGGATAAATTAAAATCTTCTGAGGGAGGACAATATAGAGAAATTAAATAAAAATTCAAATTCAAATATGTAACCAAAATACAAGTAGCCGTTCTATTGCATAAACCATTGATTATAGTGATATCAAGCTGACTATTTAACACCACAATACATGTTTTAAGTTCCTCAGAGACCGGTTGAATTATACGGGCAGTGAGTAGAAATCCCGTTACCTTTGGAGTATATGCAGGTTGCACTTTAACAGTATAAGGCTCTTGAATTGCAATAATATCAATAGCATTTTGCTCAGCAGACACTCGAATTTCGTCCGATACTGCTCTAGAACGCTGACCGTTAATTTGCATAATTCTAATACCAGCAAGCAAAGGCACAGGAGAATCAGCAAGAACATTATTATCTCCAATAACAGCTCCATCTCCGGGAATAAAACTTGTATTGGTATTATTATAACTATTATTCATTGGCGGTCCTTAATCGTGCTGTCTGTAATGCCCGTAAGTACTCGGGACACGTGCCGTCCCTAACCGAGTGCTGATATTCCTTCCTACGTCTCTTACAGTTGATACAACTAGATGGCTCTTCCTTAAATGGACACTCATTAAATACGTGCCCACTTCGAGCACAATGTCCACAAGACGGGGACTCATGCGAACAATATTGGGTAGAATGTCCATACCCAAGACACAGATAACATTAAGTGACTATCATATAAGGACGGTGCTTATGAGAACTCCAAGTCAAAAACAACCTGTCCAGGGAGGACACATATTTATAAATTTTAGGTGAGAAGCTAACAACCCAATGAACTAGCAATGACGACCTGGCCTGAGTAGTAAAACGAAAAACTGTTTGTTGCTTCACTTCTTCTAATGTGAAACCGTAATCTATCAAGTTCTTGTTATAATGGGCAGGGCAGTCTGTTTGAAATGCTTCAAACAGACTGCCCTGCAGATGCCAAATCTTGAGACGCTGCAATTTGCAGAACTGAAGTCTTTAGGTAAGAGCATCCTTTTGTTCCCTTCACCAATCTGGTTGCCCGCCTCTGCACCCATTCTAGCAGATCTACATCCTTCCTAAAGTGAGGCCTCCAGACTGCTATACAGCACTCAAGTTGCAGCCGAACCAAGGCCTTACACAAAGGGATCATCACCTCCTTATCCCAGCTAGAAAGTTTCTGTATATCACTAAGAAAGTCCTATGAGCTGTCCTAGCAGCATATCTGCACTACTCAGGGATTTCATATATGACAGTGCAATTACCACAAGGTCTTTTTCATTCTCTACTACCCTGCGTGTAGTATCACAGATTCAATAATATATGGGGTTACTCATACTGATGTGCCTTCAACTGCCATTTCTCCACCAGTCGACCCAATTTTCCTAGATCTTTAGGCATTAGCATTAGCTGAGGCATATGATGCAAGAAAGCAAGTTTACAGAGAATCAGCCAAAAAAAAAAAAAAAAAAAATGTCCCTTACACCCATCCGGTCACTCCAAATGTTTGTCTAGTTCAGCCTTAAATTTATTTAAGCTATCAACTTCCATAACAACAGATGGAAAGCTGTTCCAATAATCAACTACCTGCTGGCTAAAGGGAAACTTCCACACATCTATTCAACAACTGTTTTCCCCCAATTTGAATATATGCCCCCCCCCTCAGGTTCTTAATCTCAGCAAGTGAGAGTATCCCATCAGCATTGAGCCTACTCAAACCATTCAAGGCCTTGTACATCTCAATCAGATCACCTCGCAGGTGCCTAGTCTCCAGATGCTGAAACTGACAGAATTTAAGCATCTCCCGGTAAGAGAACCCCTTTGTTCGTCTCACTAATCTTGTTGCCCTTCTCTGTACTTGTTCTAGTAACTCTACATCCTTCCTAAAATTAGGCCTTGAGACCTGTATACAGTATTTAAGAGGTGGCCTGACCATTGCCTTATACAAAGGGATAATCACCTCCTTGTCGCTGCTAGCAAAATTCCTATATATCATTGACAAGAAAGACTTTGGACCTACTTTGGCAGCCTGTCTGCACTGCTCACAGTACTTCATATCTGACTGCAGAATTAACCCAAGGTCTTTTTCACTCTCCACTTCCCTGAGTGTAGTACCTCCTGTGCACGTTCTTTTTGGTGATTGCTACCCATATGCAGTATTTTGCATTTGTCAATGTTAAAACTTCAGTTGCCACTCCTCAGCACATTTGCCCTCGATCCATTTGCAGTAGCATACCATTTTTACCATCATTTTTTACCATCAACCCAGTCAACTTTTGTGTCATCTGCAAACTTACATTAAGCCTGATATATCCTCATTAATATCGTTGATGAATACACAAAACAACAATGGGCCAGCAATGAACCCTGGGGGAACTACACTAACATTAGTCCACATAGAGTAGTGTCCATTTATTACCACTCTCTCCTGTCTCTGACTCATCCATTCCTTTATCCATTCCGGCAACTTGTCCTTAATGCCATACCGCTCATATTTGTACAGCAGTCTTCCGTGTTGCAACAGTATCAAAAGCTTTCCTGAAATCCAAATATACGATATCAAAATTATGTTTTGCGTCCAGTTCCTTTGTGAACACATCGTAGTATCCAATTCGATTAGTCAGACAAGCCTTCCCCTAAACAAACCCATGCTGTGTCTGAACTATTACAGCAGAATTGTCTAGATGATTCTGCAACGCTTCTTTAATCAGTGACTCCATTATTTTCATAAGACCAGAAGTTAAACTAACAGGTCTATAATTATTTGCATCACCATTTGAACCCCCCTTTGTGAACTGGGGATACATTTGAACATCTCCAGCCCATGGGAACCTCCCCCGAATCTAAGGATGCTCTCATAATTATGGCTAAGGTTTACTTACCTCTCTGCCTCCTTCAGTATAACTGGATAGATTCCATTTGACCCAGTTGCCTTTTTTTTTTTATGTTTAACGTCAACGATTTCTCCTCCACTTTGCTCTCCCTTATTACAAAATCATTTAACTCCCTGTTTTATAGTTTTATAAGCTTCTGGCTTCCCCTTCCTTAAAGAATTCTTCATGTGTGATGTAGATGCAAAATACTCATTCAGTTTCTCAGCTATCTTAGAAGGATCATCAACAGTCGAACAACCAACATCAAGTGGACCAATCTGATTCATCCCCTTCCTTCTAGAGTAAACATGTCTTTGTTGTTTTTCTTTGCATCCTTTGCCAACGATTTCTCATAATCAGTCTTCACTTGTCTTCACTTGTTTACAGACTAGCATATATGTATGCTTCTGTGTCACCTGCAAATTTATAAGCATACCACACATTTTTTTTTCTCTGCCACGAGCCTCATTAGTTCATCTGACATCAATTTAGCCTTAAATTTTGAACAGTATTTCTTAGTTGATTTGAAAAAGGCTAGAAGCTTTCAAGATTAGTTCCCTGAAGGTCTCCCATTTAGAATTCACTGTTTTTAACATCATCAGTTGACCCCACTGTATACAATTCAAAAACTGCCTGAGACCACTGTAGTCACTTTTAAGAAAACAAAATACCTTCCCTTTACCCTTGATGGTAGTCACTGTCACCTTTATCTGCAAATTCCTAATGCATGCATCTTCACTGTTGATAATCAAATAAAGAGTATTGTCCCCTCTGGTTGTACCTAGAACATGTTGCTGTATAAAACAATCCTCCAATAAATCCAAAACTTGCTAGTGTGCGAGTGACCAACCCACAAATTCCAGCAAATATCTGGAAAATTAAAATAGCACATTACAAGACATTCTGATTTATTAGCTCACTATTTCTCATTATACTCATCAGATTCATTAGGCTTATAACACACACCTACTCACATTTTCCCTTTCCTAGTGTTTATGTCACATGAAAGGCACTCAACATTGCGCTGTCCACACATGTCAACTGGATCACCATGTCTCTGATATCCCAACAATATCAGCCTTTGATGCCTTGATCATCACTTCAAATTCATCAAATTTATTTACTATACTTCTAGCATTGGTGTTCATGCAAGTATACATACACCTGTTTTTACTCTTAGTTACATTAACACATCCCCTGTATTTATTTGTTCAATGATAACTCCCAGCAGCTCCTGAAGTCCATAACAACTTGCTCTCTAGGCTGTTGCTTGTTACAATAGAAGCAATGGAAGAATCGCTTTCGCCTCTGCCTGCAGCTACTGTTAATCTTTTAGTCTGTGAATCCAAGCAAGCTAGCAGTTTTCCGACACAACTAACACTGCCTCGATAGCATTAGCAAATATTCTTGCACGCTTTCTATTTAAGTGTATCCCATCCCTGTAGAAACAGTTTCTCCTGTTAGCAAGCACAGACTACGCTGAAAAAAATTCTACCCCATGAGCCTTGCACAATCTGTCCAGGGCCGAATCAATTGACAAGGCTCTCATCATATATCCCCCTTATATCATATCTGGGAGAATTGCAGACACTTTCAAATTCAACCCTAGTACGCAACTTTTTTTCGACATTTACCTGTACTTATTAAGTAAATGTACAGATCATTTACTCTTATGGTCATTAGTGCCAACATCCACAACAACATCATCTTGTTGCAGTAGCTCACTTTGATGACTGCTGTTAACCACCCAGCCAACATTTGTATCATCTGCAAACTTAGACATTAACCGGGATATACTTTTATCAATATCACTGATAAATATTGAAAACAACAATGGAACTAGTATTGAACCCCAGCAAACTACAAAAATAACATTAGTCCAAAGAGAGCAGTAACCACTCTCTGTCTTCTTCCACTTAACCATCCATTTATCCACAGCAGTAACTTATCCTTAATACCACATTGCTCTAGTTTTGAACAGGCGTCTTTTGTGTGCAACAGTTTATCAAAATTCAAAAGCTCCCCAAAATTCAAGTATATGATGTTGCAATTATTTTTGCATCTAGTTCCTTGGTCACTGCATCGTACTAACCTATCACATTGGTTAGAAAAGATGGCCTCTCGCAGCATTTTGGTATGAGGTTACTAGGACGTTTGTCAAGCTTTCATTTCTATTTATTCGTTTTATTTACTTAATTGCTATACTAAATTATTTTCTGTAAGTAGCTTTATAGTTCTAGCCAAGTTCTATGACTTATTTTGAATTTAGATAGTGATTTTGAAGATTAATACTTAGTGTCCGTAGATTTTACATTCATAACATTCCGCCATTGTAGGAGTAGTAGTAGTGGCATGTGATGCAAGAAATCAAGCATCAGCCAAAAAAAAAAAATTCACACAACCATTCCCTCTAAAATTATTGTTCAGTTCCTTCTTAAATTTATTTAAACTATCAACTTCCACAATGACACATGGAAGTTTCTTCCAACAATTACCCACCTGCTGGCTAAAGGAAAATTTCCAAAAATCTACTCTACATCTATCTTTCCTTAATTTCAATTTATGCCCCCTTAGGTTCATAACTTGAACAAGTGGAAGAATCCCTTCCGAATTCAGCGTGCTCAACCCATTCAAGGCCTTATACACCTCAATCAGATCACAGCACAGGTGCCTAGTCTTCAGCCATTGCAATTTGCAGAACTTAAGCCTCTCTTGGTAAGAGAATCCCTTCATTCCCCTCACCAATCTTGTTGCTCTGCTCTGTACACGCTCAAGCAAATCTACATCCTTCATAAAATGAGGCCTCCAGACCTGTACGCAGTGCTCAAGGTGTGGCCTGACCATTACCTTATACAGAGGGACAATCACTTCCTTTTCCCCGGTAGCAAAATTCCTATATATCATCGACATAACCCCATGACCTGCCCTAGCAGCCTGTCTGTATTGCCCAGAAAACTTCATATCTGACTGCACAATTACTCTCTGGTCTTTTTCATTTTCTACAACCTTAAGTGTAGTACCGCCCAGTTGGTACGTTTCTCTGGGGTTACTTCTACCCATATGCAGTACTTTGCGTTTGTCAAGGTTAAACTTTGGTTGCTAATTCTCAGCCCATCTGTCCAAATTTTCTAGATCCTGTTGCAGTAGCACACTGCCACTACTGTTGTTAACAACCCTGCCAACCTTTATATCATCTGCAAACTTCGACACTAAGCCTCATATATACCTTCATCAATATCATTGATAAATAAACAAAACAACAGTGGACCCAACCCGGAACCCTGTGGAATTTCACTAATAACATTAGTCCACGAAGAACAGACCTCATTGATTACCACCCTCTGTCTTCTCCCACTCAACCATCCTTTTATCCATTGTAGCAACTTACCCTTAATACCATTCTGCTCCAATCTGTACAGTAGTCTTCCATGCGCAACAGTGTCAAAAGCATTCCTGAAATAGTAGTAGTAGTAGTAGTGGCACATGATGCAAGAAAGCAAGTGTAGGAGCTTATGCAGCAAATCCAAGTATATGATATCAAAATTATTTTTTGCATCCAGTTCCTTTGTAACCACATCATAATATCCTATCAAATTTGTCAGACAAGACTTTCACTTAAGAAACCCATGCTGTGTCTGAATTATTGCTGCAGTCTTGTCTAGATGATCCTGCAATGAATCTTTAACCAGTGACTCCATAATTTTTCCCGGAACGGAAGTTAAACAAACTGGTCTGTAATTATTTGTCACCCTTCAATACCCCTTTTCAATTTGGGATACATTTTCACATCCCCAGTCTGTGGGGACCTCCTCTGGGTCCAAGGATGCTCTCATAATTATGGCTAAGGGTTTGCTTACTTCTTTTGCTGCATCCTTTAATATAACTGGATAGATCCCATCCACCCCAGGTGCATTTCTTGTGTTTAACTTCAACAATTTCTCTTCACTTTGCTCTCATTTATTACAAAATCATTGAAGCACCCTGCTACAATTTGATAACCTTCTGGCATTTTCAAACCTTAACTCCTCATGTGTGAATATACAGGGTGTCTCAAAAATATTGGTACAAACGTTTAGGGGAGGTAGGTAACATCTCAAGGAATGTGACTCGCATAGGAACCCATAACCGGAAACATCACCGTAAGTCGGTACACGGTCCTGTTCATCAGTTCGCGAGAGGGAAAAATTTCTGGTTTACTCATTCAAGCAGTAGTCGCCGCATGAAGAGCATGCATCCACATACGAACTGTGAGCTGGCAGACATGCGTAGTGTATGGATTACCAGAGGGCAATGGACGAGCCGCTCAACGAATTTATGGCGAACACTTCCCAGACAGACATGCACCAAACCACCATTTGTTTGTGCATGTGCATCAAAATTTGTGCGATTATGGCTCATTTAGACGTAACAGGAGTAGTGCAGGCATACCACGTTCGACACAAACTCCCGCCATGGAACAAAGTGTGTTGAATGCCGTCTAGAATAATCCTACTACCAGCACACGTGCCATTGCCTCTGCCTTAGGAGTGTCTCGTTGCAGTGTACAGAGTGAGTGGCACGACGATTCCTTACACACCTTTCTTCTCCAAAGGGTTCAGTTACTGCTCCCCCAAGATCATCCTGCAAGTGTGGCTTTTGCACAGTGGTTTCTCCAAGAAAGTGTTAAAGACTTGAATTTTCCCGCCTATGTTTTTTTCACGGATGAGGCTTATTTCACTCGGGAAGGCTTCTTCAATCAGCACAATGCTCATGTGTGGGTTCATGACAACCCACATGGTGTGTGCCCCCATGCAGCACAACATCGCTTCGCAATAAATGTGTGGGTAGGTATGGTCGATGACTGCTTAGTCGGCACATACCTGTTACCATCCCGCATGGACTCCGCTAAATGTCGGATCTTTCTTGAACAAGTTCTACCTGGGTTACTTGACGATGTTCCAGCAAATGTGAGACGCAACATTTGGTTTCAACATGACGGGGCGCCTGCCCATTATGGAAGGTGTGTTCGTAACCATTTGGGCGATGGATGGACAGTCGATGGATTTGGGCGTCCATATTGTAAAACAATATATTGTTTTACGATATGGAATACTGTAAGGTTTAACGTAAAAATAGCTAGCAAAATAATTGAGTGTATTAGAAATCTGTTAGATTAGTATAGTGTTATCAATAAAATTTATTAATCTTATTAAATTTCGCTGTTAATTAAATTATACTTAAACAAAATCATGACCCAGACTAGAGCAGCAAAGCAGCATTCACAGGATAGCCAGAGGGCTGTGGCTCGGAGAACCAAAGGGGGCGATTCTCCCATGCATCACAGTCTAAAAAATGCACGAAATGTGAAATGTTTGCAGACCTGTCTAGAACAGGACATGATCTAGCAAAGGAGGATGTCTATGTGTGTGGTAAGTGCAGAGAATGTGAAGAAATTAAGTGCTAACTCAGCATTCTGATGGGCTTCTATGAGAGTTTGAGGTGTAGGGTAAATGCCCTCAAAGAAATTAATATGAAATGGCCCATCAAGCTCTCAGCTGCCCAACTCAATGCCAGAGCCTGCCCCTGTGTATCAGGCAACACAGCGGCAATCTGGCAGAGTGCACTGGTCCCACAGGAACCAGTTATTGTCAGTGATTCTATTCTCAGGGAGACGGAGAATACAGTATGCAAAAAGGATAGGTGGAACAGGACCAGAGTATGTCAGCCATGGGCAAAAGTTGATGATGATGTAGAGCAGATATCATCTTTTAAGGACACAAATGGTGATATTGTTGTACACATTGGCACCAAAGACCTTAGTAGTAAGAGATCTGTAGATTAACTTAACAAGTAAAAGTCAAAAGAGTTAAATTTGAAAGTGTCTGCAATTCTGCCCAGACACAATAGGAGGAGAGCCTTGTCAATCAATTTGGCCCTGGAGAGAATGTGCAAGGCTCACAGGGGTAGAATTTTTTTTCAGCATGATCTGTGCTTGCTAACAGGAGCGACTGCTTCTAAAGGAATGGAATATACTTAAATAGAAAGGGTGCAAAATATTTGCTGATGCTATCGGGGCAGTGTTAGGTGGATCGGAAAACTGCTAGCTTTAGGGGATACACAGACTAATAGATTAACATCAGCTGCTGGCAGAGGTGAAAGTGATTCTTGCACTGCTTCTATTGAAATGCAATTGAGCAGGAGCCTAGAAAGCAAGGCAATGGGGATTTCCAGGACTGCTGGGAGTCATAGTGGAACAAGTAAATATATGGGCTGTCTTAGGGTAACTAAGACTAACAACAAGCACATGTATACTTGCATGTACACTAATGCTAGAAGTATAGTAACTAAAATTGATGAATTTGAAGTGCTGATCAACACATCAAAGGCAGATATTGTTGGGATATCAGAGACATGGAGTCACACACAGATATAAGCAGTGCAGAACTGGAATTTGGGGAGTACAATATGTACAGAAAGGGCAAAGTGGTTATGCTGTTAGTTAAGAAACATAAAATCTAAGAAAGTGCATCCAGTTGACACGAGTGAACAGTTCAAAGTTGAGTCTGTTTGGTGTGACATAAACACTGGGAAAGGGAAAATGAGAGTAGGAGTATGTTGTAGGTCTAATGATGCCGACGAGTACAATGAACAGTTGTGCAGAGAAATAGAATGGGCCAGAAAATCAGAATCTCGTAATGGGGGGTTTTAACTTTCCAGATATTGACTGGAACTTCTGATTTGGTCTCTCGCACACTAGCAAGGTTTTTGTGGATTTATTCTAGGATTGTTTTCTACAGCAACATGTTCGAGGAGAAAACAAAGGAAGTAATAACCTTGATCTGATTATCAGCACTGACGATGCATGCATTAGGAATCTGCAGATAAAGGAACCACAATGTGAGAGTGATCACAGTGTACTGATGTGGGATTTACTTAAAGATGTAACTACGATCAAGGGTAAAGGGAAGGGTTTTTGTTTTCATAAAGGTGACTACTGAGGTCTCAGATAGTTTTTAAATGCTATACAGTTGGATCAACTGATGACGTTACCAACTGTGAATTCTAAATTGGAAGCCTGAGGAACTTAATCTTGGAGGCTACTAGTCTTTTCATGCCAACTAAGAAATAATTTTCAAGGTTCAGGCCTAATGGAAGTAAGATGAATTAATGAGGCTCGTGGCAGAGAACAAAAATACATGCGATTCATATAAATTATCAGGAAACACAGAAGCCTAAGACCAATATAAGCTAGTCTGTAATCCAGTCACAGTGAAGGTTAGGCAGGCAAAGGCAGATTACGAGAAGTCTTCAGCAAAGGACACAAAGAAAAACAGCAAAGAGTTCTTTAGTTATGTGAATTCTAGAAGGAAGGGAATGAATCAGATTGGTCCACTTAACATATATGGTTTAACTATTGATGATCCAGCTCAAGTAGTTGATAAACAGAATGAGTATTTTGCATCTACATTCACACGAGGAGTTATTCAAGGAGGGGAATGCCAGAAGTTTATCAAACTAACAGGGAGCTAAGGGATTTTATGATAACCGAGAGCAAAGTGGAGGAGAAATTTTTAAAGTTAAACTTAAAAAAAAAAAAGGAACCTAGGGCAGATGGAATCTATCCAGTTATAATGAAGAGCCACAAGGGAAGTAAGCAAACCCTTGGCCTTAATTATGAGAGAATCCTTAGTTTGTCCAAGTTTGCAGATGATACACAGATTGGCAGGGTTGTTAATAACACTAAAGACATGCTAGGGCAACAGGATCTGGAAAATTTAGACAGAAGGGCTCAAAAGTGGCAACTGAATATGAAGTTCTCTGCGAAGTGCAGGCAGTCTGCTAGCACTGGTGATGGAGTTTTGTCAATGTTATATAGAAATTTTGCTAGCAGAGAAAAGCAGGTGATTATCCCTTTGTATAAGGCAATGGTCAGGCCACACCTTGAGTACTGCATACCTGTCTTGAGGCATCATTTTAGGAAGGATATAGAGTTGCTAGAACGAGTACAGAAAAGGGCAAGATTGGTGAGAGGAACAAAGGGGTGCACTTATGGAGAAAGGCTTGAGTTCTGTAATTTGCAGCATCTGGAGACTAGGCACCTGCGAGGTGATCTGATTGAGGTGTATAAGGCCTTGAATGGTACGAGCAAGTTCAATTCTGATGGGATTTTTTATCTTGCTCAGATTCCACACCTGAGGGGGCATAAATTCAAATTGTGAAATAACAGTTGTAGAATAGAGGTGTGAAAATTTGCCTTTAGCCAGGCTGGTTGATTTCCGGAACAGACTTCCATCTGTTGTTGTGGAAGTTGATAGCTTAAATAAATTTAAAGCTGAACTAGACAAACATTTGGTGTGACTGGATGGGTGAAATGGGAAGGGGGTTTTTTTTGGCTGATGCTGTATAAGCTTGCTTGATTGCATCCTATGCCTCAACTAATGCTAATGCTTAAATCCATGCTGTGATTGCAGTATAAATGCATATTTGTCCAAATGAGTCTGCATTAATTCTTTAACCAGTGATTACATTATTTTGCCTGCAATGGATGTTAAGCTAACAGGTCTGTAATTACTCATGTTGCCTCTTTTGATAGAAGCAATGCAAGAATCACTTTAGCTTCTGCATGTGGCTACCATTAATCTTTTAGTATGTGAATCCCCCCACCCAAACTAGCAGTATTCCGACACACCTAGCACTACCTCAATAGCATCAGCAAATATTCTTGCACCCTTTCTATTTAAGTGTATCCCATCCCTGTAGAAGCAGTTTCTTCTGTTAGCAAGCACAGACCATGCTGAAAAAAATTCTACCCGGTGAGCCTTTCGCAATCTCTCCAGGGCCGAATTGATTGACAAAGCTCTCATCATATACTCCGTCCTATTGTGTCTAGGCAGACTTGCAGACACTTTCAAATTTAACCATAACTCAACTTTTCATCAGCATTGACCTGTATTTGTTAAGTAAATCTGGATATCTCTTACTCTTAAGGTCATTAGTATCAATGTATGTAACAATATCACCTTTTGGGCCCTTAGAAGACTATGTCTGCTCTACAACGTCATCAACTTTTGCTCCTGACAGACATACCCTGGTCCTGTTCCACCTATTCTTTTTGCATACTATATTCCACATCTCCCTGACAATATAGTCACCGACATTAACTAGTTCCTATGGGACCAGCACATTCTGCCTTGGAGATTGCCGCTGTGTTGCCTGATGCAGAAGAGTGAGCTCTGGCATTGAGTTGGACAGCTGAGAGCTTGATGTGCCCTCATACTAATTTCTTCGAGGGCATTTGCCATCTAATTTACCCTACACCTCAAACTCTCATCAGAATGTTGAGTTGATGCCTAATTTCTTTAGAATCTCTGCACCTAGCACACACACACACACACACACACACACACACACACACACACACACACACACACACACACACACACACACACACACACACAGACATCCTCCTTGGCTAGATCATGTCCTGTTTTAGACAGGTCTGCAAACATTTCAGATTTTGCGCTTTGTTTTAGACTGTGATATGTAGGAGAATCACCCCTTTGGTTCTTCTGCAAGCCACAGCACTCTGGCTATTCTGTGAATGCTGGTTTCCTGCTCCAATCTGGGTCATGGTTCCATTTAAGTAAAATTTAATTAACAATGAAATTTAATAAGATTAATAAATTTTATTGATAATACTAAACTAAACTAACAGATTTCTAATACGCTGCTATGTATTTCACTATCTAGTTTTACGTTAAACCTTAAGGTATTCCTTATCATATAACAATGGCGGCAAAGTTACGAACATAAAATATACAGACACAAAGTATTAACTTTCAAAGTCGCTATCTAAATTCAAAATAAACCGCAGAGCTTGGCTAGAACTATAAAGCTACTTATAGAAAATAATTTAGTATAACAATTAAGTCAATAAAATGACTAAATAGAAATGAAAACTTAGCATTCACCAGAGCTGCAAAAATCTTGACCAACGTGGTAATGACCTAGTACCCAATTGTATATATTAGTTTAGGCTATGCTTAAATAAAATATATATTAATAAGTCCACATGGTATAAGAGTGGTTAATTATACATATTATGAACCTAAGGGGGCATAAATTCAAATTGAGAAAAGACAGTTGTCGAATAGATGTGCAGAATTTGTCTTTAGCCAGTGGGTGGTTAATTGCTGGAACAAACTTCCAACTAAGAATCCACTCTTATAACCATGTGGAGTTATTAATATATATTTTATTTAAGCATAGCCTAAACTAATATATACAAGTGGGTAACGTTTCAGGTATTTTGCCGATACCCATCATCAAACCGTGCTGTTGACTGCCCTCACAGCCTGAAAAGAATGAGCAATTCTCTTAAGGGATGAAGGCAGTCAACAGCACGGCCTGATGATGGGTATCGGCAAGATACCTGAGTTACCCAATTGTATATATTAGTTTAGGCTATGTTTAAATAAAAATATATATTAATAACTCCACATGGTATAAGAATGGTTAAATTATACATATTAATAATTCTTAATGGATAACGACCACATAACGTCCTTCTCTAACTATATTAAAACCTCCATCTGTCGTTGTGGAAGTTGATAGTTCAAATAAATTCAAGGAGGAACTGGACAAACTTTTAGAAGGAATGGTTGTGTGATTTTTTTTTTGGCTGATGCTACATAAGCTCATATGTTTTCTTTCTTGCATCACATGCCTTTATTACTATAAAGAATTATTATAAAGAACAAGGGAATGACGCCAGCAGTGAGGAAGATGGATCACAAATTTGCAACACATACAACATACCTGATATCCTTCCTGATGAGACAGCACATGCTGCATTGGAAGAAAATGAAGAATCAAATCCCCGGGTGAAGATGAAGTTACTCTAGATTTGTTAAAATTGGGAGGAAAAGACATGACAGAGAAACTGGTAAGGTTCTTCACAAAATACATTAGGAAAGGTATGACCCCTAAGGAGTGGAATAATGCAATCATAATTATTATTATTAATAGCCATGCCTGAGGCTTATGCTGCACCAGGCAAAAAAAAAATTTCCCTATTACCCTGAGAGAGAGAGAGAGAGAGAGAGAGAGAGAGAGAGAGAGAGAGAGAGAGAGAGAGAGCAGAAAGGAATCACCAAGAAAGAGAAGAATGATGATATCCAGCTCAGGACCCTGGGTGTGCCAAGCCCATACTCACCAGATGTGAACTCCTGGGGTTAAAGGAGGAGATAAATCAGAAACTGGAAATTACAGACCAATTGTTATCCCACATCTACAAGTTTTTTTGTTCACAAAGGTCATCACTATCAGATTTGAAAGAATATTTGATGAGAATCAGCCAAAAGAGCAAGCTGGCTTTAAGGGCAGGATTCTCGACTACGGATCACCTTCACGTATTATCACAACTAATGGAGACAGTAAATGAATATAAAACACCATTGGGCGTGACATTTCTGGATTATGAAAAGGCATTTGGATCCATACAGCATAAGGTAATATTTCAGCACTGGAAAGACAAGGCATAGACATGCCAAACATTATGATTCTGAAGAAAATATATGAGAACGCTACCTTCTTTATCAGTCTAGACAAAGACAATAGCAAATTTAAAATTCAGAAAGAAGTTCGATAAGGAGACACAATATCTCCGAAATTTATTTACTGCTGCCCTTGAGGAAGCATTCAGAAGATTGGACGGACCGGTCGCAGAAAGGAGCCAGGTGAATGGAGAGCACTAAGCCATTTAAGATTTGCAGATGATATTGTGATCATAAGTCACGATTACAAAGAATTGTAGAGTTAGTAAGGATTCTGGACTAAAGATTAATATGGTTAAAACAAAAGCAATGATGAACAAGTATACCACAGAAAGAGATATATAATCGTTGAAGGAGTAGAAATTGAAAAGGTGGATTCATATACTTATCTTGGACATCATAAGCTGTAACAACGATAAATGGCTGGAAGTCAAGAGAAGAATAAATTTTGGATGGTTTCTTTCAGGAAATATAGTCACATACTGAGGAGCAGTATCCTAATTTGTCTGAAATAAAATAATGAACCAATATATACTCCTCACCATGACTTATGGAAGAGAAACTTGGGCACTCGCCAAAAGAATGGAAGAGAAACTAAAATCTGCACAGCAAAGAATGGAACGAATTATATTAGGAATCAGACTGTTGGATAAGAAGAGAAACACATGGATTAGCATTACCAGAGGCACATGATGCAAGAAAGCAAGCTTATGCAGCATAAGCAAAAAAAAAAAAAAAAAAAAAAAACTTCCAGTTTCACCCCTCCATTCATTCCAAATGCCTGTCCAATTCAGCCTTAAATTAATTAAAGCTATCAATTTCCGCAAAAAAAAAAGATGGAAGTCTGTTCACCAATTAACTACCCACTGGCTAAAAGTAAATTTTCCCACATCTATTCTACAACTGACTTTCCTCAATTTGAAACTGTGCCCCTGCAGGTTCTTAATCTGAGCAAGAGGAAGAATCCCATCAGTTTTCAAGTTTGCTCAACCCATTCAAGGCCTTATACACTTGAATCGGATCACCTCGCAGGTGATTACTTTCCAGGCGCTGCAATTTGCAGAACTTAATAAGCCTTCCTTGGTAAGAGCACTCCTTTGTTCCCCCCAACAATCTTGTTGTTCTTCTTTGTACTCATTCTAGCAACTCTACATTAGGCAGGAAACACAAGTAAAGAACATTCTTATCAAAACTAAATAACTGAAATGAACTTGGGCAGGACACAACTCAAAGACATGATGAAAGATGGACTAACAAAATAACAGAATAGTAACCAAGAGGAGCTAAAGGAAAACCTGGAAGACAGCAAAGGGGATATAAGAAATTCAAGAGTTTGTGGTTAGTAAATGGTGGCCATTTTGAAAATTGCTGATGATGCCATCAACTCCAGGAGTCTCACTTGCTTTTATGCTCAAAGGTTTTTCTAATAAACAGTAATCTGTAATTTTGAAATCACTAATATCATATGACTCAGTCTCACTTGCACAGCCTCTTCTTAGCACAAAGGGTCTTTCTTAAGTGAAGACAGATGCAAAGTACCCGTTCAATTTTCATCCGCAACATCAGCTTGGTTGTCTAAAACTTTCTCAACACCCTGTGCAAAAGCGTCCAATCTGATTTCCTTTTTGATTCCTTGTCTCCATTCTTTGCTCCCTTGACCAGTGTTTTCCTCATAAGCAGCCTTGTCCCTCTCTAACTTTATGTGTGGTAGCATTACAAATCAAATTGTATCTGTTGTAGGCTTCAGTACTATTCATCACCCTGTAAATGTCCCATACTATCTTTTTTCTGCTCTATGCTTCTATTAGAATGAGCAGAAGCCTGAAAAACAAGATGCATGGTATTTCAGAGACTGCTGGGAGCCATTGTGGTACAAGTAAACACATGGGTTGTGTTAGGGTAGCTAAGAATAGAAACAGGTGCAGGTATACTTGCGTGTACACCAATGCTAGGAGTTTAGTAAATAAATTTGATGAATTTGAGGTATTGCTCAAAACATCGAAGGCAGATATTGTTGGGATATCAGAGACGTGGTGTCACACAGATATAAGGGATGCGGAACTGCAATTTGGGGAGTACAACGTCTACAGAAAGGATAGACAGGATAGGAAGGGGGGAGGTGTTATGCTATTAGTTAAGAAACACATAAAAACCAAGGAAGTGAAGCCAGTCGACATCGCTGGACAGTGCAGTGTGGAGTCAGTTTGGTGTGACATAAACATTGGGAGATCAAAATTGAGAGTAGGAGTGTGCTATAGGCCTAATGACTCTGATGAGTATAATAAGGAACTGTACAGGGAAATAGAGTGGGCCAGTAAATCAGAGTGTCTTATAATGGGAGATTTTAATTTCCCAGATATTGACTGGAATTTGGGGGCTGGATACTCACACACTAGCAGGGCTTTTGTGGATTTATTGGATGATTGTTTTCTACATCAGCATGTTCGGGAGGCAACTAGAGGGAGTAATACTCTTGATTTGATTATCAGCAGTGATTCTTCATGCATTAAGAATCTGCAGATAAATGAACCACTAGGTGGCAGTGATCACAGTGTGCTGAAGTGGGATTTACTCAAAGAGGTAACTACCATTAGGGGTAAAGGGAAGGGTTATTGCTTCCGTAAAGGCGACTACGATGGACTGAGACAGTATTTAAATTCTATACAGTGGGACCAACTGATGATGTTACCAACAGCAAATTCAAAATGGGAAGCATTCAAAGAACTTATCTTGGAAGCTACTAGGCTTTACATACCAACTAAGAAATATTGTTCAAGGTTTAGGCCAAAATGGATGTCAGATGAACTAATGAGGCATATGGCAGAGAAGAAAAATGCATGGGATACTTACAAATTAACACATGACACAGAAGCCTATGATAGATACAAGTTGATATGCAACCAAGTTACAAAGGAGGTTAGGCAGGCGAAGGCAGATTACGAGAAATCCTTGGCAAGGGATGCAAAGAAAAACAGCAAAGAGTTCTTTACTTATGTAAACTCTAGAAGGAAAGGGATGAATCAGATTGGTCCACTTGATATTGATGGGTCAAGTGTTGATGATCCTGCTCAGGTGGCTAACAAACTAAATGAATATTTTGCATCGACATTCACACATGAGGAGTTATTCAGCGAGGGGAATGCCAGAGGTGTATTCAACTGTAGCAGTAAGTTACAGAATCTTGAAATAACTGGGAGTAAAGTGGAGGAGAAACTGTTGAAGATAAACACAAGAAAGGCACCCGGGGTGGATGGGATCTATCCAGTTATATTAAAGGAGGCAGCAAAGGAAGTAAGCAAACCCTTAGCCATAATTATGAGAGCTTCCTTGGACTCAGGGGAGGTACCCATAGACTGGAAATGTGCAAATGTGACCCCAATTCACAAAGGAGGATCAAAGGCTGACACAAGTAATTATAGACCTGTGAGCTTGACTTCTGTTCCAGGAAAATTAATGGAGGCACTGGTTAAAGACGCACTGCAGGATCATTTAGACAAGACTTCAGTTATAGCTCAGACACAGCATGGTTTTGTTAAGGGGAAGTCTTGCCTGACCAACTATTTGGATACTATGATGCAGTCACAAAAGAACTGGATGCAGGGAATAACTTTGATATTATATACTTGGATCTTAGAAATTCTTTTGATACTGTTGCACATGCAAGACTGCTACACAAATTGGAGCAGTGTGACATTGGAGGCAAATTGCTGCTATGGATAAAGGGGTGGTTGAGGGGGAGAAGACAGAGAGTGGTAATCAATGGACACTGCTCATCGTGGACTAATGTTATTAGTGGAGTCCCTCAGGGCTCAGTGTTGGGTCCATTATTGTTTTCTGTATTTATAAATGATATTGATGATGGTATATCGGGATTAATGTCCAAGTTTGCAGACGATACAAAGGTTGGCAGGGTTGTCAAGGACACTACTGACACTATGCTTCTGCAACAGGATCTGGAAAGGTTGAGCAGATGGGCTGAGAGGTGGCAAATGAAGTTTAACATTGACAAATGTAAAGTACTACACATGGGAAACAGCAACCCCAGAGCAACGTATCAACTCTATGGTACAACACTGACAGTGGTAGAGAATGAAAGGGACTTGGGGGTGGTTGTGCAGGCAGATATGAAGTTCTCTGAGCAGTGCAGACGGGCTGCAAGAGTAGCTCATGGAGTATTGTCAATGATATACAGGAATTTTTCCAGCAGGGATAAGGAGGTGATTATTCCATTGTATAAGGCGATGGTCAGGCCACACCTAGAGTACTGTATACAGGTCTGGAGGCCTCATTTCAAGAAGGATGTAGAGCTGCTGGAACGAGTACAGAGAAGGGCAACAAGATTAGTGAATGGAACAAAGGGGTGCTCTTACGAAGAAAGGCTTAAGTTTTGCAAATTACAGTGTCTGGAGACTAGGCACCAGCGAGGTGATCTGATAGAGGTGTATAAAGCCTTGAATGGTTTAAGCATGCTCAATGCTGATGGGATTCTTCCTCTAGCTCAGAATAATCACCTGAGAGGGCATAAATTCAAATTGAGGAAAGACAGATGTAGGATAGACGTGCGGAAATTTGCCTTTAGCCAGCGGGTGGTTGGTTGGTGGAACAGACTGCCATCCCTTGTGGTGGAGGTTGATAGCCTAAATAAGTTTAAGGCTCAGCTGGACAGGTATTTTGAACGAAGAGGGGTGAAGTGGAAGTGGTTTTTTTTTTTTTTTTTTTTTGGCTGATGCTGCATAAGCTTGCTTTCTTGCATCAAATGCCTCTACTAATGCTAATGCTAATGCTAAATGCTATCTGACTGGCCAACTCTGCATTCATCCATTTCCTACTACAATATTTTCTTCATCGTATGTATGTGTTCATGGCTTTTGTGATTTTTTGCTTTAAAGGTATTCCCAAAATTCAAAAGTGTATTCACCCTCACTCTGCAATCTTCCTAATTAATAGATGCCATACAATGCTTCAAAAACACAATGTCTTTCTTTAGGTGCAGTCTTCATACCTGAACGCAGTATTCCAAGTGTGGTCTAACAATAGGCTTATATAATGGGATTATGGCATCCTTATCTCTACTAGCAATTGCTCGATATATCATTGAGAGGACACCATGGGCCTTCCTTGCAACCTGTCTACAATTCTCAGAGAACTTAGTCTGACCGTATCATAACACCCAAGTCCCTTTCCTCCACTACCGGCTTTAGTTCAACTCTGCCAAGTGAATAAGTTATTTGGGGGTTACCCAGGTGCAATACCTTACACTTTGCTGGATTAAAGCATAACTGCCATTTTTCTGACTTAACTCCGCCATGGACGGTCCCAAGCCCGGCTGCGAAAGGAGGAGGGTGGTCATCCTGCCGAAGTGACCAGAACCGGGAAACCGGGGAAACTAGGCAAGAAACCGCATGAAATTCGGAACAAGCTCTTACAACAATGTTACCGCATCCGGGGTAGCCGATGCGCCAGCACTGGGGACCCAGGGTACTGGTGTGAAGTGGACCACTGGCCACAGAACAAGCTCTTATAACAATGTTACCGCATCCGGGGTAGCCGATGCGCCAGCACTGGGGACACAGGGTGCTGGTGTGAAGTGGATCACTGGCCACAGCAATAAGCTTACTACGCCGAAAAGGACAATTAACATTGGCGAATGGAATGTTCAAACTGGGCACCACGTTGGACAAAAGGAAATCATTGCCCAAGAACTACTTAGGTGCAAGATATCAATCGCGGCATTATCCGAATTAAGGCTCACCGGGTCTGGAACGATGATCATCCAACCACCAGCACTTAACGAAGCGGTTATGCTATTCTACTCTGGTGGTGAGAAACGAGAAGCAGGAGTGGGCTTTATGGTCGATGCTCAGGCCACCAGTATTGTGATCGCTTTCCAACCAATATCGGACCACCTGGCAGTCCTTACTGTCAAGGGCGCCATCAAGACCCATATTATCTCCGCCTATGCGCCAACTGAGACTAGCCTGGACCCGACCAAGAATGACTTCTACAACCAGCTCCAACATACGCTGGATTCAATTCCGCAGACAGAAGTGATCATCCTCGCAGGGGACTTTAATGCCCACATTGGCGTGGACAGATCTGGTTGGGAAACAACAATGGGCAAGTTTGGCCATGGGAAGATCAATGACAACGGACTACGTTTGTTGTTCTTTGCCGCATCTAACAACCTGATCATTGGAAACAGCCATTTCCAGCACCCTCAAAAACATCAACTTACATGGCAAAATCCATCTGGCAAGGACTCAGCAATCCTGGACTACATTTTGATCAATGCCAAATTTCGCTCATCACTCATGGACGTTCGTGCCATGAGGGGACCTGATTGCGGATCTGATCACTACCTCATCCGTGCTAAGGTGCAGCTCAAATTACGGCATGCAAAAAGATCATCTCGGTCAGCCAAGCTGGACTGGAGGCAGCTAATGAATGCTGCCAACAAACAGGCATATCAGATCGCCCTATCCAACCGCTTTGAGATGCTGGCCGTGCCCGAGGATATAAATGAAGAAGAAAAGCAGATCTCTGATGCCATCCTGGAATGTGCCAAGCCCCTATGTCCACCTGCCCGACGTCGAACGCAACCATGGATATCAGACGAGTGCCTCGACCTCGTGGACAAACGGAAACAGGCAAAGTTGGTCGACTTTGAACGGTACCGGCAGCTAAACCGAGAAGTCCGACAAAGAATGACAGCAGAAAGAGAAGCGTACTGGAACCAAGTGGCAGACGATCTTGAAGTGGCGGCATCCAAGAACGAGTACACCACTCTCTACTGCACCCTCAGATGTCTGAGTGGAAAGACCAAATTGACTAGTGACAACATCAAGAATGCTGATGGGACCTTCGTGCGATCACCATCCGAACGCCTGCAACGGTGGAGTGAATTCTTCAAAGCTTTGTATAATCACGACCCACCTCAGGGACCGCCAGCAACAGCACTCTTGATCGACCCCCCTGAGGTCTCCATGGTCGATGTTGAGCCTACAGTAGAAGAAGTGAAAGCAGCCATACAATCCCTGAAGAATGGCAGGGCACCAGGAGTGGACCAAGTCACCACAGAAGCGATCAAAGCCGGGGGAGATGTACTGCTTTGCCGACTACACTCGCTCCTCAAAACCATCTGGTGCACTGAACAAATTCCGCTAACATGGAGGAAAGCCATTATCGTACCGATCCACAAGAAAGGTGATAACCGGGACTGCAAGAACTACCGTGGCATCAGCCTCCTTTCCATCATCGGAAAGGTCTTTATGAAGATCATCCAGTCAAGACTGCAAAAACATCGCGAGCAAACCAGTCGAGAAGAACAGGCAGGATTTAGACCCGGGCGAGGATGCTGTGATCAAATCTTTGCCATTCGTCAGCTGATGGAGGAGAGGATCCGGTGTGGACAGCGAACCGTCATTGTTTTCATTGACTTTAAGTCTGCTTTCGACTGTGTCCACCGGCCTGCCTTATGGAAACTACTAGAGGTTGAACATGTACCTCGAAAAGTCATCACACTCCTCCAAACTGCATACAGCGGTTTAACCAGCCAGGTGCGCATCCAGAACGATTTATCTGAGGAATTTACCATCCAAACTGGAGTCCGCCAAGGGGATGTAGCCTCCCCGTTGCTTTTCAACATCGTGGTCGACGCCATTATGAGGCAAGCATTCAGAAACAGACAGGGCATACAATTTGACAAGGATCACTATGTGACTGACCTGATGTTTGCTGATGATAGTGCTATCCTTGCCAGTAACGACGCTGAAGCCACAGACATCCTCTACGACATTGCCCGCATTGCCCGGCCATACGGTTTGAAGATCAATGCTGGTAAGACAAAGGCCCTGACAACAGATGGGTCGCAAGCCACCATCTATCTCGAAGGCGTCCAGATCGAGCAAGTGCAGGACTTTAAATACCTTGGGTCGCTGGTCCAGGAGAAGAAAGTTGCATCCACCATGGAAATCCACAGCAGAATTGGACAGGCGGCCACTGCGTTCGCCTCGCTCAAATGGTGTCTGTGGAAGAGGACCAACATTTCCACAAAGACTAAAATCCGACTCTTCCGGACTTTGATCCTGCCCATTCTTCTTTACGGATCGGAAACATGGATTTGTCTCAAGTTAGATTTGAACAAACTTCAGGTATTCCAAATGCGATGCCTGCGGCAGATCTTGGGCATCTGTCTTCGCGACCGCATCACTAATGATACCATCCGCGCCAGATGCCAACAGCAACCAACCATTGCCGACCAAATCCAGAAGCGAAGGCTAAGATGGTTTGGCCACGTATGTAGAATGGGCACGAACAGAATACCATCCAGACTCCTTTGGAGACAATGACCCACCCAATGGAGCATCCAACGGACCGCGCCTAGGAAAACGTGGGCCAAGCAAGTGGAAAATGACTTGAAGAGCCGACGTCTCGACCTTAACCAGGCCAGGACTGACGCCATTGATTGTAAGGTATGGAAGAACATCACAGAGCAAGTCCGAAACCCTGCAGCACCTACAGCATCATACTGGTTGCGTGGCCAACTGCCTCCCCCAGCTGCCAGCTAAGGACCAAAGAAGAAGAAAGAATGCTTCAAAAACACAATGTCTTTCTTTAGGTGCAGTCTTCATACCTGAACACAGTATTCCAAGTGTGGTCTAACAATAGGCTTATATAATGGGATTATGGCATCCTTATCTCTACTAGCAATTGCTCGATATATCATTGAGAGGACACCATGGGCCTTCCTTGCAACCTGTCTACAATTCTCAGAGAACTTAGTTTGACCGTATCATAACACCCAAGTCCCTTTCCTCCACTACCGGCTTTAGTTCAACTCTGCCAAGTGAATAAGTTATTTGGGGGTTACCCAGGTGCAATACCTTACACTTTGCTGGATTAAAGCATAACTGCCATTTTTCTGACCATCCCTGAAGTCTATCTAGATCATTCTGAAGAAGCTCTGCTTGGCGTCGATCATTAACCATTCTACCAATCTTTACATCATCTGCAAATTTTGACATCAGGCCCTCTATCCTTTCATCAATGTCATTTATGAAAATCATAAATGATAGTGGCCCTAATACTGATCCTTGGGGAACCCCACTTCTTACATCAACCCAATCTGAGGAATAACTTTTATCACAACCCTCTGCCTCCTGCAATGAAGCCATCCATCTATCCGTCTAAGGAATTTCCATGTGATTCCAAACTGTTCCAGCTTATAAAGTAACTGCTCATGTGGGACTGATTGAAATGCTTTGCTGAAATCCAAATAAACAACAATGTCGAAATTATTCCCAAAATCCAGCTCTTGAGTGATCCTGTCAAAATAGCTAACCAGATTGGTTAAACATGATTTTCCCTTTACAAAACCATGCTGAGTATTCTTCAGAATTCCATTTCTATCTACATGATCTTGAATTCCAACTTTGATCATTGTCTCCATGATTTTCCCTATTACTGAAGTTAGACTAACCTGCCAGTAATTTCCAACTTCACTCTTAGAACCGCCCTTAGGTATTGAAAACACATTGGCACTTTCCAATCCAACGGAATCACTCCCGAGTCCAGTGATGCTTGCATAATTAACCTCAACGGTTCAATGCACTCACTTGCCATCTCCACTAACCTTATAGGGATCATTTTAATTTATATGCCATCAACCCCAGGAGCCTTATTGGCCTGTAGGCACGAAAGTTTTTTTTATAAAATAAACGTGAAATTTCAACATCATTAATTACACTTTTTTTAACTTCGCTCACATAATTTCCCATTGACGTAAAGTGTTTTTCTTCTGTAAATATCGAAGCAAAGTAACTGTTGAGTTCATCTGCAACTTCAGCTGGGATATCTAATACTATCCGACATCTATTACATAAGGGTCCCTCTCTGCTCTCTTTCTGCTCTTTCTCCCCCCCCACGCTCTTTTCCAGCGATTTCTCATAATCTGCCTTTGCTAGCCTAACCTTTTCTGTGGCATTATTACAGATCAATTTGTAGCTGTTATATGCTTCTGTACTATTTATTGCTCTGTAACTTCCTATTTCGTATTTCGCATTTATGACATCTTAATAAATGGAGGATTTTAAGTTGTCTTTTAAGTTGAAAGAAATGAAGCATGTCAAGAGGTCAACCAAGCAGAAGAAGCATGCTAGGAAACTTCCTTCAGACCTAGAAAATGCAAAAGGAAAGAGTCAAAAATAGCTGTAGCCAGAAGACATCGCAATTCAGGTCAGGCATATGTGAACTTAACTGTAAGTTGTTGACTGTAAGCCATTTGAAAACTTAGATTGTGGTTGTAAAAAAGATGCACAAAGTCCTTATCAGAAGAGGAAAGGAGAAAGCAATTTGATAATTTTATATCCATGGCTAATTTTTCTCGGCAGAATGCATATTTATGCAGTCTTATACATAATGAACCTATAAAGCAAAGGTGGCCTCGGAATCACAATTAGGGAGGAAAGCAATATACAAATCAGTCTGACATTCAAAACGAAAATACCACAGTACGTGTTTCTAAAAAATTCTTTCTCACACTTTTCTTTTATCTGATGGAAGGGTGACAAGAGCTTTAGAAAAAGTAAGTAAGGGGAAGTCTGCAGGGGGAGATTTAAGGGGTAAACATGTAGCGGCACAAAAGACAACTGACAAACAAAAACAGTTACTTAAGGATCACATTAATATTTTCCCAGCATTTCAAAGTCATTAAACACAAAAAGATAATCCGAACAGAGAGTTCCTTGGCCCTGACTTGAATGTAAGAAAAATGTATGTGCTTTATAGTTGATGGTGTGAGCAAAGAGAAACGAACTTCTTAAAGAGTATTACTATAGATGTCTTCAACACAGAATTTAATTTACATTTTCACATTCTGTGTAAGGACTTGCAAGGCCTGTGGCAAGTATTAAGAGTCAATTAATGTAGAAAATGGGGGCTTAGAGGGAGAACAGGTATCCTGTGTGTTATCAGACACTCAGCCTAAAACACTGATGGATCCAATATCTCTCTATTACAGAAGATTTAGGAGAAGTCCGGTTGGCCTGCCTCCCTAAAATCCACTCATGCACACCTTCTCGATGGTAAGCCCTGTTACGTCACTTAGGTAGCAATGAACGTGTAGAGTGGTTCTCTTCAAGACGCCTGGTCAGCGTGAAGAGGAAAAGACCAAACCCTCCAGCAATGAGAGCACAACAATACAAATGGCCCTCAGTCCCCAGCAGCTTTCACTCTCCCTCTTACGGCAGCGAGAGGATCATCAGAGTGGAAGCAGAGGGTGCTAAGAATCTCTGGGTACGACCAGGCTGCCATGCACGGAAATTGAACTTGGCCTGTTATAACGTACGATCACTCATCGGTGAAGACAGGATATTAGAGCTGGAAAAGGAATTAGAAAATGTGAATTGGAATATCATCGGTTTGGCTGAAACAAGAAGAAGAAATGAATCACTTATAAGTTTATCAAGTGGAAATCTGCTGTACACCAATGGAAACAGTGAAAGGAGTGAAGGTGGAGTTGGGTTTCTGGTCCATAAAGATTTTAAAAACAACATCTTGGAATTCAAAAGTACATCACCAAGGGTGTCAAGACTAATACTCAAGATTTCTAAGAGGTACAAGCTAAAGATTATAATGATTTATGCACCAACATCGAGCCATGATGATGAAGAGGTTGAAGAAATGTACACTGAAATTGAGAGTCTTGTAGATGAGCAGAAAACCCACTACACTATTATTATGGGGGACTTCAATGCTAAGGTTGGAAAAAGGCAAAATAGCACAGCAAGAGGAACTATAGGAAATTTTGGAATTGGTGAAAGAAATAAGAGGTGAAAGACTTGTGGAATTTGCAGAATCTCAAGGAATGTCAGTAATGAACACTTTTTTCAAGAAAAAGGGGAACAGAAAGTGGACATGGAAGAGTCCAAATGGATTAACAACTAATGAAATCGACTTCATCCTCGCTAACAGAAGATATATTGTGAATGATGTTACCGTCCTGAATAAGGTAAATGTTGGAAGTGATCACAGAATGGTAAGATGTACACTTGATATAGATGTAGGAAAGGAAAGGAAAAAACTGACTCGAGTAAATGATACAAAGGTCTTTGAAATAACAGAGGAGGAGAAAAAGCAGTATGTACTGGAACTTAAGAACAAGTTTGAGCTTCTGCAGACTGCTCAGGACCAAGATATCAACGAGGAATATTACAACTTTCTGAAAGTGATAAAGCCCAAGAAACCTATAGGGAAACATAAATCCAAAGCAGAAAAAATTAGTCAAGAAACACTTGTCATGATGAACCAAAGACGACAAATGAAGAGCAAGAAGAACACTGACAGGGAGAAAATTGAGTATACTGAGTTATGCAAAGCCATTAGAAAGAGACTCAGAGAGGACATAAGAAGATTTAACACAAGAAAAGTAGAACAAGCATTAAGGGAAAACAAAGAATTTAAATCAGCAGCCATGAGCAGTAATACAGAAAGACAAATGATACTGAAACTGAAGAATAGCGATGGTGTACTTATAAACAGCAGAGAAGGCATAATTCAAATAGCAGAAGACTACTATAGAGAATTATACAAGGAGCGAGGGAATGATACCAGCAGTGGGGAAGATGGATTGCAAAGTAGCAACACATACGACATACCTGATATTCTTCCTGATGAGGTAGAACATGCATTGAAGAAAATGAAGAATCGGAAAGCCCCGGGGGAAGATGAAGTTACTGTAGAGTTGTTAAAATTGGGAGGAAGAGACATAACACAAAAACTGGCAAAGCTCTTCACAAAGTGCATTAGAAAAGGTGTGATGCCTAAGCAGTGGAATAATGCAATCATAGTTTTGCTGCATAAGAAAGGAGATAAATCAGAAATTGGAAATTATAGACCAATTAGCTTGTTATCCCATATCTACAAGTTGTTCACAAGAGTCATTACTAACAGATTAGAAAGAATACTTGATGAGAATCAACCAAAAGAGCAAGCTGGCTTTAGGACAGGATTCTCAACTATGGATCACCTTCATGTAATATCACAGCTAATGGAGAAAGCAAATGAATATAAAACACCATTATGCCTGGCATTTGTGGATTATGAAAAGGCATTTGACTCCATACAGCATAAGGCAATGTTTCGGGCACTGGAAAGACTAGGCATACATACTCCATATATTATGATTTTGAAGAAAATATATGAGAGTGCTACATCCTTTATTAGACTAGACAAAGACAGTAGCAAATTTAAAATCGAGAAAGGAGTTCGACAAGGAGACACAATATCTCCGAAGCTGTTTACTGCTGCCCTTGATGAAGCTTTCAGAAGATTAGACTGGTCGCAGAAAGGAGTCAATGTGAACGGAGAGTACCTAAACCATTTACGATTTGCAGATGACATTGTGGTCATAAGCCACGATCCCAAAGAATTAGAGGAAAATCTTAATCAGTTATGCACAGTTAGTAAGGATTTTGGACTAAAGATGAATATGGCTAAAACAAAAGTAATGATGAACAAGTATGCCACGGAAAGGGAAATAATGATTGAAGGAGCAGTAATTGAAAAGGTGGAGTCATATACTTATCTGGGACAAGTTATTAGCTGTAATAATGATAAATGGCTGGAAGTCAAGAGAAGAATAAATTTTAGATGGATAGCATTCAGGAAATATAGTCACATACTGAAGAGCAATATCCCAGTTTGTCTGAAACGTAAAATAATGAACCAATGTATACTCCCCACCATGACTTATGGAAGTGAAACTTGGGCACTCACCAAAAGAATGGAAGAGAAGCTAAGAACTACACAGCGAAGAATGGAACGAATTATATTGGGAATCAGACTGTTAGATAAGAAGAGAAACACATGGATTAGGCAGCAAACTCAAGTAAAGGACACTCTTATCAAAACTAAAGAACTAAAATGGTCTTGGGCAGGATACATAGCTCGAAGACATGATGACAGATGGACTAAGAAAATAACAGAATGGTACCCGAGAGGAGCTAGAAGAAAACCTGGAAGACAAAGGCGGGGATGGATAGATGAAATTCATGAGTTTTTGAGTAGTAAATGGATGGCTAGTGCTCAAAACAGAAGGAACTGGAAAGTTGCTGGAGAGGCCTTCATCCTGCAGTGGATTGAAAATGGCTGATGATGATGAATGTAGAAAAGGACAAAGAAAGGACAGACGATTTGGAGTGGCAACATGTTTTGCATTGGGCGAAAGCAAGAAATCAAAACTAAAGGGCTGATAGGGAAATGGCAGATTATATAGGTGTCAGAAATTCTGACATCTATATAATCACAACAGATCTATAAAAAGCACTGCCCTTCTTAAAATTACCCGTTTCTGAGGCCTACTATATGTGCAATATGTACTGTTATAATTTAGGTTTGCATGACATCTCAAATAACCTTGGCTACATGTACCTTTGGGATGAGACCACTGCATCTAGAGATTCACAAGAGATTGCTTCTTACCTGACTAAGCATAATTAAGTTGAAAAAAAAAAAAAAAAAACATGTGATGATAAACAGCAACACATACACTTGCCAAAATCAGAACATCAAGGTATTCTTATCGTTAATGAAACTTATTCAAGAAACTTCAGTTAAAGTCATAGACCACAAATTCATGGTTTCTGGCCACTCTTACCTTTCAAATCATTCAGACTTTGAATTGATTGAGCAAGCTGGAAAAAAACAAGATTATCTATGTTCTGAATGGATGGTATGATACTATGAAGTCTCTCAGAAGACACAACAGGTTTATGGTTATAAAGATGCAGCAAGATGACTTTCTGAAAACAGTAGACCTTGGAAAAGGATAACAAAATGGAAGAAGAATGTTGAAGGCAAAAATGCATACTGGTTGAAGATACAGTGGCTCCATTATGAAAAAGGAAAACCCATTCACGATTTTGTACAAGTGTACATTGGATGAAGACATCCCTTTCAGGGAACTGAATGTCAAACCCAATAAGGAGGGTGGACCTAAGAGCTTGAAAAGTACTGAACAAGAAAAGATGTATGATGATCCTAGAGTGCCGAACTTTCTAAGAAAAGAGACATGCTATACCTTCTCAAATACATCCCTCCGGTTCACACCATGCCTTCTTTAAAGGTATTAGAAGCTCAAAAAAAAGTTGGTCCATTATCTGTCTACGAGGAAGAAGATGATAAACAGTAGTTTGTTTGATAAACAATGTTGGCAGTGTTCTATGACTATCGAATTAGTGATGACTTTTTAATTGCTTTTTTTTTTTAAAATATGAGAACATCAACAAAAAGCAAATATATATATTTTTAATTTTGTGACCATCTTTTACATTATAATTAAATCTATTATGTTTATGTTAGCTTTTTTGTGATCATTCTGCAATAACTAATACAATCTTAACTATTTTGACAAAAAAGTCCCAATGTGCCTATTGCTCAGGGTTTTTAAAGTTTTACAGGGAAAAAATATAATCTCTTCTGTATGAAATCATAGTTTTGATAACACAGCCATCTCCTTCCAGCAATTCACCATTTCAAAATAGGTAAACTACTTAGAAACATAATGGTGTAAGTCAATTATATAAACACTGCTGACCAAAAAACTGAATATTAACAAAAATTGTCAAGTTCACATAATTTTTTGATTTTTTTAACCTCCAAATGTATCACAGTTCATTGAATTAATTTTTTTGAGTATTTTATGAATGCAAACACAAAACAACTTGTTCTCAAAAATCGGAATAGACTGACTTGCACCACTATGAATTTCAACCCTCCATGTGCCTCTACTAATGCTAATATCATTTGTGATGATAATCTATTTTAATCTATTTCAATTAAATTTTCTTCTCAATATAAATCAGAGAAACAGTCTTTCTATACTTTTGCAAAAGTCTAAGACAGACATTCGCGAAAGTATATAGGCAGTATATACAACCCCATAACATCATTAAAAATAGGCACTGACTTTGAGGTCAATGATTATTTGTGCTGGTGTGATTTGTGTTTTGTAATAAAATTCAATCTAAACACAGTACTTTTAGAATTATGACTATTTAGAATTTTATTATTTTAAATAATGAAGACATTATCAGCTTACTTCAAGAATTTGATCTCCTGGTTTTAGTCTTTTATCCACAGCTGCAGCACCATCTGGATAAACCTCGTGAATGATGATAGCACCCTGATAATCAAAAGGTTTAATATTTGAATAAAAATAAGACAAGAATAACAAACATTATGAAATTTTTTGAAATCCATTTTGATTTAATAACATTTTACCATTTACATTATGTTATCAATCTATACCTAAACTGTGGTATAACTTCCCCCCACCTCCCACTTAGAATTACAAGCAACTATTATTTAAAATAACAGTTGTGTTGTAATCAAGGATGAAACCAGATCATGGATGTGATCTCCTGGTTTCAGTTTTCAATGGATAAATGGACACACAGTGTATGTGTGTGTGTGAAAAATGTCAAGAATAATTATAGCACCTGCATCATCAGATGAAAGCCAATGGTTGAAAACAAGTTTCAATTTCAATTCTTTTAAATGGTGAAAACAAACCAAACAGAACATCGTGAAGCAGCTTGGATTTTTGGGGTATTTATATTTTGCTTTTTATTTCTTATCAACATTGATCAGAGAAACAGTCCAACATTACCACCAGTGAGTTTTTATTTATATATATATATATATATATATATATATATATATATATAAGTATACTACCACCATTATAATTTCACTTTTGATTACTGTCTGAAAATGTCCACATCAGATCACATTGAAAATTCTGCAAAGGGAGATTGTTAGCAATATGAATACATGACCTTCCAAAATAGTTTGCTGTCACGTGTTCCAAGTCTCTCATTCTTATTCCAACAGTCACAGAAGAAAGTTACTGGCCAAAAACTCACATTTCATTTTCTTGACTCATCTTATTACTTTTAATTCTTTTTAAATTGGAGAAACCAACCATCAAATGCACTTCAGCTTTTTTAGGATATTTTTATTTTTAATTGGTTTCATTTCAGTTTCAACTTCTAAATATGCTTTAAAGAGTACATCACTGAAACAGTCCTATAGGGCTTACTTGAGCGAGTGTTTCCTGAAAGAAACCACATTTTACCAGAATTTAGAAAAATAGATTGACTAATATCAATGCACACGCACACACTAGATTAGTGTCAGTTATTTGCCCTTTAACTGTACTGACTTTATTAATTTCAAGACAATTAATTAGCTAAACTTTAACTAAAAATCGATATGCAAAGAGACCACCATTAGTTCAGTCTGCATTTAAATGTTTAAAACAATTTTCTATATTCAATAGAGACAATGAAGAAAAGATATATGTGTGGATAGTTTTTGGGGTATATACATATATTCTACCAACCTTTAGCAAAACCTAAATTTCTTAAATTTTAATGACAACATTTTTAGAAGTCATTAAAATGTTGGTAATTCAACATTTTAAAGACTTCTTCAGGTCACAAAAATGATCTTTAAGGATTTATTATTTAAATTATTAGCACTATATGTGACGCCCCCCACCTAATACTGTGTTGGGCCTGTGTTTTCAGGGATAACAGCCACTATTTGCCTAGGCATTGACCCCCACTAGATGTCTGAAGACATCCATAGGGATCTGCAGCTATGCTGCCTGCAAGGCTTTCCAGGGTGTCAGAATGGATGATGGTTGTATGTCCATAAACCTCACTTTCCAGTTAAAAACATTCCACAGGCTTTCAGCTAGATTTACGTCAGATGAATTTTGAGGCCAATCAAGATAGGTGATATCTTCACTGTGTTCCTCAAACCACTCATGAGTGCAGGGCTAACAACACAACTCATTGCCTTGGAAGATCTCATTTCTGTCTGGGTTAAAATGCAACAATGGCAGGGTGGACATGGTCTCCTATGAGCTGCTGGTGGACCTCACCAGTGAAACATTGGTCCATATACACCAGGGGTCCTAGTTCTTTATAGCAAAAAATGCCCCATATTAAGCAACCACCGACACCTGCCTAGATAGTGGGCACCATGCACAATGGGTCCATGAAATCATGTTTCTCACACAAAGCCATCTGTCAGCATGTTGCACCAAGTATTTGGAGTCATCTGACCAGCACACTCATTTTCAGTCCTCCAGCATCCAACCAAATTTTTTGTTGATATCACAGTATTTGCCACCAATGATGATCAGCAGTGATGCGAGGGTGTTTCGTGGGCCGTGTGCTGTGGAACCCCCATATACCTGAGTGAGCGGTGCATTGTAATTTTGGATATTATTCTGCATTCCCTATATTGTATTGCAATGTCACCTGTCGCTCAGTGACATGCCATTGAACCAACACAACACACTGCACCCTTTGCTCATCATCGACACCAACCTTGCCAATCCTTCTTAGCACTACCCCCCCCACCTAATACTTCATGGACAATCCTTTGGTCATCATGGACACCAACCTTGCCAACCAGTCCTTCACAGTTCTGTATGCGGGAGGGGGTTTGACCCATTCAACACCATCTTTGTACACCTTAACCACTGTGGGCCATGAGCAAACAAGGCATGCAGTTTCCAATATGGAAGCACCCAATGCTCACACAATCATGCCCTTTTGAAACTCCATGATATCTTTACTATGTCCCATAAATGCTACTTTATCACTGACTTCCTTAACCAGATGAAGCTATGAGGCATAGTACATTACAGATGGGGAGGTCGTAATTCAGTGATCATGGAGTGTATATTACTCTACGCATTTACTATTATTATTAACATTTTTAAATGCCAGCATTCTTACCAACTCAAAAATATAGTATATCTGTCTAAAATAATCATCGAATTTAAGACAACGTTTTTGCTGCACACCAACTTCTCATCCCATTTATAATGTCCAAATAAATAAAATCAAATGGGAAAGGGACTGGAATATAAGAGGTTTTGGCAGAATTTGAATTTGATTTTATTGGCGCATTAGCAACTAAGGCTATAATGCGCCAAGACCAGGTAATAGGTTTTGGCAGAACTTCCAATGCTAATCAGAAAATTTTCTAATTTAAGTGGACAATTTTTCTTGAATTATCAGGATGAAATATCCTGATAATTCAAGAAAAATTTGAGATTCTTTCCAGCCACTCCCCTTGTCCTTTAAGGTCCTATTAACCATAGTTAAGGTTATGTATAGACTAAATTAAGTTATTTTTAAAAACCAAATAAGTTAACAGGCTGATAAATTAATAAATTAAGTTAAAAGTTGCTCAGAAATAAAAGTAACCAACTTATTTTCAAGTTGGTTATTGTTTTTTTTTTTTTTTTTTTTTTTTTGCAATCTTAACTACCTAAGTTAATTTAGGGAAAAGCTGCATACTGAGGAAGATACAGAATATAGCTGCTTATTGAGCATAACTTATTTTACATATTGAGCAGTTAACTCTCCCTTTAGAGTTCCTTTTATTTGCAGCGTAATACCAAGACAATGCTAAACAACAGGAGGTAATGCATTATGGGTGATTTCAGTTTCCAAATATTGAATGGACCATGTGGGTCGGTCGCTCACACAGTAGCAAGACCTTTGGTAGATTTACTGGATGATTGTTTCCTACACAACACATGTTAGACAGGCAAAAAGAGAAAGCAATACTCTTGATCTGATTATCAGCATTGAAACTTCATGCAATAAGAATCTGCAAATAATAGACCCAGTAGGTGGAACTGATCACAAAGTATTCATGTGGGAGGTACTTAAAGCTATAACCATGGCCAAAGGCAAGGGAAAGGGCTTTTGCAAGGGTGACTACAGTAATCTCACAAAGCTTTTAAATTCTGTGGAGAGGGGACCAACTGATGAATTTACCTATAGCAAATTCTAAATGGAAAGCATTCAGGGATGTTATCATAGAAGCTATTAGGCTTTTTATACCAACTAAGAGATAAAATTCAAGACACAGATATAAAGGGATGTCAGATGTACAGGCCTGGTGAGACTCATGACAGCAGAGAAAAATTCATGGGATGCATAAAAATTATCGAGTTACAGAGATGCCTACAGTGAGGTTAGTCAAGCTAGGGCAGATTATGAGAAGTCTCTGGAAAATAATGCAAATAAAAGGAGCAGAGACTTCTTTAGTTATGTAAATAGTAGAAGGAAGGATTATGAATCATACTGGTCCACTAGATATGAATGGAATAATTGTTGACAATCCACCTAAGGTTGCTGACAAACCAAATGCATATTCTGCATCTACATTCTCATGCGAGGAATTTTTTTGAGATGGAGAGGCCAGAAGTTAGTCAAATTCTGGTTAGACAGCTTAAATATTTTATGACATCTGAGAGGAAACAGAAGGAAAAATTGTTGAAGCTAAATGTGAAAAAGGCAGCTGGGGTGGGTGGGTGAGATCTATCCAATGATATTAAAAGAGGCAGCAAAAGAGGTAAGCATACCTTTATTTTTTTTTTTTATTTTTTTTTTTTTTATGTGAACCCCAAACACGAGAGGTATTAGAACCTATAGTACTTAGTACCGTGCTTGGGTTGGAGGTTGAGAAGACGAAAGAAGATATTTGTTGACATTGGACTTGAACTTCTGTAGATTGTAATTTTCAGGAAATACATATGAAGGAAGGTTGTTCCAGAAAACGGCAGTTGAATGAATAAATGAGGAAGATGAAAAGTTGGTTCTGTGGGTTTGAAGTTGGACAGTAAATGGATGTTGGCTGGTGGCGGCACGTGTTCGGACTGTTTTGAAAGAGAGAGCGGGAATTATAGAAGCCAATTCAGAAGAACAGTGCCCATGGAAATATCTGTAGAAGAGGTATGCAGCAGAAACAGTACGTCTATGAGAAAGCGAGTGGAGAGACTCTGTTAGAGATGAATCATTAATTAACCTAACTGCCCTCTTCTGAATGGAATCAAGAAGCCTGAGAGAGGTTTTGGGGGCACCACCCCAAATGTGGGAACAATATTCCATGGCAGGGCGGATTTGCGATTTATACAGAGTGAGCAGCTGTTTGGAAGAAAAGTAACGCCGAGAGCGAAAGAGAAAACCAAGTTTTTTAGATGCAGAGGAAGCAATATTTGTAATGTGCTTGTGCCAAGAGAGATTAGAAGTCAGGGTAATCCCCAAAAGAGATATATCCTTTTGCCTAGAAATTGGAGTGTCACTAAAGATAAGCATAGGAGCAGAAGAATCCTTTTTGCGAGATATAAGACAAGACTGAGTTTTAGAAGGGTTGAAATCAACTAAGTTGTCTTTGCCCCACTGGAGAATTACCTGAAGATCGGCATTTAAGGAATTGGTAGCAGATTTTCGAGAAGTTGAAGCTGATTGAGCAGGGCAAGGTTTCTCAAAATGGAAAGTTGAATGCAATGTGCTATCATCGGCAAAACTATGGATAGGATTTCCAGTCAATGGAAGAAGGTCATTGATATACAAGAGGAAAAGAGTGGGGGAAAGAACTGAACCTTGGGGGACACCGGCATTAGTGGAGAAGTTAGAAGACAGAGAGCCATCTACCATCACCCTCAGTGAGCGATCAGAGAGAAAACTGGATAACCAATTACTAAAAACAGTTGGCAAACCATAAGATGGAAGCTTGTTTAGAAGACCTTTATGCCAAACACGATCGAAAGCCTTTGAGATGTCAAGAGCAACTGCTTGTGTTTCACCGAACCTTTCCATTGAAGTAGTCCATAAATGGGTAACATAAGCCAGAATATCACCAGTGGATCGACACCGACGGAATCCATACTGGCGATCGTTGATCAGACGGAAGGTTTCTAGGTAGTTTAAGAGTTGGTGGTTAATTGATTTCTCCATTACTTTAGAAAGAGTAGAAGTAATTGCAATGGGACGATAATTGGATGGGAGGGATTTGTCACCCTTTTTAGGAACTGGCTGGATATGAGCAAATTTCCAAGCAGAAGGAAAAACACCTTTGGAATAAGAAAGTGAAAAAAGGCGGCAAAGAATAGGAGTAAGTTCAGGAGCACAGATTTTGAGAACAAGTGGAGAAAAACCATCAGGACCTGGAGCTTTCTTAGCATCAAGATTCATCAAAATCCTTCTGATATCCTTTTGACGGAAGACCACAGGAGGCATTGAATGGACCGTGTTGGGAATGGTGGGAGGTGTTTTACCAAGTTCATTAATACATGAGCTGGTAGAAAAATGGGATGCTAGCAGGTCAGCTTTATCCTTGGCTGAAGTGACAACAGAACCATCTGGTTTGGACAGAGGTGGAAGCAGAGATGGGCAAAAGTTGCGGCCAATAGCTTTGGCAAGAGACCAGAATGCTCGGCTACCATTAGGGCAAGAAGCAAGTTTTCTACTCTTAGCCTGTTCAAACTCAAGTTTGGACTGATTAATAACTGCTTTACAATTGTTGCGAGCTTTGGTGTAGGCAGAAAAAGAAACTGAAGAATTAGAAACAAGCCAATTACGATATGCAACATTCTTCTCTTGAACAGCCTTAGCACATTTATTGGAAAACCAAGGTTTAGATAAAGGACGAGATTTTAAAGTGGAGTGTGGGATAAAGGATTCCATTCCTGCAAGAATAATTTCACTGACACGATCTGAGCAAACGTTGACATCAGGAGTTTTGAAACAGTAATCCGACCAAGGAAAAGAAGAAAAGAAGTCTCGCAGGTCATCCCATTTTGCATTCTTGTAATGCCAAACAACACGAGGTTGGGAATAGCCATGAGATAAAGGTTCCATTGGAGAAGAGACAATCACCAAGTTGTGATCTGAAGTGCCTAAAGGACCTCTCACTTCGACCGTGTACTTAGAAGGGTTGTTTGTGAGAAAAAGATCAAGCGTATTGGCTGTATGATTCGGATTGTCCGGTATTCTTGTAGGTAAATGAACAATCTGTGCTAGGTCATTAGTAATTGCAAAAGCCTCAGCATCTCGACCTGCTGGGTCGGTGTGACTAGAAAACGGAAGCCAGCTGGAGTTGTGAACATTAAAATCACCAAGGAAAATTACCTCACTGTTAGGAAAGTTGGACTGGAGAAAGTCAAGTTGCAACGAGAGGAAGTCAAAGAGCTCCAAGTGATTAGTGGAGTTGGGAGAACGGTAGAGACAACAGATGAATTTGACACAATGAGGTAGAGAGATTTTAAGCCAGAGAAGATCAAAGAGAGGAGATTCCAAATTGCCAAGTCTCTGACAGGGAATATCAGAACGGACATATGCACAAGTACCACCTTTGAGGCGAAAGGAATCATACAGCGAATAATTTGGGCATCTGAGATGAACAGTAGTTGAATCAACCGATAACTGAGATTCTGTCAGAAAAAGTACATGGGGTTTGGCAGACTGCAAGTGGAAATGAACATCGTTGAGATTAGAATTGAGACCACGTATATTTGTGAAATGAATTAGGAAATCCTTGGGAGGTTTAGATCTTTTCGCAGATAAGCTTGTTCTATTAGTTTGACAATTCATGGTGTATTCAATAGTAAGAAAAAGTGGGTGGGACATGCTGTATGAAGTAATGAAATTTTTGGATATGGCGTACATGTGGGAAGAATATACCCAGATCCTTGACATAACGTGGCCTCGACAATGCTCCCCGCATACACACTACTCGGACTCCCTCCAGTCACTATCTGGCAGAGTAGAGGTAGCAAGATTATACACTAGCTGATCCGGAAGCCTCCTAGAGAGTTACCAATAGGTTCGGTCCGGTGTACTAACTAGCGGCCGGCCTGCGAAAACCGTTTTAGAGCTGTACCCTCGAAATGTAAGGAATATTGGATCTCGCCACAACGTTCATCATAACCTCAAAAGTCATCAATCATACTGCATGATGGAAGAGATAGGGAAGGGTTGACCGGAACTTAGCTCTAGAGACTAAACATGGGTTCCACCACTTCAAGCCTCCAATAAGCAAAGTGGTGGTATTTCACCGGTTGATGAGAGTCATCTACCACCTAGTACTGCCTGGTAACATAGAGGGGCGGCATTCCTCCATGTGGTGTGGGCGCCACACCTCGACCCCTGCTTACGTTGGTTCACACCTGGGTGGTCACCCACCATGTGCTTGTGCATGGAGGTTATACCCAGGATTACTAACAGTCCCACCATCGTGAAGGTGCAAGCAGAGGATTTGGTTGTCACAGACCGTCCGGACTTCGCCGAAATTGGGTCCACTTGACTTGAGTGTCACCCGAATATCAGTTCCATCAGCGTTTTAGACTCCCAGGTAGCAAGTACAGCTTGTCTGGCATATCTGAGAGAATGTCTGTGACAACCTCAAGGACCATAATTAACAGAGCATCCATGGATTCAGGAGAGGTAAGTAGGGACTGGAGATGTGAAAATTTATGTGAAAAGCTAATAGGATCACAAAATCACCACACTGGGTGGAAAAGACCTGAGTTTGAGTCCCATTGATGACGGGATTTTTATGGGTCATTTTTGCACAATGGGGCTGAGTTAGTCAGTCTCAGGCGACGGTAGCACAGTTTATTCTCCTGGAAATTTGGTTTTTTCATCTAGTAACGGAAAATCAACCTCATAACACATGCAATTTATAAACAATACATGGAGCAACATGTCCTTATTCACTGATGCTCCTAAAACTCTACAACAACAACAAAGGAGGATCAAAGGAGACATGTAATTACAGTCCTGTTAGCTAGACTACTGTTCCAGAGAAAATAATGGGGTCATTGATTAAAAAAAAGTACTCAGGACCATCTAGAGAGGAATGCAGTTATACTGCAGTCACAGTATGGATTACTTAAGGGGCAATTTTGTCTGACTAATCTGACTGGATAATATGACAGAGTAACAAAGAAACTGGATGCAAAAAATAATGCAGACATTACATACTTACATTTCAGAAAATCTTTTGATTTTCGAAAATATATTTTATACTGTTGTACATTAGCAGTGTGGTGGTAAGAACAAGGATAACAAGATGATTGAGTGGGAGAAGACAGTAGTCACTGATCTTCTTGGAATAATATTATTATCAGAGTCCCCCCCCCCCACCAAGGTTTAGTGCTGGGCCATTTGTTGTTCTCTAAATTTGTTAATGGTACTGACGAACGTATTTCAGGCTTAATGTCTTAAGTTTTTAAATGATAAAAAGGCTGGCAGTGCAGTTAATCAGAATAATCAGTGTATAATATTGCAACTAGATCTAGACAAGTTAGGCAGTTGGATGGTTGGTTATTTTGGGTTTAATGGTGCAGGCAGCTAAAGCCATAATGTACCAAGTCAAATTAAAGATGAAACATCAAAAAAATAATTTGATAACTACTAACCAGTTTACCACATCAAAAGAAGTAAACATATCTCTCGTGTTTGGGGTTCACATAAAAAAAAAAAGATATCAAAAATATAAAGGGATAAATTCAAACAGGTATAAATTAATGGATCGTAAAAAGTTAAAAATGTCAGACATATTGTCTCTGTCATCTAAAATCTGACTGAGTAATAAATGTTTCAGCCAGATTAATAAAATCCACAAAAACATAAACATCATGCAATGGTAAAAATGGGACTTTCCATAAAAACATGAAGGATAGTTCAAATAGTTTTGTAATTCTCACACATAGGTGGTTCATCTGCCTTCACTTCCCTCTTTTCAGATCCTGTGTAGAATGAACTGCTATTGCTTGATTACATACTTAATCTACTTTAATTTATTTGCAGCCCATCCATGCCAAGAATCTTGCCACTGGCAGTGTAGTTTATGTATTGTTTTCCTGTAGTCTGCATATGGTACTGACAGGCAACAGTTATTCAAGCGGATTGCTGATTTTGCAACATTATATGCTAGATTGTTTCCCCTGAAGCCAATGTAGTTTTGGATCCAGCCAAAGCGGATGTCAAATTAAAGTTCAAAAAAAGGAATAAAACATCTGCTAAATCCAGGACAAGAATGGATGAGGATTATACCTCACTGCTGATAAAGCCTGTATTACACTTGATGAATCAGTTTATATCATATGAGCATACTCGTATACCTTTTATCATTACTATATTTTATATAATTCAAGGTCAGTTCTATCACAAGCACCTCAGCAGTATAATATTATTATATATTACTTAATGCATTACCCGAGCCAGAGGCACAACAATGCTAAAATCACTAAAATTCATTTCAATCAACTTAGCCACTGTCACTTGAACAAGTCAAGCATAGTGGCTGGGTTACTACCCCTGCCAAAGTGGAGGCAGGGTTATACTATCAAAAAATTTAAAAAATTTTCTGCACATAACATATTCTAATACTTCATCTTAGAAACATCTCTATATGCATATATACAAACTGAATAAAAACAGACATTATCACTCAACATCAATTTATGTATATACATTCAGTACTCGTACTGTTTACACAGTTTTAAAACCCAATACTCAAAAAAAAAAAAAAAAATTCCAATATTTGTACTATTTACAATATAAAATCTCTATACAGGGTGTCTCAAAAATATTGGTACAAACGTTTAGGGAAGGTAGGTAACATCTAAAGGAATGTGAATCGCATAGGAACCCATAACCGGAAACGTCACAGGAAAGTAGTAGCAGAGGAACAAGACGCAGAAATGACAAGACAGTAATTAGTGGCAAACATTTATTTGACCTAATATTAACAATGGAGTACAAGATGGATGCATTTCATGATCTTACAACAGATGCTCGAAGGTTCCACCATGAGACGCGATGCATGCGTGACACTGACGCAGCATGGATTGGCGGACACGGTCGAACACACCTGGAGTTTCTTTAACAGTAGCAGCAGCGCAGATGAGTCTCGCCACGAGATCCATTTCCGTCTCCACAGGCGATTTCATACACGATAGATTTGAGGGCCCCACAGAAAGAAATCAAGGCTCGATAAATCAGATGAGTGTGGGGGCCAGGCAACAGGTCGACTACGGCCAATCCATTGATGCCCAAAATGCCTGTTCAAATGGTCACGAACACACCTTCCATAATGGGCAGGCGCCCCGTCATGTTGAAACCAAATGTTGCGTCTCACATTTGCTGGAACATCGTCAAGTAGCCCAGGTAGAACTTGTTCAAGAAAGATCCGATATTTAGCGGAGTTCATGCGGGATGGTAACAGGTATGGGCCGACTAAGCAGTCACTGACCATACCTGCCCACACATTTATTGCGAAGCGATGTTGTGCCGAATGGGGGCGCACACCGTGTGAGCACTCTGCTAATCCATACACTAGGTGCATGTCTGCCAGCTCACAGTTTGTATATTGATGCATGCTCTTCGTGCAGCAACTACTGCTTGAATGAGTAAACCAGAAATTTTCCCTCCCCGAACTGATGAACAGCGCCGTGTACAGACTTACTGTGACGTTTCCAGTTATGGGTTCCTATGCAAATCACATTCCTTTAGATGTTACCTACCTCCCCTAAACATGTGTACCAATATTTTTGAGACACACCCTGTACATATCAATAAAACAGTATAAATACATATATATATATAAAATCTTACATCACAAATTCTTTATACAACTCATAAATTCACGTACATTTAGGACATCAATCCTCAAATTACAAAAATACTATTTACAAATCTCAGGAATGCCACAATTCTTTTTTGTTTGAAAAAAGCCTGTGAAAAAGGAGAGTCAGCACACAAATCTGGCCATTTAATCACCCGCTGCATAGTTTTGACTTTCCTCACTTTACTGATTACATTGCATCTTCTGTGCAACTGCCTTTCTTAAAGCCATACTGACAACCTGACATCAAATTGAGTCTGATATAGTGCTCTTCCAAATGAAACATCACTAATCGTTCTAAGGTCTTAACCCCATCACTAATAAAACTGCCATGGTCCTATATGACTGCATGTCTTGTGCACCTTTATCTTCTTAATCAAAATTTTAACAATTGCATTCTTCAAACAGTCATAAAATATACAAATAGCTTAAAAAGCTGTAATAATAGTTCAGGCCATGTCTCAGCAAAGGCTTTTACCACTTCCATAGCTATATTATCAGATCCAGGAGCCTTCTTATTAATGGACACTTTCAATTTCAGCTCTTCCACAGTAAATTCATTTTCTACTTCATTATTCTGATACAATCTATTCTCCTCTCTTAAAAGCATCTTTTCTTCTGTTTCATTCATTTCCTCATCTTTTTGAAACAGTTAATTTAAAATTGCCATGATAGTTTCTTCCCAGTCATGAGTTTCCTCAGAGCCATTCAGTCTGATGGTGTGCTGCACTCTGTACACATTCAATTTTTCCATCAAGATCTTATAGAGTAAACTCCATGGATCAAAATTACCTTGTATTCATACAAGGTCTTTCTTGCCAAGTGTTTCTTATAAAATCTAATTTTACTAACATACTCCATTTTAAGATCATATACAGTAAACCCCCGCTATTCGCGGGGGTTATGTTCCTGAGAAATGCCGAGAATAATGAAAACACGAATACTGAGTTATGGCTCCCATAGTAATAAAAGGGTTCCGTTCCAAAGTAAGAAATATATAAGAAAAACTAGTCTAAAATTTTGTCTATGTACGTATTATATGTACCTTAATAATATGACTATGTACATAGAAGTACATAGTGAAATGCAAGCATATGGCATCGAAATGAAAATAAGAAACAATTTAATATTAAATGTAATATTTATTAGAAATTTCAAACCAGCGCCTTTGCTAGCTAAAAAACTTATCCCGCCAGTGCTATCACCAGTTTTGCTAAACTGTTGATAAAGGAATTTTGCCTTTTCACGAATGATAAGTGAACTTTACGGAATTTTATTTTGAGTTCGGTCTTCTATCCACAGATTTAAAGCTTTTTCCATTTTTTCTAATTTAACATCACGAGTTACAGAGCAAATTTTTGAAGCAATTAGCGCATTTTCACGGACACTACGTTGGATTTTTTCTTCCGATTTCTTGATTGATTGTATCGTTGACTCAATGTTTTGCCACTGAGGAGACACTTTCACCATTAGAAATTTTATCTAATAACTAAATTTTATTCGCTAATGTCATCACCTTCTTTGATCTTTTCACATTTCCCTTGTTATTCGTAGCCATATTTTTGTACAGGTTAGAAAGAAGTTGTCCACAATAAAGTCACTTTCTTCCATTAACACACTCGAAACACACTGTTTTACACTGCAAAACGGTAGATTTATCACTTTTGTAGCATACAAATTGATAAATTTATTCAATTTAGAAGCATATAAATTAAAAGCAAACAACAAAACCTTCCATGACAAGAGCATAACACATATTGAACAAGAATTAGCGAGAAACATCCAGGCTCGTGATTTTGTGACCTCTCCCTCCACCCACCGAGCGCTGTTTTGACCGGTGAAGAGAATTTTAGCCACTCCCATGTTTTTTTATGGTGGAAAATGTTCGCGGTGCTTTAAAATTCACATTTTTTTAGGTTTCATTTTATATTAAATCAGCGACCACGAATACAGATACAGCAAAAAGTGGGAGTTTACTGTACTAAAGTTTATAAGCCTAGATTTCTTCCACACTACAAAACTCCTGGCTCTTTGGAATCTCCTTCTGGTCCTGTTGTTCTCCTTCTGAACATTCCTTCTAAAAACTGTTAAGTCACTATTCCACCATGGCACAGGAGCTCGTTTTTCTGTTTCTTCTCATTGAACTTCCCAAAGCCTCACACATACTTTCCAACATCCATGCCTTTGTCAGATGTGAGGCTGCTATTACACCTTTGCTCATTATCTTCATTCAACCTTTCCCTAACTTTTTGAATAAAGATTGGAGAATTTGTCACAAATTTAACAATATTTTCACCTATATTCCTTATCAATTATACATAAAATATGCTATGAATTAAATGCGTTACTATGCATTAAATGATTCTTGCAAGTCATTTTTTGAAGGACTGCGAAGTTCTTCTATTGTGGCTCTGCGAGCTGCATTGTGTTGGATGTGAAATGCTTGCCTTTCAGAGCTTACTTAAGAGGTAGAAACAGGAAAATTCAACAGGGCTAAGTCCAATGAATAAGGGGATTTGGCAGAACCTCGGCATCTTGGGCAGTGATCACTGCCTGCACAATTTTAGCCGTATGGGAGCCTGCCATTGTCTTGAGGGAGAAACCACTTCACACTGGAAGGTTCTTTATATTTCTAACAAATGGTGTAGTGAAGTTTGACTCTGAGAACCTCAAGAGTATGCTTCCTTATTCATAGTTGAACCATGAGGCACAAAATGTGTAACAAGAATGCCTTTTATGTCAAAAAACACAAGATCTATTTATTTCACAGCCGAATGAGAAGCTTGGAATTTCTTGTCGAATCAGAATCTTGGTGAATCAGAATGCTTCCACTCACTCAACTGTTGTTTTTTTTTTTGGATCATAGTGAAAAACAAGTTTTAACACAAGTCACTATTCGATTTGACCCTGTGTTTCAAAACAATCAAGCAATTCTTTATACAAGTCTACTCTTTGCCGTGGTTTTTTTTTTTTTTTTTTTTTGGAGTCAAATTTTGTGAACTAGTGGGCACAGATTCACGATATTTTCAAGTGATCTTTCTCAATATTGTGAGCACTAACGTATGAAATGGACATTCTAACAGATAATTCACAAAGTGTAATTCGCACATATTCATCCAAGATTTCCTAGACTTTTGCGATTTACTCAGTTGTTGAGAAGGAAGGCAGACCAAGTTTTGGGGCATGTGCAAACTCACAGCCTTCACTGAATCACTTTGCCATTTAAATATGGCCGTCCTACCAAGACACTCAATACCATATGCTTCATTCATCTCTAACTGTTTCCGATGCATTCAAGCTCCATCTAACACAATAACAAATCACACATCACTGTTTAATCTGTATGCTCGACATGATACTTTCTTCAAAACGATTGTCAGTGACATGCAGAAAAAAAACACTTCATGCAACACTAGCTTGACAAATACTGGCATGCATACACAGAGTCTGCTCAGTAGCAATCAGAGAGAGAGAGAGTGCACCTCTAGCGGCAGTTATGGAAATTTCACACGGTAAACATAGAATTCTGAACAAGTCCGTGAATTAAATGATTACCCCTCATACTTAGCCAACTCAATCCATTTACCACCACCAAAAAAAAAAAAAAAAAAAATCCTTAAAGAGTACCCCTCTATTATCAGTCATATCACTGCCCCAAAGCACCAAATGGACACTAGTATCCATATCTATGATGATATGTTTGTGTTGCAGCTTGACACAAGTTAACCTAGATATACATGTTCTTCAAGCAACTGACAATAAATGCTCAATACATAAATTCTACCAATGCCTCCAATTAATTCTATACTGACTGACTCCATGTGCAAAAGTCAAGGAGTTGATCTGTGAACATACCAAATCTTGGTTACATATAATTGTAGCAGCCTGACACACCTGATTATGCTGCGCAATCCAATACCTTAATGGATATCTTTTACTAAATTTCCAACTGCGTAAGGCTCTTATACCAGAAGGGCATCAAAACTTTCCTTGCCTAGTGGTTTAACAAGTTGTAATGTGACGTGATAGGAGTGCTGACCATTACTTTGAGCAATTTTCAATTGAGTATTATTATTATTATCAAAATACACATTATCCATAATTTTTGTTTTACTTATTTATAAAAACCTTCTGCACTCTGAAAATTCTCAACTTCAGTGATGGTCTGCCCTCCTATCCTTCCTTTTACAATTTATGCAAGGACATTCCATATACAGATGCCCCCCCCCCCCCCCCCCCCCCAACAGCACAATGCCCACAATGCGACCATGATTTATTAAAAACTTACCTGCTTCAGGAGTTACCTCCAAGATCCAATTTTTTTTCTACCTAGTAAAATTCACGGAACTTACTTGATTTATTTATTTTTTTTTATCACCTCCAAGTTCACTAACATTTCTCTTTCAAAGTTAATCAAGTAGGTCTTCTCTTTTAATGCCATCTCGAACCTCACAGATTACATTATTTCCAACCTTCTTAGGTAATTCAATGTTGATAGTCTTTAATTTTCTCATAAGCAGCAGACTTTGAACATCTACTTTTGACATAGTTTCTATAATAATTCCTTTATCCCTTATTGTTCTCATATTCCACAACTTTACTGAATCCAGTATAGGTTTTTTATTTTTAAGGACTTCTATCTGAACTTGGTTTTAGCTGTTCAGAGTTTAACTTTATGTACTTCATGTACTTTTTTTGGCTTTTATACAACAGGTTCATTTTTCTTCTGTTATGTTTCTGTGCATATGTTTCTGTTATTCTGCTAGCCACTTCACAATCTTTAATTCTGGCTTTCAATACTTGATTCCCAACATACATTGCAATAGGTTTCGATTCAAGCTTGTCCCTCATTTTCATTTCTCTCATAGTGCCTCCAGTAATCTTATTTTTTCTGTCTTGAAAGAAAAAGTCAGCTAATTTTTTTTTGTTCCTTTTAACGTCAAGAAATGTAACAGCTGGATCTCCTCTTCATGCGAATCATCTAACCTTCTAATTTTGTTTCCTCCATCAGTTTCTTTTTCTTTAATACATGGACCTCATTTTCTCCTACTATCACTGATATTATCTGGATCTCACGATTCCTCCTCTATTTGCTATTTATAATCCATTCTTTGTATTCTCACTGATAATTGCTTAACTCTTTGTGGAGAGTGCCCTGCAATGACTTCTACAACAATTTCAGAACTGGGATCCTCAATAACAGCTGGTCTAACATCTGGATTGCGTAGCCATAGGGCCCTCCCCCACACACACATACACAGGCCTGCAAATCCTTTATAGGCTGCAGGACTAATTTAAATCCAATGGAAAACAGTCAGAAAATGAAAAACTCAATCTCAAAAATGACAAAAATTAAAACTTTAATGCTGATTAAATCAGAAAATTTTTAACTCAAAACAACAACATTTCAACTTTATAACACAATAAGCTCTATTCAACACAAAAAAAGTCACAAATTTAAATCAAAAACAGAGTCCTCAATGCTCTGAAGGAAATACAATACACAAGGATCACAAAAAGTTCTTTTGTTAAGTGCAAAAAAATGCTTCATCCTCAAGATTTCCAATTCCATCTACACTCAGAAGTCCTCAATTAGCCAGCCAGGATAAACCTGTTTGCTCTTCCTGGACTATCAAAGCGGAGGTCCTTACCAAAAGTCTGCTCAGACTCTGTACAAGAAAATAAAGCCAGCCAAATAACACAATTATTCAAGTATTTATACAAGCATTAGACAATGATAACTATGCACCCAAAACAGTCGAACTGATACTACAGAAAACAGTAGGGGTAAATATGTAATCCTTCCAGCTTCTACACTCTCGTTGAAGCTGGAAGGATGTTATTTTATGTGGAAGGATAGTAGCTGAGCCCACTTATGATTCTGACTTAGATCCCTCTGTACATACTGGCAGAAAGACAGAACATTTTATTTGATGTTCTGGTAAAAGTTGCAGGTAGACAGTCAGTGAGGATGGCAGCCTTTTCCAAGATCTTAAGGTTGAAGACACAAGCTAAAAGATGGGTATGCCAGTATGGAACTGCCATGCTGACCGGGCAACATTGTTTATTTTCAAACCCATCAAATATGACCATAACAGCACCTGCATGGGAACTTGACTGCCACACCTTGTAAGTCGATCGATTGCTTTTTTTTTACAGTTGCCTTCAATGGCCCTCATATTGCATGAATGGTAAATAACATAAAACCATCTATGTACAGGGCACTGTTCCCCATTGGTAATTACACTTAGAATGGATTCTTGTGGGACCTCCTTCCACTTTACAAAACAATCAAGAGAACGTGCTGATCCTAAATGAACTTGAATCAGCAATTAGAATCAAAGTTTTAAAATATAAACAGGAAGGTTACCACTAATACCAAAATTTTGGAGGTCTCACAATGACAAATTGCCTAGCTGTGTCATATGCTTTCATTGATATCAAAGAAAACTGCTACCAGATGCTTGAATCCTCTAAAGGCATCACAAATATATTTTTATAATCTAATTACATGATCCAAAGTACCCCTGTTTCTTTAAAAGTGCCACACTGTATCTTGAAAAGGAAGTCTTTGTTTCTAAATACTACATAATGTGAACACTCATCACTCTTTCTGGAATCATTAAATTTATAGTAAATAAATTTGATGAATTTGAGGTATTGCACAAAACATCAAAGGCAGATATTGTTGGGATATCAGAGACTTGGTGTCACACAGATATAAGGAATGCAGAAGTGGAATTTGGGAAGTACAACGTCTACAGAAAGGATAGACCGGATAGGAAGGGAGGAGGGGTTATGCTATTAGTTAAGAAATACATAAAATTGAAGGAAGTGAAGCCAGTGGACATCGCTGGACAGTGCAGCGTCAAGTCAGTTTGGTATGACATAAGCATTGGGAGATCAAAATTGAGAGTAGGAGTGTGCTATAGGCCTAATGACTCTGATGAGTATAATAAGAAACTGTACAGGGAAATAGAGTGGGCCAGTAAATCAGAGAGTCTTATAATGGGAGATTTTAATTTCCCAGATATTGACTGGAGTTTGGGGGCTGGTCACTCACACACTAGCAAGGCTTTTGTGGATTTACTGGATGATTGTTTTCTACATCAGCATGTTCGGGAGGCAACTAGAGGGAGTAATACTCTTGATATGATTATCAGCAGTGATTCTTCATGCATTAAGAATCTGCATGATAAATGAACCACTAGGTGGCAGTGATCACAGTGTGCTGAAGTGGGATTTACTCAAAGAGGTAACTACCATTAGGGGTAAAGGGAAGGGTTATTGCTTTCGTAAAGGTGACTACGATGGACTGAGACAGTATTTAAATTCTATACAGTGGGACCAACTGATGATGTTACCAACAGCAAATGCAAAATGGAAAGCATTCAAAGAACTTATCTTGGAAGCTACTAGGCTTTACATACCAACTAAGAAATATTGTTCAAGGTTTAGGCCTAAATGGTAGTCAGATGAACTGATGAGGCATATGGCAGAGAAGAAATATGCATGGGATACATACAAATTAACACATGACACAGAAGCCTATGATAGATACAAGTTGATCTGTAACCAAGTTACAAAGGAGGTTAGGCAGGCGAAGGCAGAGTACGAGAAATCTTTGGCAAGGGATGCAAAGAAAAACAGCAAAGAGTTCTTTACTTATGTAAACTCTAGAAGGAAGGGGATGAATCAGATTGGTCCACTTGACATCGATGGGTCAACTGTTGATGATCCTGCTCAGGTAGCTAACAAACTAAATGAATATTTTGCATCGACATTCACACATGAGGAGTTATTTAGCAAGGGGAAAGCCAGGGGTGTATTCAATTCTAGCAGTAAGCTAGAGAATCTTGTAATAACTGAGAGTAAAGTGGAAGAGAAACTGTTGAAGATAAACACAAGAAAGGCACCTGGCGTGGATGGGATCTATCCAGTTATATTAAAGGAGGCAGCAGAAGAAGTAAGCAAACCCTTAGCCATAATTATGAGAGCTTCCTTGGACTCAGGGGAGGTACCCGCAGACTGGAGATGTGCAAATGTGATCCCAATTCACAAAGGAGGATCAAAGGCTGACACAAGCAATTATAGACCTATGAGTTTAACTTCTGTTCCAGGAAAATTATTGGTGGCACTAATTAAAGAAGCACTGCAGGATCATTTAGACAAGACTTCAGTTATAGCTCGGACACAGCATGGTTTTGTTAAGGGCAAGTCTTGCCTGACCAATTTGATTGGATACTATGATGCAGTCACAAAGGAACTGGATGCAGGGAATAACTTTGATATTATATACTTGGATCTTAGAAAGGCTTTTGATACTGTTGCACATGGAAGACTGCTGCACAAATTGGAGCAGTGTGACATTGGAGGCAAATTGCTGCTGTGGATAAAGGGGTGGCTGAGGGGGAGAAGACAGAGAGTGGTAATCAATGGACACTGCTCGTCGTGGACTAATGTTATTAGTGGAGTCCCTCAGGCCTCAGTGTTGAGTCCATTATTGTTTTCTGTATTCATAAATGATATTGATTGTATATCAAGCTTAATGTCGAAGTTTGCAGACGATACAAAGGTAGGCAGGGTTGTCAAGGACACTACTGACACTATGTTGCTGCAACAGGATCTGGAAAGGTTGAGCAGATGGGCTGAGAGGTGGCAAATGAAGTTTAACATTGACAAATGTAAAGTACTACACATGGGAAACAGCAACCCCAGAGCAACGTATCAACTCTGTGGTACTACACTGACAGTGGTAGAGAATGAAAGGGACCTGAGGGTGGTTGTGCAGACAGATAAGAAGTTCTCTGAGCAGTGCAGACGGGCTGCAAGAGTAGCTCATGGTGTATTGTCAATGATATATAGGAATTTTTCTAGCAGGGATAAGGAGGTGATTATTCCCTTGTATAAGGCAATGGTCAGGCCACCTAGTGTACTGTATACAGGTCTGGAGGCCTCATTTCAAGAAGGATGTAGAGCTGCTGGAACGAGTACAGAGAAGGGCAACAAGATTAGTGAATGGAAAAAAGGGGTGCTCTTACGAAGAAAGGCTTAAGTTTTGCAAATTACAGTGTCTGGAGACTAGGCACCAGCGAGGTGATCTGATAGAGGTGTATAAAGCATTGAATGGTTTCAGCATGCTCAATGCTGATGGGATTCTTCCTCTCGCTCAGAATAATCACCTGAGAGGGCATAAATTCAAATTGAGAAAAGACAGATGTAGGATAGACATGTGGAAATTTGCCTTTAGCCAGCGGGTGGTTGGTTGGTGGAACAGACTTCCATCCCTTGTCGTGGAAGTTGATAGCCTAAATAAGTTTAAGGCTCAGCTGGACAGGTATTTTGAACGAACAGAGGGGTGAAGTGGAAGTGGGTTTTTTTTTTTTTTTTTGGCTGATGCTGCATAAGCTTGCTTTCTTGCATCAAATGCCTCTACTAATGCTAATGCTAGACTTATGGGACACCCTGTATATGTATATAGTGTACTAATGCTTTAATGTTTCACTGTTTCACCTGCAGGGCGAAGCCATTTTACTTTATCCTCCAGCCTGCTTTTGATTGGTTCTATTTCTTTGCCTCATTGAAAAATGTATTTGTTGCCGCATCAATCACTTTTGCCTTGCTCCCTTTTTTGTTTAAGTATATAGTTTTTTTACTAAAAAAGAAAAGAAAGGCAAAATTAAATGTTTGGAAAAATCATGACTGTTAGACCAGTATAGTACTTATAGTCATGTGCTGAAAACTTTTTTTTTTTCCCTGCTTATTTCTCTTTTTTATTGAAATCATGTAATTGCTCCAACTGCATTTCTTTTAATGTATCATTTTTGTTAGAAAAGAATATAAAGAAAAGGCAAAAATGCAAGTGAAACATAATTGTATAGCACCTATAGTCCTGTGGTGAAAATTTTAACGTTTTTGTTCTCTTTGTATTTCTGCGTTTTCATGAAATCCTGTGCCTCAATGAAATCCCATTTTTTTCTTTATTCTAGTAATAATTATATTTTCAGAGCATCTGATGATTTTGACACTAGAATACCACAAAGGAAGGTATCCCAAAAAAAACAAGGTGAATTTTGGGAGTTTACGATATTTAGAGAAAAATTGGATACATAATTATGATTTGTTGGACAGATTCATAAATGGTCCTTTCCATTATTTCAAAAATTGTTGCAGTGAGTGATATCATTGTATCTGATGAGTGGCAATTCTGGTGGTTCATATATACTAAAGAGGAAAAGAGGAATTGTACGCATGAAGCAGTTACCCATAATACTTCAGAAATCCTGCCACTGGGTACAGTGAAACAACAATTTCTACTTTTGCCCCCAAGAGATATACAAACAGTCTCCCCCCTGTGTGCTTTAACAATAATTCCAGGGGCTCACATCTGGTGAGTATGGGCTTGGCACACCTAGGGTCCTGAGTTGGATATCATCTTTCTTCTCTTTCTTGGTGATTCCCTTCTACTCTCTCTCTCAGGTAACTTGGAATTTTTTTTTGGCTGGTGCAGCAAAAGCCTCAGGCTTCCTTGAACCATATGACTAATTAATAATATATAATAATAATCTTGTACAAATAGCCAGTTAGAGCAATGGAATGATAGTTTACTTGGATATTTAGGATCTTTTCCCGAAATTCAGGAGGACAAGGATAATTGCCTTTAACCAAGGATCTAGAAATTCTTGTCAAGAAAGAGTATTAAATTAAATTAAAATATGATCCTTATCTTGTGGCCATAGGTGTTGTATTATTCAGTAATGGATGTCATCTGCTCTGAACAGCACTTTCTCACATAAGAGTGTTTCACTTAACCCTTCCTACAAAAAGAGCCAAGTACTCTAGAGGGAATAATGTTAATGTAAATATTTTTGCAAATGTTTCCCCTAGAGTACAGTAAACCCCCACTATTCGCGGAGGTTATGTTCCTGAGAAATGCTGCAAATACCGAAAACGCGAATACTGAGTTATGGCTCCCATTCCAAAGTATGAAATACAAGAAAAACTAGTCTAAAATTTTGTCTATGTATGTATTATATGTACCTTCATAATATGACTATGTACATAGACAGTACATAAAATTAAAGTTTCTGTTTATACTCCGGCACGACAACCAAGTCAGTAGAGTTTACAATAAATCGTCAATACAAATATTTATCGTATTTAGTAGTCACGGGCTTGGACCCCGGTCCACTCAAGGACCGTGTGCTATGCACTCTCGCTCCTGACCACTGGGCTATGTCAGGCCTAAAGTGAAATGCAAGCATATGGCATCGAAATGAAAATAAGGAACAATTTAATATTAAATGTAATATTTATTAGAAATTTCAAACAAATCTTTCAAACCAGCGCCTTTGCTAGCAAAAAAAAAACTTATCCCGCCAGTGCTATCACCAGTTTCGGTAAAGTGTTGATAAAGGTGCTTTGCCTTTTCACGAATGATGAGTGAACTTAACGGAATTTTATTTTGAGTTCGGTCTTCTATCCAGAGATTTAAAGCTTTTTTCCATTTTTTCTAATTTAACTTCACGAGTTACAGAGCAAATTTTTGAAGCAATTAGCACGTTTTCACGGACACTACGGCGATTTTTTCTTCCGATTTCTTGATTGATCGTACCGTTGACTCATTGATTTTATAATGTTTTGCCACTGAGGAGACAATTTCACCATTAGAAATTTTATCTAATAACTCGATTTTATTTGCTCATGTCATCACCTTTGATCTTTTCACATTTCCCTTGTTATTCGTAGCCATATTTTTGTATGGGTTAGAAAGAACTTGTCCACAATAAAGTCACTTTCTTCCGTTAACGCACCCGAAAAAGTCTGTTTTACACTGCAAAACGGTAGATTTATCACTTTTGTAAGCATATCAATTGATAAATTGATAAATTTATTCAATTTATAAGCATTTAAAAGCAAACGACAAAACCTTCCATGACAAGCGCATAACACATACTGAACAAGGATTAGCAAGAAACATCTACGATTGCGATTTTGTCACCCTTCTCCCCCCACCCACTGAGCACTATTTTGACCGGGAAAGATAATTTTAGCCATGCCCATGTTTTTTTATGGCGGAAAATGTTCACGGCGCTTTAAAATTCACATTTTTTTAGGTTTTATTTTATGTTAAATCAGCAACCGCGAATACGCGAAACCGCTAATACAGATACCGCGAATAGCGGGGGTTTACTGTATTTGCAACTACAGTTGGATCTCCAAATTGACATCCACTGTGCATTGGGATCACTTAAAGGGACGGTAGATATTTTCTCTTCATTTTCTGAATCTCATCCCAGATTACTTTAACTCTTCCATAACCATGGTTATGGAAGAGTTAAAGTGGATCCAAGATTCCCTTTGGCTCTGACATCAGATGTAATATGCTTTGACACATCCACATTTTAAAGGATATTAAATTTTCTATGGTGGAATACTGACAGAATACCACCACATCGTGTTTTGTGGATCCTGAAATTGTGTTGGAAATGGCAGAAACCATGCAAACATTTTTGAAATTGCAACTGCTATTGTGTGGACAATACTTCTGAATCATTAGTATTAGTTGAGGCATAAGAAAAAAGAAAGCAAGCTTATAGAGCATCAGACAAAAAAAAAAAAAACTTCCCATTTCAACTATCCGGTTACTCCAAATGTTTGTCTAACTCAGCCTTAAATTAATATAAACTATCAACTTCCACAAAAACAATGGAGGTCTGTTCCAGCAATCTACCCTTGGCCAGAGGCAAACTTCCGCAATCTATCCCACAACTGTCTTTACTCAATTTGAATCAATGCCTCCTTAAGTTCTGAATCTCAGCAAGTGGAAGTATCCCATCAGCACTGAGCCTGCTCAAACATTCAAGGCCTTGTACACCTCAATCAAATCACCTCGCAGATTCCTAGTCTCCAGATGCTGCAACTGACAGAATTTAAGCCTCTCCTGTTAAGAGAAGCCATTTGTTCCTTTCACCAATCTTGTTGCCCTTCTCTGTACTCATTCTAGCAACTCTATATCCTTCCTATATGCAGTACACAAGTGTGGCCTGACCATTGCCATATATAATCACCTGGTGATTATACAGGTAAACCTTTATATATGTGATTAATTCATGCAACAAGTGTACCGTATAACTCAAAACTGCATATATCGATGTTAAAAACCAATGGGAAAAATTCTAATTCATCCATGGTTTGGAACATTCATCAGAAGACTTAATTTAGGCCTTTAAAATACGTTTTAACTGTGTACATAGATAGAAATATAAAGAATAATGAAAAACAAGTAAGTTGAAAAACGTTTATTAAAGAAATAAGCTACAAAATGGAAAGGATAGGCTACTTTCGAGAAAAATATATATTTCAAGCATCGTTTGAATAGGTGTAGCCTTCTTTTTCTCTTCATAAAATTTACAGCAGCAGCTAATTGCATTTTCTAGGATTCGGCAAACTGGCATGCTTCTTTCTACATTTGGATCTAAATCCATAATTTGTTGTTTAACAGTTTCCAATTTTGAAACATCTGCTCAAGTTCCTTCATTCTTCATGCAATTTCTTCATTTTCGTTGTAAGCATGCTGTTGCTCCAATTCTATAAGACCTGTGTCAGTGAGTGGCTGTCTCTGCATTAGGGGAAATCATTCTCTGACATTAGGGGAATCAACATCTTCAAAGCCAAGAACCTTTCCGATGATGCCAATTTCTTCAATAAGATCGTAAACTTTTTTTCGGGGATTTTTTTTTTTGCTTTGTTAAAAATTTTTCATTTCATAATCGGTTAAACTATTTGAAATTTTAGAGGGCATATAAAGAGGAATGGTATTAATGTTTGTGACCGTATTAACTCAAACTCGCATTGATCGAAAACGCATATATCGAGGCTTACCTGTATATCACTGAAAATTAAAATCGCCCATTACAAGACATTCTGTTATACAGGCCAACTCTATTTCTCTGCACAATTGTTCACTTTATTCATCAGAGTGATTAGGCCTATAACACACTCCTACTCTCATTTTCCCTTTCCCAGTGTTTATGTCACAACAAACAGACTCAACATTGCACTGTCCACCCATATCAAACGGATGCACTTCATTAGATTTTGTGTTTCTTAACTAACAGCATAATCCTCCTCCTTTTCTACCCTGTCTATCCTTTTTGTACACATTGTACTCCGCAAATTCCAAACTGGTTATATCTGTGTGACACTGTGTGTCTGATATCTCAACAATAATTTACTATATAATATCAGTGTAAATACACCATAGTTTAGCCATAAGTTTAACTACTATGTCGTGTAACAGCATCGTTTGTTAAATTTACGGGTACACTATGGTGTATTTACACCGATATATATTTCATTTCCACCCATAATGCATTATGCCTTGAACATTTAGTCTTCAAAATATTATCCTTATCTTCACCATTTGGCATATATCACATTGTGGAATTAACTTCGCAACCATGATGGCATGTCTGCATTACCAGGATACCTGCCCGCCCACTGATGACTGAGCCAACAAGTTCCAAAATACGTCTGGGTGGTGGTGCCCGCTGAGAATAAATAACAGTAGTCTCCTCTACTATAGAAGTGTAATTTATTTGAAGTAGTGCAATACCTGGTATCTCGTTGTGAAGGTAACCACAATATGAGATAAAATGTAAACTATGCCGTTACACTATGTCTGTAGTTAAACTTATGGGTAAATTATGGTGTATTTACACTGATATTATATAGTTAATTCCAACCCATAATATATTAAACCTTGAGCATTTAGTCTTCAAGAAAATAATTTTATACAACAATTAAGTCAATAAAATGGCTAACTATAATTAAAAACTTTGCATTTGCAGGAACTACAAAATCTTGTCCAACACGTGCATTGGATACCCTTACCATCACTGATGGGCTCCTCTCAACTGACTTGTGATATCAAACTATGCCACATTTCCAAAAGCCGAGTCAGCCAAATGAAATTTAAACTTTGATATCTTTGAGGGTTAACTGTCGTTTTTCAGTCAGAAGAGATATCAGAGGTTAGTGATCATTCCCATTGGTATTTTGTTCAATCTGCAATATGAAATGAACAAAGTGAGGAGAGAAGGAAAGCAGGAGAGATCAACAGCAGTTGTTATTTGTTACACTGTTGTTGTTATTTGGTTTTTAGGAACATTAGCAACTAAGGCCATATTGCTCCGGGGATATGCGGTGGCCATTCCTTGACCCTTCCGCATCCTCCATATTTGGTGGTCATGGGCTCGAACCCCAGTCTAATCAAGAAGCGTGTGCTACGCACTGCTGCTCCTACACACCTCGCTATGGAGGCGCCAACAACAGCAGTAAAGGTATGAGTAGGGATACAGAGAAAGGGTTCATTCCCACATTTAAGAGAGAGATCTTGATATTTTCAAGCATGTGCTATATTTTACATACCCCTCATATTAATGTCTGCATTACAGCACAGAGTATTGTCTATTAAGAGAGCAGAAGAGATTGTTTCTACAGAAATGGTATACACATACATAGAAAGGATGCAAGAAAATTTGCCAATGCTATCGAGGCAGTGTTAAGTGGGTTGGGAAACTGTTATCTTGTGGGGGGGGGGGGGGAATTCATAGAATAATAGATTAACAGTAGCCGCAGAAACAGTAACAGTAGGAATGTGCAGCAGCCTAGAAAGCGAGGTGCTGGGGATTTCAAGGACTGATGAGAGTAATCGTAGAACAAATAAATACATGGGCTGTTAGGGTAACTAGGAGTAAGAACGGGTTCATGAATACTTGCATGTACACCAATGCTAGGAGTATAGTAAATAAATCTGATGAATTTGAAGTGCTGATCAAGACATCAAAGGTGAATATTGTTGGGATATCAGTGAGGTGGTGACAAACAGATGTAATAAGTGCAGAACTGGAATTTGGGGAGTACAATTTGTACAGAAAGGATAAGCAGGATACGAAGGGAGAAGGGGTTATGCCGTTAATTAGGAAACACATAAAATTTAAGATAGTGCATCCAGTTGACATAGATGGACAGCACAATACTGAGTTGGGCTAGTGTGAAATACTGTGGCACTGGGAAAGCAAAATTGAGAGAAGAAGTGCATTATAGTACAAATGACTCTGAAGTATAATGAACAACTGTACAGAGAAACAGAGTGGGCCAGTAAATAAGACTGTCTTATAATGGTGGAATTGGGGGGATTTTAACTTTCCAGATATAGACTAAAACTTGTGGGATGGTCACTCACACACTAGCCAGACTTTTGTGAATTTGTGAGATGACTGTTTTCTCTGGCAGCATGTTCGAGAGGCAACCAGAGGGAATAATACTCTTGATCTGATTATCAGCAGAAATTATTTATACACTATGAATTGGCAGATAAAGGAATCACAAGGTGGCCACAGTGTACTGAGGTGAGATTTACTGAAATATCTAACTACCATCAGGGGTAAAGGGAAGGATTTTTGCTTTTGTAAAGATTAGCTTTAGCATTAGTAGAGGCATATGATGCAAGAAAGCAAGCTTATGCAGATTGGATGATTGTTGAAAACAATCATCCAATAAATCTACAAAGAGCCTTGCTAGTGTATGAGTGACTAAACCCACAAATTCCAGTCAATATCTGGGAAATTAAAATCCCCCATTATAAGACTCTGATTTACCAGCCCACTCTATTTCCCTGTACAGTTCCTCATTATACTCAGAGTCATTATGCTTATAACACACTCCTACTCTCAATTTTGATCTCCCAGTGCTTATGTCACACCAAACCGACTCGACTGCACTGTCCAGCGATGTCGACTGGCTTCACTTCCTTGGATTTTATGTGTTTCTTAACTAATAGTATAACCCCTCCTCCCTTACTATCTTGTCTATCCTTCCTGTACACATTGTACTTCCCAAATTCCAGTTCTACATTCCTTATATCTGTGTGACACAAAGTCTCTGATATCCCAACAATATCTGCCTTTGAAGTTCTGAGTAATACCTCAAATTCATCAAATTTTTTTACCAAACTCCTAGCATTGGTGTACATGCACCTGTCCCTATTCTTAGCTATCCTAACACAATCCATGTGTTAACTTGTACCGCAATGACTTCCAGCAATCTCTGAAATACCCTGCATCTTGTTTTCCAGGCTGCTGCTCATTCCAATAGAAGCAGTGCAAGAATCTCTTTCACCTCTGCCAGTGGCTACTGTTAATCTATTAGTCCTTGTATCCCCCCCAAGCTAGCAGTTTTCCGACTCACCTAACACTGCCTCGATAGCATCAGCAAATATTCTTGCACCGTTTCTATTTAAGTGTATCCCATCCCTGTAGAAGTAGTGTCTCCTGTTGACAAGTACAGACCAGGCTGAAAAAATTCTACCCCTTGAACCTTGCACAATCTTTCCAGGGCCGAATTGATCGACAAGGCTCTCATCATATACTCCCTCCTATCGTGTCTGGGCAGAACTGCAGACACTTTCAAATTTAACCCTAATTCATGCCTTTTTTTCAACAATGACCTGTACTTGTTAAGTAATTCTGCTGGTCTCCTACTCTTAATATCATTAGTGCCAATGCGTAAAACAATATCACCCTTTGTGCCCTTAAAAGATGATATCTGTTCTACAATGTCATCAACCTTTCCCCGTTACAGACATACCCTGGTCTTGTTCCACCTATCCTTTTTACATAGCATGTTCCCTGTTTCCCTGACAATAGAGTCACCAACAACTACTAGTTCCTGTGGGAGCAGTGCTTTCTGCCTTTGGGGTTGCGGCTGTGTTGCGTGATGTCAAGTGCAAGCTCTGGCATTGATGTGGGCAGCTGAGAGCTTGATGAGCCCCCTCTATTTAGATCCTTTGAGGGCATCCACCCTGTCCTTCAAGCTCTTATAAAGGTCCATAACAACACTGAGTTGTCACCTCATTTCCTCACACTCCTTACATCGTGCGCACACAAAGACTTCCCCCTTGGCAATATCATGTCCCGTACCTGATTGCTCCACAAACATCAAGCAAGCAGTGCATTTTAAAATGCTGTGATTCAGAGGGCAACTGCCCCCTCAGTTCTCCCCTGAGCCACAGAACTCCATTTAGCTTGAGCCTTTTGCTTTGCTGCTTTACAGAAAATAATTAAATATAACAATTGGTCAATAAAGCGGCTAACTATAGCTAAAATTCGTCCAGTTCACTGGCTCTGCAAAATTTGTAAAATACATGGATTGGATACCCTTACCAATACTAAGTATTAACCGACAAAATCTCTATCTTCCTTAAAATTTAAACTAAATATCGTAACTAGAAATATAGAGCTACTCTAGAAAATAACTTGATATGACAATTCAAGCCAATTTAAGTTAATAAAACAAAAAAAAACTTCTCGATGTTCCTCAGCCGTAAAAACTTCACCTGCACAAGGCTATATACAATGGTCTCAGAAAGTTTTTAAATTCTATACAGTAGGATCAACTGATAATGTTACCAACACCAAATTCTAATTGAGAAGCATTCAAGGAAATAATCTTGGAAGCTATTAGGCTTTTATTATTATTGTTGCTCTTATATTATTTCTCCCTGACTGGGGGATTCCACTCCGCGACGGGTGCTGCTACCAAGTACACAGGGTGATTGTAATGTCTGGTTGTAATGTTGGTCTAGGAAATCTCTGACTATCCTACAGGTGTTCAGGATTGCGACTTTCTGGAGTTCGTTGTAGGTATTATCTGGGATACCTATTGCTGCTAGGCTACTATGTAGAGTCTTTGGTACCATACTAGTGGTTGACACAATGATTGGGATGGTTGATACTTCTTGCATATGCCACATCTCCTTGATCTCGTGACTCAGGTTCACGTACTTCCTAATTTTTTCCTCATGGGTTTTCTGGACATTGCTAGTGTTGGGCACCACTATGTAGGTAGGTAGCCTTTTCCATCTTGTTCACAAGGATTATGTTTAGTCTGTTGTGCAGAATGGTCTTATCCGTTATTATGGCGCAGTCCCAGTACAGCTTGTGGATTCGCCTGGGGTTTGTACTTGTAGTATGGTACACTTTCTTTGGTCAACTGGTATTTTTGCTCGCTAGCTTCTGATGTATTATCCTGGCTACCAGGTCATGACTATGAGTGTACTCAGTCTGGGTTATCGTCTTGCACCCCGCTGTGAAGTGTTGGATCATTTCTGAGGCCAGGTGGCATCGTCGACATGTGTCATCTGACATTCTGGGCTCCTTTGCGATGTATTGGATGCCAAGTATGAATCCTTTAGTCTCAGGGAACAGCGTCCCACTTGTGAGCCATGCATTGGAAGCAATGTTATCGATGTGTGTGTGTGTTATAAAGGTTTAATGGTGCATAAGCTGCTGGGGCTATAGTGCGTCTTGTTATCGATGTGATCTTGATGGAGGTCATTGTAGTGTCTGCCATGGAGTGGCTTCTTTGCCCATCTTTCTAACTTCGTTTCTTGTACTGTCTGGACAGGAGGGGGGGTTCCTCGCTTAGGTTGAGTGGGGTATACCACTTATCTATCTTCGTTATGGCCTGGTGGAGTGGTGGTGTTGTTCTCGAAGTAATCCTTCAGGTTGACTATCACTGTTTTCTGTTGCTCTATCAGGCCCCTTTCTCCCACCTTCCGAGGTATTGTTAGTCTTTTCACTGCTGACTTCGGGTGGTCATCATTGTCCTTGTCTTTTGCATGATAACTTCTAGCTCAGTGTTAGTCCAATCTATGACTCCGAATGCACATGTTAGTACTGGAGCCGCATAGGTGTTTATGGCTTTAACTGTGTTTCCTCCATTCAATTTTGATTTCAATAGACTTCTGAGTCTCTGATAACATTTTTCGATCAGGCACTTCTTGATTTCCTTGTGTTCTAACTGCTCAGTCTGCATCATCCCTAGGTATTTGTAGGCCTCTCCTGTCATAACTTCGATCTCTTTACCAGTGAGCAGCTGGTAGTTTCGGCCAACTAACTTTACCTGGTGCAGTGTGTAGGTCTTGCATTTGTCTAGACCAAATTCCATCCTGATGTCATTGCTGAGTTTGGTGATCCAGAGTAGTTGCTGGAGTTGCTTCTCGGTTGCCACGTAGAGCTTGATGTCATCCATATACATCAGGTGGGTGAGGGTGTACAGGTTCTTTCTTCCTACTTTGAGGTTATATCCATACTTGCTGCCATTGGGCATGATGGATAGCGGGATGAGTGCTAGACAGAACCATAGTGGGCTCAGAACATCTCCATGAAAGATTCCTCTTCTAATGGGGATTGGCCTGGTTATGATGTTCTCGACCTTAATAGTGGTACTCCATTTTGCCATTGTTGCTCCTAGGAAGTTTGTCACTGTCGGATTGACCTTGTAGATCTTCAGGGTCTCTATTAGCCAGCTATGAGGTACGGGGTCGAAGGCCTTGCGCTAATCGATGTAGGCCATGTATAGGATGTGGTGCTTCTTGAAGGCTTGCTCCATAGCTGTGGCATCTATTGTTAACTGCTCCTTGCATCTTCTCTGCTGTTCGGCCATTATGTTCTGACTCTCTAAGTGGTCTGATATCTTCTTGGCTATGCAGGTGGTCAGAATATTGTACATCGTTGGAAGGCATGTGATTGGCCTGTATTTCACCGTGTTTCTTCTATCTTCATCTTTAGGCTTCAGATATGTGACTCCTTCAGTGAGAAACTTTGGGATTGTCTCTGGGTGCCTTATCATTCGAGTGAACTGCTCTGCTAGGTGCTTGTGTGTGTGTGTGTGTGTGTGTGTGTGTGTGTGTGTGTGTGTGTGTGTGTGTGTGTGCGCGCGCAGGTGAGCTTCTTGTACCAGTAGTTGTGGATGTTATAAATTCCCGGGGTTCGCCAGTTGTGGGTGTTCCTGATTGACTGTTTTACTACTACTTCTCGAATCTCATACTCTCTCATCTCTTGTATGTATTTCGTTTTCTTTTGTTCTACTTCTATCCAGGGTGCTCTGTTGTTGTGTCTTACTTCACTGCTTCAGATATTTCCCCAGAACTCCTCGATCATCTTCTTTGTGGGTGGTCCATTTCCTGCTTTCTCATCTTCACCCAGTTTCCTGTAGAAGGCTCTTTGGTCCTCATCAAAGATTCGGTTGTTTATTTTCCTCTGGGAGCTCTCTTTGCATCGGTGTAGTCTCTTGCTGAGTGCGAGGAGGTTCTGCTTCAGTGGGTCCAAGCATTCTCCTATTCTCTGATTTCTGGTCTCATGTTTGCTGTGGATGCTGTCTCTCTTGAGGATGCTCTTCACCTTTCCAATCAATTTCTTATTTCTATTACTCTGTTGGTACTGGGTCAACTGACCTTTTTTTTTTTTTTTTTTTTTTTTTTTGATTTGGTAGTTATTGGCGCATCGGCTTCTGTGGCCATATTGCACCTCCCAAGGTTTTTGCAGTACTTTGATCCAAGCCCGAGGCGGGAATCGAACCCGCGACCTTTGGGTTGCCGGGCAGGTACTTTACCCACTCGGCTAGCCCGGTCGGCTTCAACTGACCTATCTTGACTATTAATTCTTCAATCTTCTGCTGAAGTCTTCTTTCCCAAGCTGGTGGTTCCTTCTGTTTTCTGTTCTTCTACTACTGGTCTCTCGTTTCTTTTCCATTAATCCTAGTGGCTGCTATGGCAGTACAGTTTACTCATGTGTGGATAGCCTCCAGCACTGCACCATTGTTGTCAAGGTAATGTGGTATTATTTGCCGATTGAGGTGGTCTGTTACTCTCCACAGGATTTTATTTAGCCTCTGCTTAGGTATCACATGGGTTTTTGTGGGGTCTTTGAAATCTGTTATTATAATAATAATTATTATTATTATAAGCCATATAGTGCAACGAAGCCCGAGGCTTATGCTGCACCAGCCAAAAAAAAAAAATAATAAAAAATTTCTGAATTACCCAGAGAGAGCGAGAGAAAATGAAAGTCAGAAGTAGAAGGGAAGGGAACCACCAAGAAAGAGAAGAATGATGATATCCAGCTCAGGACCCTGGGCGTGTCATGCCCATACCAGATGAGAGCCCCTTAGGCCTAAATGGAAGTCAGAGGAACAAATGAACCTCATGACAGAAAAGAATAATGTATGGGATGCATATAAATTATCAGGAGACGCAGATGCCTAAGGAGGAGATCAGATATTTTGCAATCAAGTCACCAAGGAGGATAGGCAAGCGAAGGCAAATTACAAGAAATATTTGGCAAAGAAAGAAAAACAGTAAAGTCTTCTTTATTTATATAAACTCAAGAAGAAAGGGGATGAATTAGATTGGTCCACTCAATATCGATGGTTCGATTGTTGATGGTTCTGCTCAGGTAGACAAGGAATAATACTCTTGATCTGATTATCCAGACAAGGTTGGTTGGTTGTTGGGTTTTATTGGTGCATTAGCAACTAAGGCTATCAGGACAAACTGAATAAATGGGTCAGTAAATAAGATAAACTGAATGAGTATATTGCATACCCCTCATATTAGGGGTATTATCTACATTTTTCAGCCTTGGATTTATCATTTTTGGGGAAGTAGGAACACTGTCTTGTTTCCATTTGTTCCTGAGCAAAGAGTGCCAAAACTAACTTATCTGGTACCTCTATCTTGATATCCATGCTTTCCTATATTGAAAGGAAAATTTAGGTTTTTTTTTTTTTTTTTTATCTAACAATTTCTTTTCTTACAGGTGGGGCATTAGGAGTAGTTGCTGATTGGTTCTTCTGTGCAGGATTTTGTAAACTTAGTAAGTTGAGTTCAATGGAAGCAAATGACTCCTGTGCTGATATGGTCATCTGCAGTGCCCCAACATTTTCCCCAAACCTTCTAGGTGCATGAGGGCTTTCCACTATTTACAGGCTTGATGCATTTTTCTGGTCTCTTGATATAAGTTGTTCAGCTACGTTTCCACCAATACTACCCAGCATGCTCAAAAGTATGCAGTGCTCTACTCCGCAATTTGTACAAACTGGCTTAGAAGCTGGACATTCCTTGCTCACTTGGTTTTTGGTATCATACAGAGCACAAGCAAGTTTGCCACAACAGGCTGTTTGCAAGTAGCCATACTTTTGGCAATAAAAAAGTTTACAGCCTCCAAGTTCTTGATTGAACTTGTAAGCCATGGAGTGCTGAATGTAAGGATGAGAACTCAAGCAGGAACGAGATTCCCATCCTTCTGCATCAATACTCCCTTTACAGCTGTCACACATTGATCTTTCAATTCAGAGCAGATCTATTCTTCAAAAGACATGAAGAAGATCCCACTCGATATGACAACACATGAACAGGTCAGAGTTTTATGAGGATTACAATGATAAGTATTCCGCCTATTGAAGTGGCTAGCATAATTTGCCAAGTATGTTTTGAACACGAAGCTTCAACCAAAAGGTTTCCAGAATGCAGCCTCTTCAGGATTTTGGAGATCCTGCCAGTTGTTCTAATCCTTGCTGGATGAAAAGGAGTGACATTTTCCAAACAGCATGCTCTCCACTGGAATAGAGAATGTGGTGCTAATGATGGTGTATCCTTATTTCTAGTTCATTTTGCAGAGGTTATGTCAGTATCATCTGACAGACAGGTAGGGGCCATGCTGATCCCCAGAAAAAGAAGTATTTAAATTACCCATCCCAGTAAAATAAAATGTATAATGCCCTAAGTACTTCAGTCACCACACAGTCCTATGAGAGGATGTGCACTTGTGAACAAGCAGATACTGGATACATGAATGGGATGCCAAGTTTGTTTATAGCATCATAACCACATTTCCAATATTTGGTGTTTAATGGCGCATTTGAAACTTAGGTCATAATGACATTTCCAATAAGTCTTCATCCTGTCCCAGTTGCAAAGGGAAGAACTATTGGAATGTAATTGGCCTGAGAAGTAAAACCATCAGCTGACTGATCCCAATTGGGCTCGTCTGAGATCTTCCATTTTGTCAAAGCAGGGGCCAAAATTGTGTATTATGGCCGAGCCCCCTAACCCACCAGTATCCCCCATTCTGAGTTACCACAGGGCGACGTATAAACTGCACATGCTGGATTCCAATGATATAACCCTGGAACCAAGGTACAGATGCTAATAGGTAGAATAGGTAGTAATGCTAATTTGGAGGACCAGCAGCATCACTAGAAAGTCCACTCAAAAGGTACAGGTGCACATGTAGAGGGGCAAGTTAGGCAGATGATGTAAGAAGTGACAATTGAAGTTTAATATTAACAAATGCAGGGTACCTCTTATGGGGAGCAGTAACCCCAGATTAAAATACCAGCTGTATGGTACCATACTCAGGGAAATGGAGAATAAAATAGACCTGGGGCTAATTGTGCTGTCAGGTATGATGTTCTCTGGGCAGTGCAGATGGGCTGCCAGGTGGTTTTGTCAATGATATACATGAATTTTGCCAACAGGGATAAGGAGGTAATTATCCTGTTGCAGAAGGCAATAACAATGCATTTATCTTTAGTACTGCATACAGGTCTCAATGCCGCATTCCGGGAGGGATGTAAATTTGTTGGAACAGGTGCAGAGAAAAAATAGATTGGTGACGAATGCAAAATGGTGATTTTAATAAGAAACGGCAGTGTTGAGAGCAAGGTAGCTGCATGGGTGTCGGCCGCCCGTGCACAAACTTTCATAAGACTGCCGTCTACTAAAAAGGGGTTACAAAATAATTAAAAATTTTATTATATATTTATTATTCTAATCACAGTACAACCAGTTCAAAGTATTGTTAAATATATAATGCCAATATCCTAAAAACATAAAAAATATAAATAGGACACAAAATAAATTTTCAGCATATAAAAAAGATTACATAGTATGATAATAATCAGTTCAACTTGGTAATAATAAGTATCACAAAAAAAGAATTTTAAATTCTTTATTATTATTTTAGTAATCAAAGTACATTCAGTTCAACTTATTTTTCAATATATCACAAAAAAAAAAATAAATAAATAAAAATTAAAAAAAATATATATATATACACATACACACACACACACTCATACAGCAGATTCTCGATTTACCGAGATCGGATTAACTGGGACAATTCAAGACTCCAAATTAAAAAAAAAAAAAAAAACAACAAGAAATCATAAAATTCAAGTAATAACTAGAATAGGTATAAACAGATATTTTGCAAGTTGTAAATAAGCGAGAAGAAGAAGTGTTATAAGTTGTCATTGGGAGATTAATTTGCCTATTTTCTTGCAACCCCTGCTGTCTTCACAACCGCCACTAAAAAAAAAAAAAAAAAAAAAAAGAGACCAAATGTTAAGTTTGTTCTAGAGCATTGCATCAAATGTTGTATTCCGTTGCACCACAAAAAGACAAATTTTGGTTTGTTATTTATGTCAGGGTTATCAAAATTTTTTTTTATACTAAATATATATATTTTTTTTGTTTAGAAATCACAAAAATGATGGGTAAATGCAAAAGAGTTTCGTTTTCAGTTAAACAAAGACTTGAAATTATTCAAAAGTTTGATAATGGTGCATCCATTAAATCCAAACCGTATGCGACGCTATAAAAAATAAGGGTAAACTATTCGATTTAAAATCGACATAGAAAAAAATAAATAGAAGCATCGTATTGGACACATGAGTAGTATGTGGTAAGTTTTTTTATCTATTACCATATTTTTTTTACGTAGATTGCTCAACATTTTTCAATACAGTAAGTCCCTGATTTACGCAACTACGTATTTATGTACATTTGTTTTCACACTTTTTTTTTTTTTACATTTTTTTTTAGGATTGTAAAATTTAAAACAACAAAAGAAAATAATAATAAGCAATCAATAACAACGATCACAGCATGCACAAATTGCACAAGTGAAATCGTAGTAACAAGCAAAAAAATAGGAAAGAAGAGAAGATTCTTACAATTATTTGTTGTTTTTTTTTTAAATGACTGAAGATTTCAGTGACACACTTCACCATAATAACGTAAACACCCCCAGGGGCTCACATCTGCTGAGTATGGGCTGGGCATCATCATTCGTCTCTTTCTTGGTGATTCCTTTCTACTCTCTCTCTCAGGGTAATAAGGAAATTTTTTTTTTGGCCAGTGCAGCATAAGCCTCAGGCTTCCTTGCACCATAAGGCTAATAATAATAATAATAATAATAATAATAATAAAACCCACAGAATTCCAGCTATCGGTATCATCGCAAATGCAATAAGATCGAGTTTACTACTCGTTTATAATAGATTGCACTAACAGAAAAGCCGAATAAAACGGAAAGTGAAATTGTTTTTATTATTTTTTGGTAACCTCCAGAAATGTGCTTTAGTAAAATGTGAACTCATGCGGGACGATAACAGTGAGTTTTCGCTTAACCCTGTGAAGTTCTTTACAGAAAATTTCATTTTGACCATTGTCATGGTGCCAAACTAAGAGAATAAATGACAGCCATACTAGTAAATCTACCAAGGAAAGGAAAGCGATCGATTTGGATGAGAAAAGTAAACTAATAAGAATGTATGAAAATGGTAAAACATTAACAAGTATCGTGCTGAATTCAGATTTGTCAATAATAATATAGTAGCAATATGTTACTAGTCATTTCTGAGTTACGTAAAATTCGATGATGTAAGAAGTTCTGGAACGTATGTCGGGAACTTTTATATTTTTGGATTAACTGGGAAATCGATTATCCAGGATTTGTTTTTTACCATCTATCCCAGAAAAGTCTGTGTGTGTGTGTGTGTGTGTGTGTGTAAGTAGGTAACAAAATATTTTTTTCGGCAGCACAAAAAGATTACATACACTGAATGATCACTAAATTACGACCAACCATATGAAAACTGAATGTGACCCGTTGACGATATGAGAGTGTGCAGTTATCAACCTATGTAGCACAGGTAAGGTGTCAGTGGGTTCAATGAGTAGTAAAATTCCGAGTGTGTTGGGTAAAGGGAAGGATTTATCGGACTTTGATAAAGGACAGATTGTGGGAGCTCGACAAGCTGGTGCCTCGATTTCCAAAATGGCTGAACTGATGGGGTGTTCGAGAGCCACCGTTGTTAAAGTGTGCCAAGACTGGCGTTAAAATGGTCAAACAATGAACCGACAGCAACACTGCAAAGGTTAGCAAAAGGTTGATGTTATAGGTGAGTGCCAGGTCCAAAACAAACAGGCACAGCACTGTTGAAGAGTTGACTACCCAATATAACATGGGCCAATCCGGAACAACATCTGGCATGACTATGCGTGGCCCGCTCGCAAGTATGGGCTATACAAGCAGACGATCCCCACGGCATCCTCTCCTAACCAAAGTTCATCGGCGTAAAAGAGTCGCCTGGTGCAAAGAGCATGCAAGTTGGATGTTAGAAACTGGAAGAAGGTGTGATGAGTCACGTTATTTACTCCACACCGTGGATGGTCATATACAGATTTGGCATCAACAACACGAGGCTCTTCATCCATCATACATGGTATCAAAGGTGCAGGCCGGTGGAGGGTCAGGCACTTTTGATACCATGGTGTGGGGCATGTTTCACTGGCAGGAACTTGGATCCCTGGTGCAGGTAGAACAACGCATCACTGGTCTCCACTATCGTCAACTGCTTGCTGACTGTGTACACCCCGCTATGTTATACTTTTCCAAAATGCCGATGGTGTCTTCCAGGATGACAATGTGCCAAGCCATCAGGCACTTGATGTGCAGGAATGGTTTGAGGAACACAGCTCTGCTTCCAGCATATCGACTGGCCTCTGAACTCCCCCATTGCTAGCCGCATTACACACAGCTTGGTTGCCCATACCTCCCAAATGCTTCCGACATCTTGTTGAATCAATGCCACATTGGATAGCTGCTGTACTGAGGGCAAAAGGAGGACCTAGGAAATATTAGGCAGGTGGCCATAATTCAGAGATCACTCGGTGTATATAATTAACTATTAATCTAATCTTATATAATGTGTAATAACTATAATCAAATAGCAGTCTATTGCACTAATGTTTAGTAGTACGTAAATTTGTATTATATTTTTTATAATTACGGAATTTAATCACACACATTATAATTAAAATAATTACATAATCTGTACTCTTCGGGATTTTGCTGCTACAAAAAAAATTCTTTATTAATGCGCCAATGTCCAAAATTATCCATAATATTATTTTCTACAGATATTATAGATAAATCTGTTAAATGTTCCTGTTCCATAGTTGATCATAAATAATTTTTTTATAATTTTGGGCTTCAAGAAACTTCTTTCCCCTGGAGCAACTGACATGGTAGTGTCAGAAAAATTCTTAGGACTACTGAAATATTTGAAAATGCATCCTGTAAATTGTTCTTGTATATAAACATTAATAAATAGTGAGGAGATATTTCTTTTTTTATAAAACATTGTAAGGATTTGATTTCCTCAAAAAGAGTTATGCTGTCAATATCACGATCATTCAAATTTTTGTCGTCGCTTAATTTCATGTGCAAATCTTTGCAATCTTTTAATATATTACTTCTTCATTCCATTCGCTTAACGCGTTGATATTATAGACAATTTTAAACACTTCATTATTCTCTTTCAGCAGCATAAACCTTTCAGTAAGAGATGACAGAGTAATGTCAAGTATCAAGAAAAAAATATCTATTTTAAAATTATCTTTGGCATTTTTTATAGGTTCATCCCTTGCTTCATATTGAAACATTTTTGCTCCGGAAAAACAGGATGTTTTTCCGGAGCAAATGTTATTAATTCTGCAACACAAACCGCTATTTGTGTTGTAGAATTAATAACATTTTCAAAATTCTGGTCTGTTCTATAATGTTTAAAAGACTTACAAGATATTCAACATGTTCAGTAACTGTTTCTGTATTAAATGATGGGTTCTGCATCATTTTACTGATAACATTAATTTGGCTTAAAATATCATGCCAAATAATGATTGAGCAAAGAAATTTAAATGAAGCTATTTTTGAAATAAGATTGTTAGCCTGAGTTCTTGAATTGATATCTTTAGTATTATTATCAGTTATATCCAAGAGGGCCTGATAAATTTCCAAAATGTTAATTTTAAGAGGCTTTATTGCTTCTATTCGACTTTCCCATCTTGTATTTGATAGCAATTTTAGGCTTAAATTTTGAACATGGGATTTTAATACAGCCCAACGCTTAGTAGATGAGGAAAAATAAAGGTATAATTCCTGTATAACGCCAAAAAAATCAACTATATCAAACAAAATTTTTGCTGCATCATTGACTACTAAATTTAAAGAGTGAGCAGAACATGGTACAAAGAAGGTTCTTGAATTTGCTTCAATAATTTTTTGCTGGAGACTGTTACGTCTACTGCACATATTTGCACAGTTATCATATCCTTGACCACGTAAATCCGAAATGTCAAGATTTAATTAATTTAAATGATTTGAAATGAATGCCAGTGGTATCGTTCACAGAGCAAAATCCCAAAAAATGTTCTTGAATTTCTGCAATATTTTTATTTTTATTAAGATACGCAAACCTGATAACAAGAGTTAATTGTTCTGTTAAGGTTATATCCGGAGTAGTATCAAGAAATAAAGAAAATTTTGCGTTTTTAACCATTTCTAAAATTTTGTTTTATACCTTCAGAAATTATATGAATTTTTTCATTCTGTATACAGTAACCCTCGTATAACATGGTTATTAGGTTCCGATAAAATGTGTTGTGCGAAACTGTGCTTTATAGAGGCTTTAAGAAACAGTACAAAAGTGGGGGTTACGTTCCAAAAGCTAACAAAAATACTCTTTTTCGTTAACAAAATGACACCATTCTAGATTTCGTATATCTTCTCCTCTCTGCTGTCCTGTCCAAGAGGACAAGAATACAGTTAAAAAATCAGTAATATGGGTTTGTTTACTTTTGTTTGATAAATCTTTGTGAATTTCATTGTATGGAACTAAGCATTTTTGAAGCTCCCTTTTCAACTTTGTGTTGCTTTCAATCAAGAATCTGCATTCAAAAAATAAGATTCTAATTGCTCGGCTAACTTTATTCTTTTTAGTGTAAAATTTGGAAGTTTAGAATTTTCATCTGCGCTGATTTGATTTTATCTCCGATGCCATTTGCACCAAATCTGCTACACCGGCCTCTTCTTCTACCAGCAATTCTTGAACGTCTTCAATAATCATATCTTTATTTTTTAGGAGCATCAGCAACTAAGGCCATGTTACTCTGTGTATATTGTCTATAAATTGTGTGTGTCCTCAGGTCGATTTTCTGTTTTTCTAGACGAAAAACCCGAATTCCTGAGGGAAAAAACCATGCTACCCTCACCCGACTAACTCAGCCATGTTGTGAAAAAGACCCATAAAAATTCCTTCCTTCATTGACAGGATTCGAACTTAGGTCTTTTCCAGTCAGTGCTGTGAGGAAGGTGATTCTATGAACTGTGCCACCCACGAGGGTTTCAGTAGTTATCAATAAAACTGGAAGAATTGTGCAAGGCTCAAGGGGTAGAATTTTTTTCAGCCTGGTCTGTACTTGTTAACAGGAGAGACTGCTTCTACAGGGATGGGATACACTTAAATAGAAAGGGTGCAAGAATATTTGCTGATGCCATCAAGGCAGTATTAGGTGGGTCGGAAAACTGCTAGCTTGGGAAGATAAAAGGACTAATAGATTAACAGTAGCCACTGGCAGAGGTGAAAGTGATTCTTGCACTGCTTCTATTGGATGAGCAGCAGCCTTGAAAACAAGCTGCATGGTATTTCAGAGACTGCTGGAAGTCATTGTGGTACAAGTAAACACATGGGTTGTGTTAGGGTAGCTAAGAATAGGAACTGTACACCAGTGCTAGGAGTTTGATAAATAAATTTGATGAATTTGAGGTATTGCTCAAAACATCAAAGGCAGATAATGTTGGGATATCAGAGACGTGGTGTCACACAGATATAAGGGGTTATGTCAGATGAACTAATGGGACATATGGCACAGAAGAAAAATGCATAGGATACATATAAATTAAGGGTGACATGGAAGCCTATGATAGATATAAGCTGGTCTGTAACCAAGTCACAAAGGAGATTAAGCAGGCAAAGGCAGATTATGAGAAACCCTTAGCAAAGGATGCAAAGAAAAACAGAAAAGAGATTGGTCAACTTGATATTGAAGGTTCAACAGTTGAGGGTCCTGCTGAGGTGGCTAACAAACTAAACGAATATTTTGCATCTACATTCACACACGAGGAATTATTCAGGAAGGGGAATGCCAGAGGTGAAGTTAGCTCTGGCAGTGAGCTAGATGATTTTGTAATAACTGAGAGGAAAGTGGAGGAGAAATTGGTGAGGATAAACATAAAGAAGGCACCGGGGTGGATGGAATCTATCCAGTTATATTAATAGAGGCAGCAAAGGAAGTAAGCAAACCCTTAGCCATAATTATGACAGCTTCTTTGGACTTGGGAGAGGTACCCATAGACTGGAGATGTGCAAATGTGACCCTAATTCACAAAGGAGGATCAAAGGCTGACACAAGTAATTATAGACCTGTGAGTTTAACTTCTGTTCCAGGAAAATTAATGGAAGCACTGGTTAAAGAAGCACTGCAGGATCATCTAGACAAGACTTCAGTTATGGCTCGGAAACAGCATGGTTTTGTTAAGGGAAAATCTTGTCTGACCAATTTCCAATTTGATTGGATACTATGGTGCAGTCACTAAAAAACTGGATGCAGGGAATAACTTTGATATTATATATTTGGATCTTAGAAAGGCTTTTGATACGGTTGCACATGGAAGACTGCTGCACAAATTGGAGCAGTGTGGCATTGGAGGCAAATTGCTGCTAAGGATAAAGGGATGGTTGAGACAGAGAAGATAGAGTGGTAATCAATGGACACTGCTTATCGTGGACTAATGTTATTAGTGGAGTTCCTCAGGGTTCAGTGTTGGGTCCTTTGTTTTCTGTATTTATAAATGATATTGATGATGGTATATCAAGCTTAATGTCCAAGTTTGCAGATGATACAAAGGTTGGCAGGGTTGTTAAGGACAGTACTGACGCTATGCTGCTGCAACAGAATCTGGAAAGATTGAGCTGATGGGCTGAAAGGTGGCAAATGAATTAACATTGACAAATGTAAAGTACTACATACGGGAAACAGTAACCCCAGAGCAACGTATCAACTCTGTGGTAGTACACTGACAGTGGTAGAGATGAAAAGGACCTGGGGGTAATTGTGTAGGCAGATATGAAGTTCTCTGAGCAGCGTAGACAGGCTGCAAGAGTAGCTCATGGTGTATTGTCAATGATATACAGGAATTTTTCTAGCAAGGATAAGAAGGTGATTATTCCCTTGTATAAGGCAATGGTCAGGCCACACCATGAATACTGTATACATGTCTGGAGGCCTCATTTCAAGAAGGATGTAGAGCTGCTGGAACGAGTACAGAGAAGGGCAACAAGATTAGTGAATGGAACAAAGTGTTGCTCTTACGAAGAAAGGCTTATGTTTTGCAAATTACAGTGTCTGGAGATTAGGCACCGGCGAGGTGATCTGATAGAGGTGAATAAAGCCTTGAATGGTTTGAGCATGTTCAATGCCGATGGGATTCTTCCTCTTGCTCAGAATAATCACCTGAGAGGGCATAAATTCCAATTGAGGAAAGACAGATGTAGGATAGATGTGCGGAAATTTGCCTTTAGCCAGCAGGTAGTTGGTGGAACAGACTTCCATCCCTTGTTTTGGAAGTTGATAGCCTAAATAAATTTAAGGCTGAGCTGGACAGGTATTTCGAACAAATAGAGGGGTGAAATGGAAGTGTTTTTTTTTAAATTTTTTTTATTTTTATTTTTTCGCTGATGCTGCATAAACTTGCTTTCTTCCATCATATGCCTCTACTAATGCTAATGCTAAAACCTTCCGCTCCTACTGATGTAGCAAGTTCTACTATCGCACTAATGCCGTTTTGTGCCCTTTCGATCATATTTTCTGAATGAGCTGACTCCCAACCATAAATTTTTCCACGCGCATTTAACATTGACTGTTTTACTTCATTCGGAAGTAAAGCTATGATTCCGATACAATCCACAACTAAGAAATGTTTCCATTACTTCAATAGATTCAGAATCAATTTTTTGCAAAATCCATTCTAGCGATTTTTTGATGAAATGAGTTTTAAAGATGAATAACATGCCTTTATCTAACAGTTAATGAAAGAAGTTGTATTAACCCAGTACAACTGTGGCGGTAGAAACATAACTTAAAAGTCTGGAAGACTTAAATCTTTTGGATGGCCTGGTATTGTTTCATGTATCTTCTGCTTTCTGCTGTTCAAGAGGACAGGAATACAGTTAAAAAATCAGTAATCAATCCAATAGTAATAAAACTTTGAATTCTAGATTTTTTTCGCAAGTTCAGTAGCAACAGAACATAACATGGGAATTTCCCAACAAAATGAAATACAGGGATTTCTGAATAATTTTTTTTTGACTAGTGAGTCAACAGTGGGAATTCAAAAAGAATGGAAATGTTTAAAAATTACATCCAACATAATGGCAGAGTTTTCCCCATACAAATGCTGAAAAATACTCTCTTATGCAAGGTTTACCGAAATTCTCTAACCGTGTTAGAGTGAATCCGTGTTAAATAAGTACAGTGTTGTGAGAGGATTGCTGCAATTCACCAATCTTGTTAGAGCGAAACCGTGTTGTAGAAGTACCAGGTTATACAGGGGTTGCCTGTATTATCTCTCAAATAATATGCAATATTATTTTTTTGGAATGTTTGAATGAGATGTAGATGATCCAACATTATTGAATCACATTTAGCAACAGTTTCTATTAATTTAAAAAATTACCATTGTCCTTATCATACAAATTTTTCCAAGAACCTCTAAAAGCAATACACTACCCTGATAACTACTGTATTATGTATATTAAACGTATTAAACGTATATTAAATCAATAACTGATTGCCAATATTTTTTCTCGATGTTGTACAGTCTCTGTTCTATTACATCAATCATACATTTATTACTTAAAGATAGTTTGAGTTCGCAATACTATTTTTAATATGGAGGGCACTTCTCTCATGTCTTTTTAATATGTGTATGTAATAAATTTTGCCAATCATTAAAGCATATTCACTGCTAAACTGAGATTTTTGATTATCAAATAGCCTACAATAGTAGCAAAAAACAGAATTTCGAGTATATCAAATAATTTCTTTTGACTTTTTCCGTCTAATTACAACTGTTTTTCTCAGTTCATGTCCATCACACAATCTTTTCTTCGTCATGTAGCATAACATGAGGGGTACCATTACAGAATTTGAGCCTCTCTGTGAAAAAAAAAAAAAAATAATAATAATAAAATAATAATAATAATAATATAGGCTATATTTTTAAATTTTAATATTCAACTAATCGAACCCAAATGCCACCACCTTGATGAGCCACCCATGTGCGGGGCACACCCTGAAAACCTGCACGCAGTGGTCCTGATCAAAAGACCAGGCATCTGTGAGGATATATGAGTGAGGTGTATAATGACTTGAAAGCATGGAGGCTCAATGTGGATGGAATCCTTCGATTGCTCAGAATACACATGCAGGAGAATAAATTCAAATTGATGAAGCATAGTTGAAGGGTGGATGTGTGGAAAAAACTTCCATCTGGTTTTGTAAAGGTGTAGTTTGAATAAATTCAAGACAGAACTAGACAAACTGCTAGTGGGGATAGACAAGTGAAATGGGAAGTGTTAGCGTTTTTTTTTTTTCCTTTTTTTTTTCTAATGCTATATAAGCATTCTTTCGTGTATCAATTCCCACTACTACTGCTAATGGCCAGATCGCCGATATGGCTGCCTTCCGGTACAGACGTGTTGTTTAATGCTCTGCAAATGTAATACAGTTAAAAATTATTGGTTCTAGTTGAAGATCAACCTTCAGTGGACTTATAGGGTCAGACTTTTCTAACTTTCTAGGAAAATGTAATCAGATTTTTACATTATCTATCTATTTCCTTTATTGTGAGACAGGCCATCACGCCGCTCACAGCGAGGTAATGGAGAGTGCTCCAAGATAATGCTGCTGCCACGTTCAACTCTGATTCTCCTCCAATTAGTGCTATATGGGTAGAAGAGTGTCCAACCATTCTGTGTTATTTCTATCGCTGCAAAACTAAATGTACCAAGTGCCCCTCATAAACACTCCAAGGAAGAGACAGGTCTAATTATTGTACCTGGAGTAAAACTGATTTCACCAGCGTGATTAGCACCTCCGAAAACCATATGGGGAAGTAACCCCGTTTTTCTAGGAGCATTTTCATACCTAGGTTTTTCTCCCTCCCTCCACAGCTGACAGAGGAGGATAGTCCAAAACTCCCCTAACCAATTGTGTGCCTTCAAATTAAGCCACAGACATTGTGGTGGGCATCATTTGCCATAATTTTCAGTGACCTATCCTACTACACACTCAATAATCCAAACTGTACCAGTTATTTGTTGTTATTTGGTTTTTAGGAGCATTAGCAACTAAGGCCATATTGCTCCAGGGATATGCGGTGGTCATTCCCTGACCTTTCTGCATCCTCCGTATTTGGTGGTCACGGGATCGAACGAATCGCGGTCTAATCAAGAAATGCATGCTGTGCACTGCTGATCTTGCCCACCTGGTTACGGAGGTGCCCTGTACCAGTTATCTGTAATTCATGAAATGAAAGGAAGAACAGAAAAACACAATGATCCCCAGGGCCAGAGTGAAGACCCTGTTATTGTGGAACCCCAGGACGAAGCAGATGACCCCCATTCTGGATCCCAACTGACCAAGCAGAAAAACTGCTATCAGCTGATCCCCAAGTTGGGAGTGGGAAACAAGTTCCCAGACAGAGACCGGAGAACAGCCAGAAATAGCCGCATCACAAAAAGACCCCAAAGAAGACAAACAGCAGGATCCACTCCTCGACCCAGCCATACCACAGGGTACCATATATGAAAAGACGCTCTTTCTCAAAACTGCACTTGAGAATATTTTCAAAGAAAACTCAAATAGAATGTCAGCAGGACTCAGATCTCAGATTGTCACAATCTTCCACAAGATGGAGACAATCCTACATGATGAACACCTTGACAAAGAGAGAGCAACCACATGGCTACAGGCCTATATGGAATACGGGGTAAGTCAAATGTCACAGCCCGCCCTAACATATTCTGACGCACTGAGGGATCAATCTGTGACAACAGTGACTATCAAAAACACCACCAACACCAAGTCCTGAACTTTCAAAGTATTAACACCAAGTTTTAACTTTCAAAGTCACTATCTAAATTCAAAATAAACCGCAAAGCTTGACTAGAACTATAAAGCTACTTATAGAAAATAATTTAGTATAACAATTAAGTCAATAAAATGACTAAATAGAAATGAAAACTTAGCATTCACCAGAGCTGCAAAAATCTTGACCAACGTGGTAATGACCTAGTACCCAATTTTATATATTAGTTTAGGCTATGCTTAAATACAATATATATTAATAAGTCCACATTGTATAAGAGTGGTTAATTATACATATTATGAACCTAAGGGGGCATAAATTCAAATTGAGAAAACTTAGAATTTGCCGGAGCTGCAAAAATCTTGACCACCCACTAATGGACAACATTATAAAAACATGGAGAATATTTTCCTTAGGTGTACACTAAGAGGATTTTGTAATAACTGAGAGCAAAGTGCAGGAGAAATTGTTGAAGTTAAACATAAGAAAGGCACTTTGGGTGGATGGGATCTATCCAGTTATATTAAAGGAGATGGCAAAGTAAGCAAGCAAACCCTTAGCTATAATTATGAGAGCATCCTTGGACTCAGGGGAGGTCCCCACGGACAGGAGATGTGCAAATGTATCCCCAATTCACAAAGGGGGATCGAAGGGTGACACGAGAAATTACAGGCCAGTTAGTTTAACTTCTGTTGCAGGTAAAATAATGGAGTCACTGGTTAAAGATGCATTGCAGGATCATCTAGACAGGACTGCACCAATAATTCAGACACAGCATGGGTTTGTGAAGGGAAAGTCTTGTCTGACAAATTTGATTGGTTATTATGTGTGGTTACAAAGGAACTGGATGCAAAAAATAATTTTGATATCATATACTTGCATGGAAGACTACTGTAGAAATTGGAGCAGAATGGTATTAAGGGTAAATTGTTACAATGGATAAAAGGGTGGTTGAGTGGGAGAAGACAGAGGGGTGGTAATCAATGGGTGCTGCTCTTCGTGGACTAATGTTATTAGTGGAGTCCCACGGTGTTCGTTGTCGAATCCACTGTCGTTTTGTATATTTATCAATGATATTGATGAAGGTATATCATGCTTAGTGTCGAAGTTTGCAGATAATACAAAGGTTGGCAGGGTAATGGCAGTATGCTACTGCAACAGGATCTAGAAAATTTGGGCAGATGGGCTGAGAAGTGGCAACAGAAGTTTAACCTTGACAGTACTGCATATGGGTAGAAGTAACCCCAGAGAAACGTACCAACTATGGGGTACTACACTTAAGGTGGTAGAAAATGAGAGACCTGGGAGTAATTGTGCAGTCAGATATGAAATTTTCTGAGCAATGCAGACAGGCTGCCAGGGCAGGTCATGAGGTTTTGTCAATGATAGATAGGAATTTTGCTAGCAGGGAAAAGGAGATGATTGCTCTTCTGTATATAATATAATAAGGAACTGTACAGGGAAATAGAGTGGGCCAGTAAATCAGAGAGTCTTATAATGGGAGATTTTAATTTCCCAGATATTGACTGGAATTTGGGGGCTGGTTACTCACACACTAGCAGGGCTTTTGTGGATTTATTGGATGATTGTTTTCTACATCAGCATGTTCGGGAGGCAACTAGAGGGAGTAATACTCTTGATTTGATTATCAGCAGTGATTCTTCATGCATTAAGAATCTGCTGATAAATGAACCACTAGGTGGCAGTGATCACAGTGTGCTGAAGTGGGATTTACTCAAAGAGGTAACTACCATTAGGGGTAAAGGGAAGGGTTATTGCTTCCGAAAAGGCGACTACGATGGACTGAGACAGTATTTAAATTCTATACAGTCGGACCAACTGATGATGTTACCATCAGCAAATTCAAAATGGGAAGCATTTAAAGAACTTATCTTGGAAGCTACTAGGCTTTACATATCAACTAAGAAATATTGTTCAAGGTTTAGGCCAAAATGGATGTCAGATGAACTAATGAGGCATATGGCAGAGAAGAAAAATGCATGGGATACTTACAAATTAACACATGACACAGAAGCCTATGATAGATACAAGTTGATATGCAACCAAGTTACAAAGGAGGTTAGGCAGGCGAAGGCAGATTACGAGAAATCCTTGGCAAGGGAAGAAAAGAGAAACAGCAAAGAGTTCTTTACTTATGTAAACTCTAGAAGGAAGGGGATGAATCAGATTGGTCCACTTGACATCGATGGGTCAACTGTTGATGATCCTGCTCAGGTAGCTAACAAACTAAATGAATATTTTGCATCGACATTCACACATGAGTTATACAGCGAGGAGAATGCCAGAGGTGTATTCAACTCTAGCAGTAAGCTACAGAATCTTGAAATAACTGGGAGTAAAGTGGAGGAGAAACTGTTGAAGATAAACACAAGAAAGGCACCCGGGGTGGATGGGATCTATCCAGTTATATTAAAGGAGGCAGCAAAGGAAGTAAGCAAACCCTTAGCCATAATTATGAGAGCTTCCTTGGACTCAGGGGAGGTACCCATAGACTGGAGATGTGCAAATGTGACCCCAATTCACAAAGGAGGATCAAAGGCTGACACAAGTAATTATAGCCCTGTGAGCTTAACTTCTGTTCCAGGAAAATTAATGGAGGCACTGGTTAAAGAAGCACTGCAGGATCATTTAGACAAGACTTCAGTTATAGCTCAGACACAGCATGGTTTTGTTAAGGGGAAGTCTTGCCTGACCAACTTGATTGGATACTATGATGCAGTCACAAAAGAACCGGATGCAGGGAATAACTTTGATATTATATACTTGGATCTTAGAAAGGCTTTTGATACTGTTGCACATGGAAGACTGCTACACAAATTGGAGCAGTGTGACATTGGAGGCAAATTGCTGCTATGGATAAAGGGGTGGTTGAGGGGGAGAAGACAGAGAGTGGTAATCAATGGACACTGCTCATCGTGGACTAATGTTATTAGTGGAGTCTCTCAGGGCTCAGTGTTGGGTCCATTATTGTTTTCTGTATTTATAAATGATATTGATGATGGTATATCAAGCTTAATGTCCAAGTTTGCAGATGATACAAAGGTTGGCAGGGTTGTCAAGGACACCACTGACACTATGCTGCTGCAACAGGATCTGGAAAGGTTGAGCAGATGGGCTGAGAGGTGGCAAATGAAGTTTAACATTGACAAATGTAAAGTACTACACATGGGAAACAGCAACCCCAGAGCAACGTATCAACTCTGTGGTACTACACTGACAGTGGTAGAGAATGAAAGGGACTTCGGGGTGGTTGTGCAGGCAGATATGAAGTTCTCTGAGCAGTGCAGACGGGCTGCAAGAGTAGCTCATGGAGTATTGTCAATGATATACAGGAATTTTTCCAGCAGGGATAAGGAGGTGATTATTCCATTGTATAAGGCAATGGTCAGGCCACACCTAGAGTACTGTATACAGGTCTGGAGGCCTCATTTCAAGAAGGATGTAGAGCTGCTGTAACGAGTACAGAGAAGGGCAACAAGATTAGTGAATGGAACAAAGGGGTGCTCTTACGAAGAAAGGCTTAAGTTTTGCAAATTACAGTGTCTGGAGACTAGGCACCAGCGAGGTGATCTGATAGAGGTGTATAAAGCCTTGAAAGGTTTAAGCATGCTCAATGCTGATGGGATTCTTCCTCTAGCTCAGAAAAATCACCTGAGAGGGCATAAATTCAAATTGAGGAAAGACAGATGTAGGATAGACGTGCGGAAATTTGCCTTTAGCCAGCGGGTGGTTGGTTGGTGGAACAGACTTCCATCCCTTGTGGTGGAGGTTGATAGCCTAAATAAGTTTAAGGCTCAGCTGGACAGGTATTTTGAACGAACAGAGGGGTGAAGTGGAAGCGGGGTTTTTTTTTTTTTTTTGGCTGATGCTGCATAAGCTTGCTTTCTTGCATCAAATGCCTCTACTAATGCTAATGCTAATAAGGCAATGGTCAGGCCATGCCTTGGGTACTGCGTACAGGTCTGGATGCCTCCTTTTAGGAAGGATGTAGATTTGCTTGAGCGTGTACAGAGAAGGGCAAAGAGATTGGTGAGGGGAATGAAGGGATCCTCTTACCAAGAGAGGCTTAAGTTCTGCAAATTCCAGTGGCTGAAGACTAGGCACCTGAGGTGATCTGATTGAGGTTTATAAGGCCTTGAATGGATTAAGCACGGTGAATTCTTATGGGATTGTTCCACTTGTACAGATTACGAACCTAAAGGGGTAAATTCAAATTAAGAAAAGACAGATGTAGAACAGATGTGCAGAAATTTGCCTTTAGCCAGCAAGTAGGTTAATTGCTGGAACAAACTTCCATCTGTCGTTGTGGAAGTTGATAGGGTAAATAAATTTAAGGAGGAACTGGACAAACACTTAGAGAGAATTGTTTCGTAATTTTTTTTTTTTGGCTGATGCTGCATCACATGCTACTACTACTACTACCACCACCACCACCATCAGAAGTATGAGTGGCAGATATTTGGTGATTTTAGGGTAATCGCCATTTTATTAGCACCACAAAAGTGTTACCCTATGTATTGTTGCTTTCTCTGTGAGTTGGATAGTCGTATTAAGGATATGCACTATGAGAAGAGGAGTTGGCCTGGAGAATGTAGAACTACAACCTCTGGTAGATAGAAATAAATTTTTGCTTCCACTATTCCACCTCAAACTGGAGCTCAGGAAAAATTTTGCGAAGGCTTTGGAAGTGAAAGGTCCTGCATTCACATGACTTAGTATAGAAAACATTAAGAAGGTGTTTTCATTGGTCTACAAATAGGGCACTTTTCAAATACAAACAGTTTAAATGTGAAAATACAAGAAATCAGCATGGAAAGCCAGCAACTACAGGCAAGTTGTGGAAGATATCATTACTTCTTATGAAAAACTGGGTTGCAACATGTCATTGAAGATGCATTTCTTGCATGAACATGGTGAGTGCTTCCATCAAGACTTCGCAGCTATGGAACAAAGATACAAAAGCAAAAGAAGTACCACCATGTTAGCCAATTATTGTTGGATAGTGAAAAGAGATGCTTCTGCAGCTGAATACAAGCAAAAGAGAAAAGGTCCCGTGTTTGATACGTGTATGTTCTTAGCTACATCTTACAGTCATGTAAATAAAAATACCTTGTATAAATATAAAAAAACTACTGTTTTTGAAAACAAGAGTCAATCTGCAATTTTAAGTATTATTTCCATGTTTATCACCCCAAAATCTATAAAGTAAATTTACTTTCTGCCCATTAGCAAAGGCACTTGATGCAAGAAAGCAAGCTTATATAGCATCAGCTGAAAAAAAAAAAAAAAAAACCTTCTCATTTCACCCATCCACTGGCTTCAAATGTCTAGTTCTGCTTGAAATCTATTTAAGCTATCAACTTCTATGACTGATGGAAGTTTGTTCGAGCAATAAACCACTAGCGGGCTAAAGGCAAACTTCCGCACATCTATCCTCAATTTGGATTTATGTCCCCTCAGTTGATTATTCTGAGCAAGAAGGCGAATCCCATCAGCATTGAGCATATTCAAACCATTCAAGGCTTTATACACCTCAATCAGATCACCTCGCTGGTGCCTAGTTCTCCAGACACTGTAATTTGCAAAACTTAAGCCTTTCTTCGTAAGAGAAAACCCTTTGTTCCCTTCACTAATCTTCTTGCCCTTCTCTGTACTCGTTCCAGCAGCTCCACATTCTTTTTAAAATGAGGTCCCCAGACCTTTATACAGTACTCAAGGTGTAGCCTGACCATTGCCTTATACACGGGGATAATCACCTCCTTATCCCTGTTAGAAAAATTCCTGTATATCATTGAAAAGACACCATGATACACAGTTACCTGCACAATTACCACCAAGTCCTTTTCATTCTCTACCACCGTTAGTGTAGTACTATCCAGTTGATACATTACTTTGGGATTACTGCTTCCCATATGCAGTATTTTACTTTTGTCAATGTTAAACTTTTCTAGATCCTGTTGCAGCAACATACTGTCATTAACAACCCTGCCGACCTTTGTATCTTCTGCAAACTTGGACATAAGCCTGCGATACCAGGCAATCATGCAGAAAATGGAATTTGGGCTGACGTCAATATCATTAATAAATACAGAAAACAACAATGGACTCAACACTGAACCCCGGGGGACTCCACTAATAGCATTAGTTCACGAAGCGCAGTGTCTATTGATTACCACTCTGTCTTCCCCCACTCAACCATCCCTTTATCCATAGCAGCAATTTGCCTCCAATGCCACACTGCTCCAATTTATGTAGCAGTCTTCCATGTGCAATGTAATCAAAAGCCTTTCTATAGCCATAACAATCAAAAGCCATAATAAGATATGACCCCAAATTTGTTGTTGAGTGTTATCTGCAGTGATAATTCATGCTTTTAAGAATCTGCAAATAAAAGAACAGATAGGTGGAAGTGATCAGAGTGTGTTGATGTGGGGTTAAATTAAAGAAGTAACTATCATCATGGAGGAGGGGGGTTCTTGCTTTTGCAGAGGCGGCATTGGCTTCAGACAGTTTTTAAATTCTATACAACTGATGATGTTACCAACAACAAATAGTAAATGGGAAGCATTGAAGGAAATAACCATAGTATATGCTATGTTTTTTATACTTACTAAAAAATTACTGTTCACAGTTAGTCCTTCTGACAACCTAAATGGTTGTCAGTACTAATGCGATTTGTGGCAAAGAAGAATAACACACAGGATGCATATAAATTTTCAGTGATACAGAAGCCTCTGGTAGGTAAAGACAGAAAGCAGATTACGCAAGCCAAGGCAGATTATGAGAAAACTACCTTGGCTTGTTATATCTGAGAGAATGTAATTGAGTGATTTCATATATATATAAAATCATTCATTTACATTCTTTGCCAAAGGATGCCAAGGTAAACAATGAAGACTTCTTTACTTACTAAAACACTAAATTTGACACAGGTAATTACAGATCTGTCAGCTTCACTTCTGTTTGAGGGAAAACAATGGAGTGACTGGTTAAATAAGTGATGCTGGATCATCACTTATTTAACTGGAGAATAGACATACTACTGTCAAAACAGGGGATTGTTAAGGGGATTTCTTGTCTGATCAGTTTGATTGTATGCTCTGACTGCTGTACAAATTGCAGCAGTGTGACATTAAGGGAAAGTTACTGCTATCACTGGAAAGATGGTTGAGTGGGAGAACACAGAGTAGTTAGCAATGGACATTGCTCGTCATGGAATATTGTTGTTAGTGGAGTACAGGGTTCGGTGCTGAGCCCATCGTTGTTTTCTGTATTTATTAATGACATTGATGAAAATATATCAGGCATAATGTCTAAATTTGCAGATGATACCAAGGTTATCTGGGTGGTTAATGACAGTAATGAAGGAATACTCCTGCACTCAAGATCTAGAAAATTTAGGCAGTAATCCCAGAATGATATAACTATGGGTGTGGTATGGCACTAATGGAACTGGAAAATGAAAATGGCCTGGTTGTAATTTTCAGTCAGATATGAAGTTCTCTGAGCAGTTCTGCAAGGACAACTCATGGGGGTTTTGTCAATCATATAGACAAATTTTGCTAGCAGGAATAAGGAAGTAATTATCCAACCATATAAGGCAATGTCAGGCCACATCTTGAGAAATACAAACAGGTTAGGAGGCATCATTTTAAGACATATGTAGAGTTGCTGGAATGGGTGCTTAGAAGAATAACGAGACTGGTGAGTGTGAACTAAAGGGTACTCTTACCAAAAAAGGCTTCAGTTCTGAAAATTGCAGTGTCTGGAGACTAGGCACATGAAAGTTTATCTGACTGAGGTGTTTAAGGCTTTTTCCTTGAGCAAACTCAATACCGATGGAATTCTCCCTCTTGCTCAGACTATGCACGTCAGGATACATAAATTCAAATTGAGTCACTACAATTGCAGAATAGACGAGCTGAAGTCTGCCTTCAGCCAACAGGCAGCTGAAGGAAAATTGCCTCACCTTGCAGATTGTGGGAACAGGCATTCATCCATTGTTGTGGAAGTGGATAGTTTAAATAAATTCAAGGAAGAATTGACACACCATTGGAGGGGTGAATAGGTGAAATGGGATTTTTTTTTTTTTTTGGATCATGATGTATAAGATTGTTTTCCTGCATCATTTACCACTACTAATAACAACACTAAGGTATCATTCATAAGACAAATGAAGAGGATGGATGCTTGGTTTCCAAGGACATGCTTCACAAAAGTAGAATGCAAATAAATGTAAAATAGACATTATTATAAAACATCATAACTTGATATTCTCAAAAATGTATCTGTGAAACATTAATACTTACCAATGGTGTGTCTGAACCCCCAACAATGCTAAGACCCAATCCCATTTTTTCCTTTGTAATTTCAATTGTTGTTTCCAGCCCTGGTTTTATATCACATGTTTTAGGATCAACAGGGGGTTCACCATAGTCTTCAGAAGATGGCATGTCATCATCAATGCTCATGAGAGGAAGCATAGGAAGTAGTTTTGGTTTTTGCGGTGATGTGAGAGATGGGAGAGCCACAGTATGTTTCGCATAGGTAGACAAAAATGTAGTGGTAGATCCTATGGTTTGGGTTGTTAGAGAAGACAATTTTCCCATCAGATGAGGTGGTTTTGGTGGAGGTACAGGTGGAATACCTATGAAAAATTAAGAAAAACCAGTTAGCAAAATTAGAGGCAAAGTATCAATCATAAATTGTAATAAAGTACTACACAACAACAGCAATACTCACATAGAGGAAACATGAGGTCCAAGACAGCAGAAAAGTAATAAAAACTATATAGACAAAGCTACACAATAGCACAACAATAATTTAAACCTTCTTAAAGTATATATACAAAAAGATATATACAAAATACATTTTTAAAAAAGAAATATATCTGCATATAAAAATTCCATATTTTTCATTTGTCAATTTGAGGAACATACATTTTTTATTCTACACTGAGATACAAGAATATTTTGAAAAACACCAATAAAAGGGAACAACTGCTTTCCAAAATTTTCCTTCAATATTAATCAATGCAGTGCAGTCTAAAATAAAAATTATACATTTGTACTCTCTGCATTTATTACCTTTCTCCAAATAAACTAAAACATAATATGTGACCTGGACTATGAAAAGGTGGTTAATGCATCAAGACATCGATTATGAAGTTTTAGCTGATTTTTGTAGGAAAAAGTGCGCTCTTTCCAATGAAACCAATTTCAGGTCTCTAGCTCAAGTCGGTGCTTCACAATTTGTACCTAATGATGGGGAATAAAAACTGGAAAACTTAAGAAATTAAAAATTGAACAATTTTTACTGAAAAAAAAGGTAGACTTACAGAAATACTAATACAAAATTATCAAGTTTAAGAACAAATAGCACACATTCACGTAGGACATTCACCCCTCTTCCTCTTCTTCAATTCTTTATTCAGTTGTGGGGCCACTTCATCTGCTTTGGACGAATCTGTCACTAGGCTTCTGATGTTGTTATACAAGTACCACTGGCAATTCAGTGACAGTCCTCCCGGCTTGGTTACTTTTGGCATCTTCCCATCCAATGGTTTTAATAGAAGAGTGAACTTATCAATGTCCTTACTATCAGCAAATTTCCTTGCCTTCACTACTCCACTAGAACAAATCATGAAGTGATGGTTTAGTAATCCCAGCTAACTGTATGAAAATTTGCTTCAAGTATACATCCCATTCATAAAAAGTCACTTGTTGGGCAGAGACAGCCTGATTATGGCCACAAGGAGAGGAGGTAATAACACAATTTATAAGTCATTATGAGTATTAATATTACTGACAGCATACTTTGCTTCAAAGATTCCAAACATCTGATCAGGACTAAACTTAGTATGACCAATTAGGAGAAAACTGAGGAGAATACACTGCTGCATTCCCTTTGCCACTCTCCACATTAGATATTGAAGCATTGTATTATTTTTATTCTGTCCCACACAGCTAGCATTAGCATTAGTATTAGCATTAGTAGAGGCATTTGATGCAAGAAAGCAAGCTTATGCAGCATCAGCCAAAAAAAAAAAAAAAAAAAAAAAAAAAAAGTAACATAAATAAATAAAAATAACCACTTCCACTTCACCCCTCTGTTCGTTCGAAATACCTGTCCAGCTGAGCCTTAAACTTATTTAGGCTATCAACTTCCACGACAAGGGATGGACGTCTGTTCCACCCACCAACCACCCGCTGGCTAAAGGCAAATTTCCGCACATCTATCCTACATCTGTCTTTCCTCAATTTGAATTTATGCCCTCTCAGGTGTGGCCTGACCATTGCCTTATACAAGGGAATAATCACCTCCTTATCCCTGCTAGAAAAATTCCTATATATCATTGACAATACACCATGAGCTACTCTTGCAGCTCGTCTGCACTGCTCAGAGAACTTCATATCTGCCTGCACCACCACCCCCAGGTCCCTTTCATTCTCTACCACTGTCAGTGTAGTACCACAGAGTTGATACGCTGCTCTGGGGTTGCTGTTTCCCATATGTAGTACTTTATATATAAAGTATAAATAAAAATAACCACTTCCACTTCACCCCTCTGTTCGTTCGAAATACCTGTCCAGCTGAGCCTTAAACTTATTTAGGCTATCAACTTCCACGACAAGGGATGGACGTCTGTTCCACCCACCAACCACCCGCTGGCTAAAGGCAAATTTCCGCACATCTATCCTACATCTGTCTTTCCTCAATTTGAATTTATGCCCTCTCAGGTGATTTTTCTGAGCTAGAGGAAGAATCCCATCAGCATTGAGCATGCTCAAACCATTCAAGGCTTTGTACACCTCTATCAGATCACCCCGCTGGTGCCTAGTTTCCAGACACTGTAATTTGCAAAACTTAAGCCTTTCTTCGTAAGAGAACCCCTTTGTCCCATTCACCAATCTAGTTGCCCTTCTCTGTACTCGTTCCAGCAGCTCTACATCCTTCCTGAAATGAGGCCTCCAGGCCTGTATACAGTACTCTAGGTGTGGCCTGACCATTGCCTTATACAAGGGAATAATCACCTCCTTATCCCTGCTAGAAAAATTCCTATATATCATTGACAATACACCATGAGCTACTCTTGCAGCTCGTCTGCACTGCTCAGAGAACTTCATATCTGCCTGCACCACCACCCCCAGGTCCCTTTCATTCTCTACCACTGTCAGTGTAGTACCACAGAGTTGATACGCTGCTCTGGGGTTGCTGTTTCCCATATGTAGTACTTTACATTTGTCAATGTTAAACTTCATTTGCCACCTCGAAGCCCATCTGCTCAACCTTTCCAAATCCTGTTGCAGCAGCATAGTGTCAGTAGTGTCCTAGACAACCCTGCCAACCTTCGTATCGTCTGCAAACTTGGACATTAAGCCTGATATACCATCATCAATATCATTTATAAATACAGAAAACAATAAAGGCCCCAATACTGAACCCTGAGGGACTCCACTAATAACATTAGTCCACGATGAGCAGTGTCCATTGATTACCACTCTCTGTCTTCTCCCCCTCAACCACCCCTTTATCCATAGCAGCAACTTGCCTCGAATGCCACACTGCTCCAATTTGTGCAGCAGTCTTCCATGTGCAACAGTATCAAAAGCCTTTCTAAGATCCAAGTATATAATATCAAAGTTATTCCCTGCATCCAGTTCTTTTGTGACTGCATCATAGTATCCAATCAAATTGGTCAGGCAAGACTTCCCCTTAACAAAACCATGCTGTGTCCTAGCTATAACTGAAGTCTTGTCTAGATGATCCTGCAGTGCTTCTTTCACCAGTGCCTCCATTAATTTTCCGGGAACAGAAGTTAAACTCACAGGTCTATAATTACTTGTGTCAGCCTTTGATCCCCCTTTGTGAATTGGGGTCACATTTGCACATCTCCAGTCAATGGGTACCTCCCCTGAGCCCAAGGAAGCTCTCATAATTATGGCTAAGGGTTTGCTTACCTCCTTTGCTGCCTCCTTTAATATAACTGGATAGATCCCATCCACCCCAGGTGCCTTTCTTGTGTTTATCTTCAACAATTTCTCCTCCACTTTGCTCTCAGTTATTACAAGATTCTCTAGCTTACTGCTAGAATTGAATACACCTCTGGCATTCCCCTCGCTGAATAACTCCTCATGTGTGAATGTCGATGCAAAATATTCATTTAGTTTGTTAGCTACCCGAGCAGGGTCATCAACAGTTGACCCATCGATCTCAAGTGGACCAATCTGATTCATCCCCTTCCTTCTAGAGTTTACATAAGTAAAGAACTCTTTGCTGTTTTTCTTCGCATCCCTTGCCAAGGATCTCTCGTAATCTGCCTTCGCCTGCCTAACCTCCTTTGTAACTTGGTTACAGATCAACTTGTATCTATCATAGGCGTCCGTGTCACATGTTAATTTGTATGTATCCCATGCATTTTTCTTCTCTGCCATATGCCTCATTAGTTCATCTGACAACCATTTAGGCCTAAACCTTGAACAATATTTCTTAGTTGGTATGTAAAGCCTAGTAGCTTCCACGATAAGTTCTTTGAATGCTTCCCATTTTGAATTTGCTGTTGGCAATATCATCAGTTGATCCCACTGTATAGAATTTAAATACTGTCTCAGTCCATTGTAGTCGCCTTTACGAAAGCAATACCCCTTCCCTTTACCCCTAATGGTAGTTACCTCTTTGAGTAACTCCCACTTCAGCACACTGTGATCACTGCCACCAAGTGGTTCATTTATCTGCAGATTCTTAATGCATGAAGAATCACTACTGATAATAAAATCAAGAGTATTACTCCCTCTAGTTGCCTCCCGAACATGCTGATGTAGAAAACAATCATCCAATAAATCCACAAAATCCTTGCTACTGTGTGAGTGACCAGCCCCCAAATTCCAGTCAATATCTGGGAAATTAAAATCCCCCATTATAAGACTCTCTGATTTACTGGCCCACTCTATTTCTCCGAACAGTTTCTTATTATACTCATCAGAGTCATTAGGCCTATAGCACACTCCTACTCTCAATTTTGATCTCCCAATGCTTATGTCACACCAAACTGACTCGACACTGCACTGTCCAGCGATGTCGACTGGCTTCACTTCCTTGGATTTTATGTGTTTTTTAACTAATAGCATAACCCCTCCTCCCTTCCTATCCTGTCTATCCTTTCTGTAGACATTGTACTCCCCAAATTCCAGTTCTGCATTTCTTATATCTGTGTGACACCACGTCTCTGAAATCCCCACAATATCTGCCTTTGATGTTTTGAGCAATACCTCAAATTCATCAAATTTATTTACTAAACTCCTAGCATTGGTGTACACACAAGTATACATGCACCTGTTCTTTTTCTTAGCTACCCTAACACAACCCATGTGTTTATTTGTACCCCAATGATTCCCAGCAGTCTCTGAAATATCCTGCATCTTATTTTGCAGCTGTCTGCAAATAGGACAAGGGTCTAAGCTTTTTGAGAAGTTCCCAGGTAGTGTTGCAGCAAACTCACCACACAATTTGGACCTTTTCCTATGTCTTGCTCCTTGTGCAGGAACTACATACCAATGTGAATGTCATAAAATAAAGATATCACTGGGATTTCTGTAAGTTATTGCCCACCACAAGCAGAGGCCCACGAGAGACGTCTACCTCCCACGAATTCGTGTTTACTTTGATGGCTGTTTACTCAAAAACTTCTTTTCGCACATTAACCACCTTTTCGTAGTCCAGGTCACATATAACAAAGTATAGTATATTTTAGTATATATCTAAATGGCACTAAAATGTACTAAAAATATACCAAACAAAATTTTCTCAATTTAGGGAATATTAGATTATTAAGATAATGAAGAATTAAGCTGAGGAGATGTTCAAGATATCAGCAAGTACCTAACTATATTTTGTTAAACTGCTAAAGAATATGGTATTCCAGTGTGTACAGCTAAAAATAATATAAAAGACTGTATAAAAGAGGGAAATTGGGAAAAAAGAAAATACAGTTAAACATGCTGATTAACTCTCACGTGGGCAAGTCTAAATCAACAAGATCAGTTGTACCCTTCATAAATTATGGCATTATATTCTTTGATCATACTAATTATATTTTAAAAACTGGAAATGCTGTCTTTTCTTTAAATATTACATGGATACAACTATGAACATGGATTTTTGCAAACATGTTTTAAATAAATTTTAAACTGCAGCTACTCGTATCTATTGGTGTGATTTGTGTGGAGCATGACAGCTTGTATAACTATAGCAAAACGAAAAATTTGTGAAAGCAGGCACGTCTCACTCCTTTGAATGCTATTCTTTATTTTATCAACATAATTTATTTGGATGCAATGCAATGACTATATATATATATATATATATAGAGAGAGAGAGAGAGAGAGAGAGAGAGAGAGAGAGAGAGAGAGAGAGAGAGAGAGAGAGAGAGACTATTTCTTCACCTTGTCAAGAAAACTTTGCCATGAGAGTCACACAACAGAAAGTTATCAGAATAGGAATGACAGTATAAAGTAAAGCCATATAATGCAAAGAAAGCTACAAGCTTTTGCTGCACAGGCAGAAAAATCATAATAATAAAATAAAAATGTGAGGGAGAGATAAAAGAAAATATATAAAATGTAGATAAGAAAACAGGCTAATTATGTGCTTCCCTCCTCATGTAGATAATTAATTATCCAGTTGATTTTCAAATTTCTCCAAGCTATCAGCTTTAACCGTCCATTGAAGTCACCTCATTCCAGTAATCAACAACTCTATGACTAACAGAAAATTGTGCAATCCAGTCTAAACCTCTTGCCCCATAATTTGAATTTGTGACCCCTAGTTCTAGAATCCATTATAACAGTGAAATTTCTCCTTCATCCATTTTACTATATCTTCTCAAAGCCTTAGAGACCTCACAATCAGGTCCCCTCTAAGGTGTCTCCATTGCAAAGCTCTGCAGCTCAATCAATTTCCTCATTAGTCACCCTCACATGATATCATATGAGGGTTACTATATAAAGATGGATTACCCATCTTTGGACCCTTTAAAGAATCTCAATGTCCATCTTTTTTTAGGTGAGGTCTCCATATCTGGATACAGTATTCCAAGTGCAATCTTATAATTGTCTCATACAGTAAGATTATCATCACTATCTCTACAAGCAAATGTTCAAATAAATCATTGACAGTACACATATAGGCTTTTGTGACCAACTGTATACACTGCTCAGAAACTGTATATATGCTCATATCATCACTCCAAGATTCCTTTCCTCTACAGTTTTTAATTCAATCCCACCAGGTGTATAAGTTATTTTGAGGTTGCCATTCCCCAAGTGTAGAACCTTGCATTTTGCTACATTAAAACATGGCTGCTAACTTTTTGACCATGCTTAGAATTCTCCTTTGCACTGATCATTAACATCTCTCCCCCCAACCCAACTTTTATAACATCTGCAAATTGTGACATAATGCCCACTATCCCCTCACCAATGTCATTTATCAGAGTCACAGGGAACTCCACTTCTGACATTGCACAAATCAGAAGAATATCCATGAATCACAACCCTCTGCCTCGTGCCATCCTGCGATCCATCTTAGAATCTTTCCCCTGATTCCACCTATTTCATCAGACATTATAGTAACTCATGATGAACAGAGTCAAATGCCTTTTAAAAATCCAAATAAATTATATTTAAATTATTTCCTACGTCCAGCTTATGAATAACTAGGTCAAAATAACTAACCAGGTTAGTTAAAACATGATTTTTCTTTAACAAAACCATGTTTTGTGTTTTTCAAAATATCATTTCTATCTAAATTCTTCTGGATTGCACTCTAATCATTGCCTCCAAGATTTTCCCAATCACTGAAGCCAGGCTGACTGGTATGTAGTTACTCACTTTGCTCTTGGAGCCGTCCATATGTATCAGTGATAGATTGATACTTCTCAAATCTAAAGGAATCTCTCACAATGATTCCCTCATAATTCTCTAGCAACTTCCTTGAAAATTACTGGACAGATACCATCAACTACAGGAGCATTACCTGCTTTTAAGCTTAAGAGTTTTTCTAATAAACAATTTGTAATTTGGAAATTGCTATTTTCATAAATCTCATCCTCACTCACATAGCCTACCCTCAGCATGAAGAGTCTTTCCTCAATAAAGATCAATGTGAAGTACCTATTGAATTCATCAGCTGGATTAGCTAACACTTCCACATACCCATTAGAGCAAAAAATGGAGAGAAGATTTTTGTGTATTCACAAAAATCTTCACATTACACAAAAAACTTCACCCCATCCTTTGTGCTTTTAGCCAGTGCTTTCTACATTATGATTGCAAATCAAGATATGAAAGAAACAGTTGGGACTGCAAGCTAATGCTGAAATTTATTAACATCTCTGACAGGAGTAGAAAGAAATGCTCCTGTGTTACATTTTTCCTCAAGTACTAGAAATTTGAAGATATAAATTAACAGCAACTAAAACACATAACAAAGATGCAGCTTAAGGTATTAATTGTAGCTTTTTACATACAATACTAAGCAGTCAAGGTCAGAAAACATCCTTAAAAATGTCAATGGTATGGACAAGATACTTATACATAATATCTAGTATTAGTAGTGACAAATGATGTTAAAAAGCAAGCTTATGCAGCATCAGCAAAAAAAAAAAAAAAAAAAAAATCCCATTTCACCTATTCATTCTCTCCAAAAACACTAGCCAACAAAAAATATTTTTTGTCATACCTCCGCAATGAAAATATGATTCTGGAGGAAATAAATGCATTGATACTAAAAATCATAGAAAGTCTCTATCACATCTACATCAAAAGATGTACCAACATTTAAAACAGATACATATAATTCAGGTTTGTAATACAAGTGTAAAAAACTATTATACGTTCTCTATAACTCATTTCACATTGGGAAAAATATCATAAATCATTGTGAAATAGTTATATTTCAATAATATATAATCAGAATACCTGTAATTGTCCTTAAAAATGTTTGCTACTAAGGGATTTTCTCTTGTATTCCTGCTTACTCTCCCTTACAATATGTAAGCCCCCATCATCACAGGATCCCAGAGACCTTGATACTGCTTTTCCCTTGTGGAAATATCTTGATGAAACCGCTCCCTTTATCACCGCTCCCCTTGATCATCACTCATATCTCCCAGATTATCGGGAGAAAATTCAAAATAGGAATGGAGAAAATGAATTGTCAACGAGATTTGACAACCTATGTTTTTGTATCATTCGAGTAAATTAGACACCAACATTTCATAGTTTTCTTCTTTCCTATTACCCAAAAAACCATGTACTAAAAAACCATGCCTTGAATGATCACCAAGCTGCCAATTCAATCTCCTCTAACTATGTTTCAAACACATCATCTTTCAGGAGTTTTCTAATTTGGGGTACTAAAATTCCTTCCTTAAGTTTGGCATATGTTAAATTAGGAAAAACTTCTGAAGTATGGAAATCTATTACCTTCTTTATCTAGTCCGATCACAAAATTTTTCATCAATCTCAGTTTGATGTGCAAGAGTGGAAGAAGAACCTTGTTTGATTGCACTAAAGGAATAAATTTTACATTACACTGTCCTGGTATGAACTTGTCCCGCTTGTCGAAATGTTGCACAACAGTTTTTCTGTCGCACAGCTATCCCACAAACACAAAACACAACAATATTTTGTGAAATCCCATTGTAAACCAACAAGAAAAACCAATAACCTTAAGATCACTGCATATGTTCAAACCGTAATGTTCAAGGAAAAACTTTCTTGAATTTATTCAAGTAAGCTACCACTTCCACAACAACAGATGGAAGTTTGTTCCAGCAATCTACTACCCACTGACTAAAGGCAAACTTCTGCACATCTATTCTGCAACCATTATTTTGCAATTTTAATTTATGCCCCATCACCCCATGTGCGCACTCTGAGCAAGAGAAAAAATCCCATCAGCACTGATGGGATTTTTTTTCTTGCTCAATCCATTCAGAAACTTAAATCTGAAACAATTCAATCAAATCACTTTGCAGGTGCCTTGTCTCAAGAACTGAAGCCTTTTGTGGAAACAGCAACCCTTTGTTCCTGCACCTGTATATCTTTCAGCAGCTCTACAACCTGAAATTAGGCCTCCAGACATGTATGCAGTACTCGAGATGTGGCCTGACCATTGCCTTACACAAGGGTTTATTAATAAACTTCTCTGCTAGCAAATTTGCTGTATATCGACAAAATTCAAATTCTGCATCCCTCATATCTAAGTGACACCATGTCTCTGATATCCACAAAATGTCTGCATTTTATGACCTAACTGGCAGTTCAAATTCACCAAATTTATTTATTATGCTCCTAGCATTGGTGTACATGCAATTATATACCGGTCTTACTTTTAGTAACCCTGACACAGGTCATGTATTTACTTGTTCCATGATGACTCACAGCAGGCTCATTTATTCTAATTATATTCAATTTTAATTATAGGAGATAACTGTATGATATACAGGAAATGGTACAAATAATTATACTGAGATAGTCGATATATGCAATGTATAACATCTCAATAGTTGCCTGCCAAACTTTAAATATAACCCATAAATTTTAATGCAAAAACAAGGCCTAGTATTGGCAATTAATTAATTACATAGCATACAGTTGTGTATGTAATTGCAATTTTATGTTATATTTTTATATTTTACTTTATGCTATATTTTCGCCCAAAATTTTCATGTTCACAACAGATCTTCTGTTCTGTCAGAAAGTAGCTCAATATCTTCCACTAGAGGGTAGCCCACACCAACCATTAAAACTAACAAACCATTTTTCTGTTTGTTAGTTACTAAGTGTGATTGTGGATAACCATGGCTCTGAATTTACTTATTATATCGAGGTGTTTAGCATTACGAATATAATTTAAAAATTCTTAATGGTTTAATATTAAAAATTTTAGAGGAAATTATTGGTGCATATATAAATTTTGAATCATTGTAGCATAACATAAATGCTATATCTGTATAAAGCGGCCAGTGAAATTTGGGCTGTGTTTAGTGAATGTCCAAGCAATTGCTGAAATTTTATATGTTACATATATGGACTATTCCAGTATAATTTACTGTAACAGTGAATTGATGTAGCCTCCTGAAGAGATATCATTTTCCATATATCAAAAAATCCCCACCTATAATACTACTACTTTTATTTTTCTTGCTGCTCATCTTTAAGTCTACCATAACAAGAACATTATCAATACTAAGTGACAGGAAGGCTCTGTGAAATGCTGGCAAAGAGAGCAAGCTACTTTCAGTTTGATTTTTTTTTTTTTTTTATTAGAAAAGATCACCACAATTAGATATAGCTTGGAATCACTTTACTGGCATCTGTAGCAATCAAAAAGGGCCCTCTTGTGAGAACCATTATACCTCTCCTTTCCCTATCCGTTTGATTTCACTATCGTTTTTGTTCTTTCACAACCATATTTTTTGCTATTTCACTGGCAAAAAGCATATTTCTGAATGATGCTTCTACATGATCATCACAACTCAGATGAAGATTATGCTATATGACAAAAGATGCAAATTAACATTCAGCACATATGATATCATTGTCATTATAAAATGCTACATCTATTTTAACATTCATTCTAAGCATGCAGTTGGTTTATCTGTTTTCAAATGTCTTATAAGTTTACAGACTGTGTTTGCTAACCTTGTAACCTGAGAGAGCATAAATTCAAATTGAGGAAAGACAGATGTAGGATAGATGTGCAGAAATTTGCCTTTAGCCAGCGGGTAGTTGGTTGGTGGAACAGACTTCCATCCCTTGTTGTGGAAGTTGATAGCCTAAATAAATTTAAGGCTCAGCTGGACAGGTATTTCGAACGAACGGAGGGGTGAAGTGGAAGGGTTTTTTTTTTTTTTTTTTTTGGCTGTTGCTGCACAAGCTTGCTTTCTTGTATCATATGCCTCTACTAATGCTAATGCTTTTTCAGATTTTACAATACACGAAAATTTTTGCCAATGGGTCTTCTGAAATTTAGCATCTTACTAAAATACATCATTAATTATCTTCCCACTGTCCACGTATGGCGAAATGATAATGCTTTACACAGAACAACATTATTATCCCATGTTTTTATTTTCTTTAACATAAAATGTTAAAGAAAATAAAAAATTAATAAAATACACAGAACAAAAATATACTTTTAAAAAGTGACAATGAACAACTATTGACACTGAGAATTTGCAATGAACTGACTATTTAAAAACAGCTATAGCCTGCAATCTAATACGATTTGTACCAATAAAAATGTCAATTTGAAGTTCATTAATTTCAAGGAATAAAATAAAGGGCTAGAAAAAAGAATAATTACTGCAAAGAGGAGACAAGAAAAGGTGGAACAAAAATCATGTTAAGAATGAGAACTAAAAAATTTACCAATGACAAGAGGTTAGAGAATATAAAATTATTAACGAGACTGTAAATAAAATAAAAGCTATGTAAGTCATGCCAACAAAAAAGGGAAAGCAAACTGTACCGAGTGCAAAAAGAACTTTAATTCCCAAGATGAAATGTTAAACAATTTTTGTAACATACCAACTGAAGAAATTATGTGTATTCACTTGACATTATTGAACAAATATTGTTGGTAAGCAGACCAAATAATGCCACAATAATGTAGTATAGGAAGAATAAGTCACTTGTATAGCATCAAAATAGCAAAATCCCCCTCTGAAGGAAGACACTAGGAATTTGATTAAACCCAGTAATTAGAAAGCCCAAGGGAATCACAGTTTTATCCCTCTTTTCTTCGTACAACATGAAGATGAGAAGGTTAAAATTAAAAGAATATGTAATGCCCAGGTTTTTAAAATTGTCAAAAAGATTCAATTTACTCTCCTGAAACTAAATAATCAAATAGTGTTGGAAATCTGCTATAGCACTTAGATAGAGCCTACATATTTATACTTCCTCAGATTTAAAGTCACATTATTCTCTTTGAGCCAAGTTGAAAACAGACAGTATTAGCCTGACATCAACTGAATCGTCTGATAGGTTTTTCATAGCAAACAACTGACAATGAACTTTTATGATAGATGGGGAAGAAAAACATTGAGGATAACACTAAGGATAAATAATGGATAACACTTTCAAAATTCACTGATGTTTTTTAAAAAAGGATGTTTCTGATTAACTTTCTAATGCTGATTTCAAAAATGACTTCCATTGTTTCCATCACATCACACTTCTTCAAAATTCATGAAAGAAAATTTGATTTTTCACATATTTTTATTAATTTTGGCAGAATTTGTAGAGAATTTGAAATTATAAAAAAAATGTCACTTTTACCAGACTTTTATATTTAAATACATGTTGAAGACACTATTAAAAAGGGCAGTGTGGTAAAAGGTCCACTAAACACTCAACTCTCATTTTAAAATCTGATCTATGATGGGTAAAATTTTTATTATTTTTGATTTTCCCGCGATAGCAAGCAATCATGTTGACATTCCACCTTCCCTGGTACCTCATATCCATGTCTTTAATATTCTGCTGAAACTTCTCGCCTTATTTTTCACTAGCACTTCCTAGAAGTACTAGTGAAAAACAGGGTTTTTACTTAAGTCTAGAGCAGGGATTCTTAAAGGCAGCAAAAAAAAAAATCATGGATATTACAATGGTTCGTGTCCCCTCAAAGTTCAACCCTACCTGATGACACCTTACTCCTTAATATTTAATTTCTCTCATTCGGTTTTTGTTTCCCCTGAAACCACTGATTCTTAACATACAGGTATATTATATTAGGAGTGAGTGAGAAATTTTGATAAAAGGAAGATAGTGGGTGTGATTTAATTCAACCATCTTTGCATTTCATGGGCATTAAATGCCTAAGTGCTTTCAGAGGTAATGTCTTTGCAATCCTTGGCGTTTGAGCGTTTCTGACAGTTGCGACCTTGGCAGCTGCATGGTAGGCGGGGTTTATTTATTTATTCTTTTGTTTCATTGGTCAATATATGAGGCATGGATGGGATGAGAAAATGTTTCAGTCTATTGTTTCTACCTTCTAAGTGACAATTAGTATTGATTTATTGTTTCCTTGTGGAAGTTGTTTATTTTTAAACCACAGTGCTTTTGTGTTTAACATGGGCTATGAGAGTTAAATGAAAATAGTTGATATTTTATTATTTAATTCTTTGTAGTTATTCAACCCATCATCAAACATATCAAGTGCGGAAAAGAAAAGTTGTCAACAGTACAACTGGATGATTAACTAGCTTATGATTTTATTGAAAGCCTATTCAACTGAAGGCAGCATAAGTGTCTTATGTGTAATAGTTTTTTTCAAATGAGACTATGAACCATCAAGACTTTAAGATCACTTAAAAAGGAAACATCATGCTAAAGTTGGTAAACATATCGAATATATTAACACAGAATTTTGAGCAACGTAATAAAACTTCCTTATATAAGAACTGATGACGGTGGAATGATTGCTTCATATAAAATTACAGAAATCATTGCAAAAAGTGGTAGTGCTCATACAGTTGCTGAGACTTATTTGACCAGCATTAGTGACAGTGATGCATCAAAATCCTTCAGGTATTTTAAAAGCATTGCCACTGAGCAATGATTCAATTCAAAGACGAATTGATGAGATGCCAGTTAATATTGAGAAGCAGCTAATTGACAAACTAAAAGTGAGAAAATTTTCTATTCAGATTGATAAATCCACAGTTACTGATAATAAGGCCCTTCTAATGGCATACATTTGTTACTTATTTTGATGATGATTGTAAATTGCAAGAAGAGATGTTGTTTGTAAAATCTATAGAAACTGACTATACTGGAGCATCTATTTTTGCTGCTGTAAAAACATGGTTTGATCAGAAACAAGTACCATTAGAAACTTTGGTATCCTGTTCCAATGATGGTACTACCTCCAAGACAAAAGTTTTATAGCCCACATAAAGGAAGTATGCCCTGAAGTTCTTGCAATACACTGCATGTCTGGTTGCAATAAATATTAGTCCAATTCTTTATCAATCTCTTAGTATAGTTATTAAAACTATCAATAAAATAAAGTCACATAGCAAATATTAGTGCCTTTTGAGAAAATTTTGTGTTGATAATGAAGAAGAGTACGTGAGGCTTCTTTTATATTCAGAAGTCAGACAGCTTTCTAAAGGAAACTGTCTAACAAGATTTGTACACCTTTTTGATACGATAATTAGTTTTTTTAGAAAGCAAAAAAGACACAGATTTAGCAAAAGAGATCAGTTTTTGGAATTTTTGAAAACTTAATGAAGTATCACTTCAACTTCAAGGGAAATTAATTATGGTGATAGACTGCAAACACATATTAAAAGCCTTCGCTGAAAAACTGGAAACATTTGAAAGCAATTTAATGGGAAAAACAATTTCGTGGTATGCAACAGTTAGCTAAAATTAATGAATCTCTCACCGAGAATGATCTTAAGAATTTATTCAAATCACTTGTGTTCTTTAAAATGTGAAATGAAAAATAGAATTTCAGATTTATTTTCTTTTGAAGTGAAGCTGTGTAAGATGCAATTGGATGCGATGCCAGGTCTGTAGTGAAGAAATTCAAGAACTCCTTGAATTAAAATGTAATGAAGAATGCAAATATAAATTCAAAAAGGGTGGAATGCTGAGTTGTGGGGATCAAAAACAACTAAACTTTTTATCCAACAATGGCGAAATGGTGAAAGTACTTCTTTGTTTTCAAACACCTTATATGGTTGAAAGTGGTTGTAGTTCAGTAAATAAAATATTAACAAAGGAAAGAAACAGAATTGATATGTTCAAGAGGAGACATTAAAATTAAACTTACTAACATCATAGCAAATATTAAACTTTTAGATAAGAAGTATCAGGCTTAGGGATTCCACTGAATAAAATGAGCAAGTATAAAGTCCTTTCTTGTTTAAAATCTCATTTAAAATGAATTTAAAGTTTAAAATCTCATTAGGCGATTAGGGAAAAAAATTGTCTAAAATAGCCCTGTAGGGGGCAAAAATAAAAAAAGGTTGAGAAACACTGGTCTAGATAGAACCAAGGAGTATTGCAGATTCCTTTGGAAAATTTAAATCTCTTATCAGATCATTGAGTTCATGCTGTGAAAACAGTTCAGTGTTAGACAATGTCTCGAGGTGTGTAGACTTCAGTTTCATCTTCAGAAGCTTCCCTTTCAGCATTCTCTTCTGCTACATTCTCCAATATAAGTGGAGGACATGGAATCGACAGGTTATCTCTTTGTGTGACTGGTCCAATGGCAGATGGAATATTAGGATGCACAATGGCCGTTGTACTTTTTGCATTGTATCCATCTACATTAATTAAACAAAAGGAACAGTTAACAGTGTCTTGTAGGCTCCTGCAATCATGGGAATTGCAAATGGCATAGTTTTCTTTTTACCATTTTTCTACTATCTCATTGCTTCAACACAAGTTCAGCAAACCGTTATGTGGAACCCACTGATTATCTTGATCACTGAGTTTCCAAAATCCAAAAAATCACCCAAAAAATTTCAGCTGCTTTTCTCTTATGTTCCTCAGTAATGATCTTTGCATTCCTGCTCTTTGTAGTACCTCTACATTCAGTCCTGGATATTTGGCACATCCATCTATAAAACCATATTTTTGTCGCCTCCAAATGCTTTGCCATTTCTCGGGAGAGTGTCCAGCATTCACTACCATACGTAAGGACAGGTATAACATAACAGTTCAAAATTCTGTTTTTTGTTTTCATATCTTTTAATATGTTGCCCAGTTTCTGAAACATGGCCTTGGTCATACCAATCCGTCTTTTGATTTCATTATCTGATCGTCCAACTTGATTCCGGCGGCAAGTTACAAACGTAAAATATACAGACACTAAGTATTAACTTTAAAAATTGATATCTAAATTCAAAATGAACCATGGAGCTGTACAAGACCTATAAAGCTACTTATAAAAAATAATTTAGTATAACAGTTAAGTCGATAAAAATCTTGACAAACGTGCTAGTAACCTCATACCCAACCCAACACCCATAATCTTATATTGTTGTGGTAAATGAAATAAACAGGATGTCCCATGGCTGTAATAACTTCAGCAGGTGATTCCTGAGGTTATTCTGATTTCAGTAATTATTAGTTCACATGCCATTGGTATGGAGTATGTGAGCTTTCAAGTCATGAGTATTGTAAGAGAAGTACATGTTGAACATGTCTTTTAAGGTTTACAGTGAAGAATATGCAGATATGCATTTTTTATATGGGTTTTGCAAAGGTAACATTAATGCTGGCATTGAGGATTGTTAGAAGTGAATAATCTCAGATCAGTGAGTGTCTGGTAATGTTCACCAAGTTTTGCAAGACAGTGATTCATTGCCAACAAGAAAGTGTCCATTATGAGTGGAAGTTAGTGAGGAAGAAAACATTGAAGAAAACCTGAGTTAGTACTTGAAGAATTTCTAGCACTTCAGTGGTAATGTAAGAGAAATATGCTAAACAATCAGGGATTGCATATATCATATCCACTGAATTCAACATATTGAACTTGTAGAAATGAATTGTCAGTTGAAATTCTATACTGTTGGCTATTCTGCAGTGAATGACTGGTGAATATTTAATTTAGGCAAAATTTTTGCAGAATGTATTACGATCCCTCTTACAGAACATTCTTTGCAAACACGATTGCAGGTGTACTTCAAGCATGACACAGCACAGCACAGATGCATTTCATTAGGAACAACTCAAGAACAAGAACAACTTGTCGAGAGCATCTCAAGCAGTCGCTTTTGAAATTTCCATAAGCTTATCATTGTGTTTTGTAAAAGGTCCTCTTAACAAGTTTCCATCTTATGGATTGCTAACTGCATTATGAAATTGGGTATCCAGTTTTCTCACAGAACTCACCAAAGAGCAGTAATAGTTAAGGCATACATATTATACAAGAATTGACTGTTATTACAGTAGACTTTCTGAACAACAGGCATCTTTGGGGATTCAAGGCGCTGTTATTTCGATTTTTCCATTGTCTAAGAAGTTTTGTTTTTAATGTGCTTAATGCAGAAGCAGTGAGGCTAAATGGGAAATGGACAGAGAAGGATTAATTTTGTTAACTGCACGTAAGGAACATAAAACTTTTGTTGATCCCATGGTGTATTCTGCCATTAATACATTCCTAGCACCCCATTTCTTTATTGTATCAAGTTCGGTCTGCGCGGGTGGTGGTGCAGTGGTGTCATCACTGTCCTGCCTGCACCGGATGGAGGATGCCAGGTTCGAGTGCCATTCGATGAAGCAAGAAACTTTTGTGGGCTTATTCACTCCATGGTTGAGTTGGTCGGTCTCGGGCCTTGAAGAAAATGAAGCATCAGAAAGCCCCGGGGGAAGATGAAGTTACTGTAGAGTTGTTAAAATTGAGAGGAAGAGACATAACAGAAAAACTGGCAAGGCTCTTCACAAAGTGCATTAGAAAAGATGTGATGCCTAAGCAGTGGAATAATGCGATCATAGTTTTGCTGCATAAGAAAGGAGATAAATCAGAAATTGGAAATTATAGACCAATTAGCTTGTTATCCCACATCTACAAGTTGTTCACAAGGGTCATTACTAACAGATTAGAAAGAATACTTGATGAGAATCAACCGAAAGAGCAAGCTGGCTTTAGGACAGGATTCTCAACTATGGATCACCTTCACGTAATATCACAGCTAATAGAGAAAGGAAATGAATATAAAACACCATTATGCCTGGCATTTGTGGATTATGAAAAGGCATTTGACTCCATACAGCATAAGGCAATGTTTCGGGCACTGGAAAGACAAGGCATAGATACCCCATATATTATGATTTTGAAGAAAATATATGAGAGTGCGACCTCCTTTATTAGACTAGACAAAGACAATAGGAAATTCAAAATTGAGAAAGAAGTTCGACAAGGAGACACAATATTTCCGAAGCTGTTTACTGCTGCCCTTGAAGAAGCTTTCAGAAGATTAGACTGGTCGCAGAAAGGAGTCAATGTGAACGGAGAGTACCTAAACCATTTACGATTTGCAGATGACATTGTGGTCATAAGCCATGATCCCAAAGAATTAGAGGAAAATCTAATCAGTTATGCATGGTTAGTAAGGATTTTGGACTAAAGATGAATATGGCTAAAACAAAAGTAATGATGAACCAGTATGGGAAATAATGATTGAAGGAGCAGTAATTGAAAAGGTGGAGTCATACTTATCTGGGAAAATTATTAGCTGTAATAATGATAAATGGCTGGAAGTCAAAAGAAGAATAAATTTTGGATGGATAGCATTCAGGAAATATAGTCACATACTGAAGAGAAATATCCCAGTTTGTCTGAAATGTAAAATAATGAACCAATGTATACTCCCCACCATGACTTAGGGAAGTGAAACTTGGGCACTCACCAAAAGAATGGAAGAGAAGCTGAGAACTACACAGCGAAGAATGGAACAAATTATATTGGGAATCAGACTGTTAGTTAAGAAGAGAAACACATGGATTAGGCAGCAAACTCAAGTAAAGGACATTCTTATCAAAACTAAAGAACTAAAATGGTCTTGGGCAGGACACACAGCTCAAAGACATGATGACAGATGGACTAAGAAAATAACAGAATGGTACCCAAGAGGAACTAGAAGAAAACCTGGAAGACAAAGGCGGGGATGGATAGATGAAATTCATGAGTTTTTGGTAGTAAATGGATGGCCAGTGCTCAAAACAGAAGGGACTGGAAAGCATTATTTTTGTTTAATCACCTGAAATCTAAACAAACTAAAGAAATTACGGAAACCTTTGGGGCTTCTCGTGGTTGGTTTGAGAAATTTAAAAAAAAACGGGCCAGGATTCATAGTGTAAAATTAACAGGAGAGGTTGCAAGTGCAGATGAAGCTGCAAATAAGTTTCCAGAAAAACTAAAGGAAATAATTGAACGTGAAAATTTTCCACCAAATTTGGTGTTCAATGTTGATGAAAGTGGTTTGTTCTGGAAACGGCTACAAACAAAAAGCTTCATTTCTATTGAAGAAAAATCAGCTGCTGGGTTCGAAGCAGCCAAAGACCGTTTAATGTTACTCTTTGGATCAAATGCCTCTGGCGATTATAAATTAAAATTGTTATCAGTTTACCGTTCAGAAAATCCGAGGGCGTTAAAAGATAACATAAAAATGAATTTACCTGTAATATGGAAAGCAAATAGAAAAGCGTGCGTTACCAAGGAGTTATTTACTGATTGATTTGTTAACCAGTTTTGTCCTGAAGTAAAACGGTATTGTCAAAAAAACAACTTTGAAAAAAAAGCTCTTTTGTTGTTAGACAATGCTCCGGGACATCCTACTGATCTTAACACGTTGGACACATGCATTCCTGTCAAAGTTGTGTTTCTTCCAGCAAACACAACTTCCCTTATTCAACCATTGGATCAGGGAGTAATAGCATCATTTAAAGCTTATTATTTGCATTGAACATTAAGCAATTTAACTGAACTAGAGAATAAAGAGGAAATGACAGTTAAAACATTTTGGAAAAACTACACCATTAAATATGCAATTGAAAACATTGATAGTTCTTGGAAAGAAGTCACTAAGAAATGCTTAAATGGAGTTTGGCACAAAATATGGCCAGAAATTGTACTAGAAGAAGAAAATAACATCCAAGAAATTAGAAATGGAGTTATCTAGATGGCTCAATCAATACGTTTCGAAAATGTCGATGAAGAGGATGTTAAAAATTTATTGAATGCAGAAGATGATGGTTTTTCAGAGGAAGATTTAGAAAACCTTGTTAGCAACGAAGACAAAGATAATGAAGACGAAGTTAAAGAAGTTCCTGCCGAAAAAGTGTTAACAACCAAAGATTTAAAAAGGTGCTTAAATGACATTGAAAACGTTTTAAATTTTTTTTTAGTGAAAATGATCCTGATTTAGGAAAAAGTGTTATTGTTAAGCGATCAGTGTTAAATGCAATAACTCCGTATAGGAAATTGTTAAATGAAAGAGAAAAAAAAGCATAAACAATCAACTTTAGACTCATATTTTAAAATGTGATTTCAATTTGTATGTAAGTTGCCTGTTTATTTAATAAAACTTTTCTTTGTTCGAAAAAAAGCTTTTCATTTTCTTTACGTAGGAACATATCCCTATTCTGGGCATGGTATTTTTACCTCTGAAAACGAAGTTTCGCTTAACGAAGTAATTTTGTGGAATGCATCCTATTCGTTAATCGAGGTATGTCTGTAAATACATTGTGATTTTACACCTTTTATTTAAAAAATAAATAAATAAATATATATAATTAATAATAATTCTGCTGATAATTAAAAAAATATATAAAGATGAAATTAGCAGCCTTCTACATTTTTCAGTTTAAAAAATAGATAAAAGCATAAAATTACAAAAATGTACATATATTTCTGTTAATTACACCGATGAGCCAAAACATTGAGAGTGAGTCGGGACATGGTATGAAAAACACCTGATACTAAGCTCTTTAATCAGTGTTACTCTTGTTCTTCAGATGGGAAAGGCAGCGGACTTAAGCGAGTTTGACAAAGGCCAAATTGTAATGGCCAGACGACTGGGTCAGAACATATCTGAAATGGCACAGCTGGCGGGGTGCTCACGGTCAGTCATGATAAGTACCTACCGATAGTGGTCCGAGGAGGGGGAACCCACGAACAGCCAGTGAGGTGTTGAACGACCATGGCTCATCGATGTTCAAGGTGAGTGAAGGCTCTCCTGGATAGTACATGGCAACAGAAGGGCAACTGTGGCACAACTCGCAGGTAATTGGAATGCTGGTGACGGGAGTAATGTGTCACAACACACAGTACATCTAACCCTGCAGAAAATGCGGCTGCGTAGTTGCAGGCCGCTCCGAGTGCCCATGCTAACCATGATTCACCTGCAACAGCACCTACAATGGGCACCCGAGCATCGAAACTGGACTTTGAGTGATTGGAAGAAGATCATCTGGTCTAATGAATCATGTTTCCTGTTGCACCACGTGGACGGCCGGGTACATGTGCGTCATTTAGCTGGGGAAGTGATGCCGCCTGGATGCACCATGGGACGAAAACAAGCCCGTTGCAGCAGTGTCATACTTCAGGCAATGTTCTGCTGGGATACCCTGGGTCCAGTCATCCATGTGCTGGGAACTCTAAAGTCTGCCACCTACCTAAACATTATTGCTGACCAGGTACATCCTTTCGTGGCAACAGCCTTCCCCTCTGGCAGTGCCATCTTTCAGCAGGATAATATGCCATGCCACACTGCCTGGATTGTTCGAGACTGGTTCGAGGAAGACTTCCAGGTATTGACCTGGCCTCCAAATTCCACAGACATCAATCCCATCGAGCATCTGTGGTTTGTGTTGGAACAGCAACTCCAATCTGCGGCATCTCAACCACAGACCTTACAGGAGTTAAAGGATCTGCTGGTTACGTGTTGGTACCAGATACCACAAGACACATTTAGAAATCTTCCATGTGTCCATGCCTTGCCAGGTACAAGCTGTTTTGGCTGCACATGGAGGACCAACATCATATTAGGTAGGTGGTCATAATGTTTTGGCTCATCATTGTATATGTATAAATAGTTTAAAAAAATATTAGGTAGGTGGTCATAATGTTTTAGCTCATCAGTGTATATGTATAAATAGTTTAAAAAAATATATAAGATACTATTATTCACTTATATTTTTAAATATTTCAAAATTTGCATCAAATATGGCACACCAGGAAACACACAAACTCTGAATATATTATGCATGTTGCTAATTCTCTGTCCTGGCCACTAACACTACATTACACAAATAATACAGAACCATTTCAAGACAGAAAAACAGCAATGAAAGCATGTATTTGTTAAGAAGCAATCAAGTCTTCAAGAATATTACCAAAAACAAATGCTAATTGTCACAAAAGTTAATGCTACAATTAGGGTTATATCAAGCAAGGTGTTATATCATTAACTGTATACCAACACACCCCAACATTAAAAAGGGATGAAATCATAAGAAGTGAAAAAGATAAAGGGAACCCTCAAGGGTGCACATGCATGTCCCGCCCACACAAGTTAATATACCCCATAATCACTAAGGCACGACTACTACTTTGCAATAAAAACAAACTATAACAAGGAACTCACAAACACCACCTCTTCAAATGGACTTCAATAGCAAAGTCCAAAATGGATCATATTTCAGCCATTGACAGCTATCCAACCAAATTTTGAAGGATGTCCCTATATTATCCAGACAAAAAAAGAAGTAATGAACTAACTCTAATCATAAAGTATGCCATGGCCACCACCTATATAGACTAAATAAAAGAAAGTAACAAACAAAATGTAAATTTTAACACTGATCCAGCAATCAACACGTATAAACCAGAAAAAATACAGATAAACAATGTCAAAATTATTTCTACAGCCAGCAAACAAGTGACTCTTTCTAAAAATATCTAATAAAGTGTTCCCTTAACAAAAACTATGTTATGCATCCTTCAGCATTCAATATCTATCTAAATGTCCTTGTACTGTACCCATTATCATTCCAATTTTCTCTACTACTCCAGTCAGGGTGGCACCCTATTAGAGTTCACACTAACTGGGACATTTGGTGAGGTCTCCAAAGACACCTGACTTTGCACCATTTCCCCTCACCGAAAAGTCTTTTGTCTGTAAATATCAATGCAAATACTTGTTCAATTCATTGCAATGTCAGCTGGTTGTCTAAAACTTTTCCAATGCATTGCATAAAGGTCCAATCCGATCTTTTTTTTCTCTTTTGTGTTCACATACGTGAAAAACACCTTGCCAATGTTTTTTTTTTTTTTTTTCCCCTCCTCTTAGCCAATGATTTCTCACACTCAGCCTCTTCCACACAAGTTTTCTATTATTAATAACATAATTTAACTGTTATAGGCTTCAATGGCTTTCATCACTCTGTAACTTTCCAAGACTGGACAATTAGACTGGACAATCCTGTGTTCATCAAACTTTGTGTTACATTTTCTTAATTGTATGCAGGGCCTAACATGAGGATATGCAGGAAAAAGTATTTTTGTGGTGCCTGTAAAAATGTTTATTATGAAATTACATTTAATGTTTTTGGATTATTATTATTAGCCATATAGTGCAAGGAAGCCTCAGTCTTATGCTGCACCAACCAAAAACATTTCCAAGTTACCCTGTGAGAGAGAGACAGAAGTAGAAGGGAATGGTGAAGAAAGAGAAGAATGATGATATCCAGTTCAGGACCCTGGGTGTGCCAAGCCCATACTCACCAAACACGAGTCCCTGGGGTTAATAATAATAATGATAAATGGATAGGTTTTGATGCCATTTTGTGAAGTCGAACGGTGCATTCAAAGGCAAATATATGGGGTTGTGTGTGATTGTCATTTATAATTTTGGGATTGCGGGTAGGAAAAAAAAGTTACAACCCCTGGGTTAAACTCTGATAATGCCACTGTTGTATACAAGCACTGACACACAAGTAGCAATAATTCGGTTCGTGCACTTATCTAGAATCCAGTAGACTCACCGATGGCTAAAGCAAAATTGTGTGGAATGAATAAATACAAAAGTAACTCTGAAAGTTTTTGGAAGAAGGCATTTTGTGTGGCTGTAATCGCAGAGAAAGAAGTTACCATCTCCTTATCCGTAGTTTTAAGATTCTTGCAGTGGCAAAAGGTGCTATGGTAGAATTTTGTGTTTTTTGAACTGTAAATAAAGAATTTTATTTTGTGATTAGAGGAGAACAGGCCCCATGATTTTACAGGGCCTAGGCAATTGCCTAGGGGGTAAGTAGTCCCTGATTGTATGTATGATTTCATGTCTGTTGTTTAAAAGCTATTCCATAATTTGAATGTACTGACTCTCCCTCTGCTATCTGCCCAACTGAAGAATGCCACATAGCATCTTAGACTGTCCTTAGTCCCCATTCCTGAAATCAAAACCTATTCTTTATCTTTAACAACAACCTGTTTCTTCATCTTCCAACTAAGGACTGCATAATCGCTTCCCACAAAAGGTTCCTCTACTGCGAGCTTTGCGATGTTACCTTGTTTGTACGTTTCCTCTACTGCAAGCTTTGTGATGTTACCTTGTTTGTAGCTAATGATCTGGACTAAAATTTTCTTACTCTTAGTATTTTCCCTGACAAACTGATAAAAATAATAATCATCTACATCACTTAAAATATTTGTGCCACATGGCGAGTTTACCACCCAGTTACTCTAAACAATAATGGGAAAATGTGAATCACACATAATAAGACATTAACACTTGCTTGCTCTTTCCACCTGCTTATAGAGAACCTTGTGATGAACTTCACAATCCCCACGCTTATTTTACCTTTGCATTCAAATGCTCCACACCACAGCTTCTATCACTCAGGCAGGTTTTGATAATGAGCATGACTCACCCCTCTATATCCTTCTATCTTACCTATTCTTCCTAAATACATTATACATACCATAGTGAAAATCATAACCCTCAATTCTCATTTCTTACGAAGAAAGGCTTAAGTTTTGCAAATTACAGTCTGGAGACTAGGCACCAGCGAGGTGATCCGATAGAGGTGTATAAAGCCTTAAATGGTTTCAGCATGCTCAATGCTGATGGGATTCTTCCTCTTGCTCAGAATAATCACCTGAGAGGGAATAAATTCAAATTGAGGAAAGACAGATGTAGGATAGATGTGCGGAAATTTGCCTTTAGCCAGCGGGTAGCTGGTTGGTGGAACAGACTTCCATCCCTTGTCGTGGAAGTTGATAGCCTCAGCTGGACAGGTATTTCGGACGAACGGAGAGGTGAAGTGAGGGTTTTTTTTTTTTTTGGCTGATGCTGCATAAGCTTGCTTTCTTGCATCATATGCCTCTACTAATGCTAATTCGTGAGTAGTACTGTGTTTCAGTTAACCCTATTATGAGAGCATTAGTTATAATCAGTTTAAATTCGCTCACTTTATTGGCAATGATCATGACACACTGTAGGTGAACATTATCTGAAGTTATTAAAGCATGTTTTGTTATCATTAGCTTCTCATTCGTTGGGAGCATCACTACCGTTGGCATATCTTGCCAATATCACCTTATACAGCTGTGAGCAGAAACTCTTCAGATGAGTGCAAGCATGATACTTTGACTCATACCATAAGATGTGTGTCTATATTACCACTGTCCCTCTAAGAGAAATTTCTCTGAACTTATAAAGCTCACTCAATAACATTGGCAAAATCACTTGCACCATTTCTGTTCAAATGCTGTTCATGGTCAGTGCCTGCTGGGGCTGACCATGCTGATAAAAATTTGCCCTCAAAAGGCTTGCAGATTTCTTAAAGTTCAGTGTTAATTCACAAGATTTTTCAGAATGTGTTGAAAGTTTCCTCCAACCCCACAAATCCATGGAATGATGTTAGTCCATCTGAATAGATGGACTACATATCAAAATTTAATACATCCGTGACACACAAGCACACTCCTTTCTTCCTCTGTATGGAAATCAGGATTTTGACATACTTGGAAAAATTCGGCTAGCTAGGCAGATGGTCATCACTGTTATCACTCCATCCCTGTCAATGGAACAATGGGTTTGATGGCGCTCCTAATTTCGTGGTGAAGGCTCTAAGTCCATATATCATAGATCCCCTTGTCATAATCTACATGCTATCCTCAACCAAAGTATTATATTTTATCAATATTATTATATTACAGTATATTCAACTATATTATTATATATATTTTTTTTATATTTAACAGGAAAATATATTTTCCTGTTATGTGTAAAGAATATACTGTTAGACCTGTCCAAAGGCTCAGTTTCCCACATGCTTTGAGCAAATAGAGCTAATAGCAACTGCCTCTATCCTTCTAAAGGGACCTGAAAAAGCTCTTCTTACAACTCTTGCAAACTTATAACCCACATACTTCCCCCAGCCTCCACCACAGATCCATTATACAGCAAAGAATCAATCCACAATTACTAATCTGCTGGCTACAAATAATGCCATCTTGTCTGCTTTTTGAGACAAATGCTGAATAGCCATAACCTTTCTGAATATCAGTGCTGCTTTTGATTCTATTAACATCCAAAGGCCACTCCACCAACTTCTCAAGCATTATTTTAATACAAGGGTGACATAATAAAATTCATAAAATCCAAACTAGCAGAAGAGTGGTAAGTCTGCAATTTGGCCAAAAAACATTATCAAGACATAACAACAGGGGTCCCTTACGGTTGTGTGCTGTCAGGGATTACTGTTTACTGCTAACTTCATAAGCTATGCAGACGACATCAAGCTATTGACAACATTAAGGCACATGATAATATCCAAATTATATCCCAGCTAATTAACCACACTCGGCAAGCTATCAGAACACACTTCTTCTGGAATGAAAATAAATCCTATCAAATGCACTACAGTAGTCTTCTCCCTGAGACCCATCCCTCTCTCTGGGTAGTATCTCCCTAGCTGAACAACACACTGATTTAAGAGTTGTTTTTCACAGGAAGTTCACATTCAATAATCATCATGATCTCATTGCAGCAAGAATGCAAATTAGCATCTGTTACATGCTGATGACCTTTGCATAACAAAGCATTACATCAGCAATTCCCAAATGGTGGTTCACGAACTCTTTGGGGTTTGTGAAAGTGTTCCAGGGGGTTTGCAATAAAAATTCTGTAATGGGGTCTGCTTAGATTTACATAGGTATATTATTGTAAACTACAAAATATAACTAATAATAAACAATAAAGTAAAATTAAATTAAATAAAAAGTAAAAATTGCCAAAGAAAAACCACATCTCCCACAATTCCTTATAATTAGTTCACTATCTTACAGTATATCATGTTAAATACTAAATTTTTTTTAATTCGCAAGGATCATTGTTATGTATAGGTATTTTTTTATTATTATTATTTATTTTTTTTTAGAATCTATAGTACTTAGTATCGTGCATCGGTTGAAAGAAGATACTTGTTGACATTAGACTTGAACTTCTGTATATTGTAATTTTCAGGAAATACTTATTAAGGAAGGTTGTTCCAGAAAACAGAAGTTGAATGAATAAATGAGGAAGAAGAAAAGTTGGTTCTGTGAGTTTGAACTTGGACAGGAAAATGATGTTGGCTGGTTGCAGCACATGTTCGGATTGCTTTGATGGTTGGTTGGTTGTTGTTGGGTTTTTTGGCGCAAAAGCAACTTTGGCCATATTGCGCCTATCTATTAATGTTTAGTGACAAGGACGTTTATATTTCTTAAATAAGATTTATATCTGGTCAAAATATCCTATTAATTTTAAATAAGTAAATATATTTTCAATTTTGGAGTTATCGCCTAGGATTTGTGATAAGGTCAGAGAATCTTGGAAATTTATAGGGAGATGAAAGGCTGATTGTCGTGCCATGTGGTATTGTGGACATTCTATAAGGAAATGTTTTACAGTGAGTTTACAAGAACAGTGAAGGCATTCTGGAGGATTTGCTTTGGTGAGTAAATAATTGTGCGCAAGATATGTATTTCCAATGCGTAGTCTGGATATAATGACTTCTTCATGCCGATTCTTACGAAGACTCGATTTCCATGGCTGTAGCTCAGGTTTTATTTGAAACAGTTTATTGTTTGATTAATTTTGCCCCATTTGTGACCATGATTGTGGAGAAACTGTTTTATGATTGGTCTGTAATCGGTATATGGAACTTTGCAAAGCCTTTGGTTTGTGTTTGTAGGATTCTTTGCTGCTTGATCAGCTCTTTCATTACCTTCAATGCCTGTATGTCCTGGGATCCAACAGAATTTTACTTGCCTCATTTTGCTTTTAAGTTTCACAAGGTGAGCTTGTATCTGATAGAGAATGGGATGTGATGGAGTCTGTCTTTGTTGCAGAGCATGTATTGCACTCAATGAATCTGTGTAGATGAGATGTTTTAGAAGAGGGGAAGAAGCTATGTATTTTAAGGCCATTTGTAGGGCGAATAGTTCAGCAGAATAGCTACTGCATTGGTTTGGAAGTTGTTGTGAGAGAACAGTGTGTGGAAAGACCACTGCAGCACCAACTTTGGTATCTGTTTTAGAGCCGTCTGTATATATATAAAGGTATTCGGAGAACTGTGATGCGTGGGCTGCATGCATCTGTTTTATGTTGACATTTGCCAGAGTGCTTTTTCCTCATTGTTGAAAATAAGTGTCACAGTTTGGCGTAAAAGTGTGCCATGGTGGATTGTTTCTTTTAGTCGTATTCCGGCTGGTTTATTTACTGTGGGTTTACTGCTGTAGAGGATTTCCCACTGCGGGCTGAAAAATTACTGCCAAGTAGGATGGTGAGGAAGACTTCGGATTTTAATTGCATAGTTTAATAGCAGCATTTGCCTCCAGAGATATGAGGGCTCATGAGTCTCTGCATATAAGCTTTGTACTGGTGATGTTCTGTATGCACCTAAAGAGATTCGTAAGGCACTATGACGTATGGAATCGAGCCATTTGATGACACTTGGTCTACACAAACTATACACAGGGGCTCCATAGTCTAGTCTTGATCTGATGTTATTTGGTTTTTTAGGAGCATTAGCAACTAAGGCCATGTTGCTCCGGGATATGCGGTGGTCATTCCCTGACCTTTCCGCATCCTCCGTATTTGGTGGTGACGGGGCTCGAACCCCGGTCTAATCAAGAAGCATGTGCTATGCACTGCTGCTCCTTCCCACCTGGCTATGGAGGCACCTCTCTTGATCTGATTATAGCATGGTATAGGTGAAGAAGTGTGAACCGATCGGCTCCCCACTTCATTGCAGAAAGAACTCTGAGAATATTTAGTTTTTTTTGACAGGTTGTTCGGAGGTATTTGATGTGTTCCAAAAAGTTTTTTGTCAAGAATCAGGCCAAGGAAACGTATACTATTTGCTAGAGGTATCAGCTGGTTTTCTAGTTTTATTTCTGGATCTGGGTGCATTTTTTGTTTTCTACAGAAGTGTACGGCTAATTGTTTTTTGTTCTGATAATCTGTAGCCATTGTTTTTTGTCCACAATTCTATTTTGTTCACTATGCTTTGTCATGTCTTTCTATCATGTTCATGTTTTGTGAATGGCACGAGATAGTAACATCATCTGCATAAAGGAATGTTTCAACTGTTTTTGGCAGGTCTTTTATAATAGAGTTTATTTTGGTGACAAATAAGGTTGCACTGAGCCTTGGGGTACTCCTTCCTGTGTGTATATTTTTGACAGATTGTTTTGGTATTTTACCTGGAAGGTTCTAACTTTCAGAAAATTTTTTACCAAGAGTGGCAAGTTTCCTCGCAAACCGATACTGTGGAGATCTTTAAGAATGCTGTATCGCCAGGTAGTATCAAAGGCCTTTTCTACATCAAGACTGATCATTATTAGATGCTCATTCCTTAGAAAAGCATTGCGGATATTTGCTTCTGCTTTTATCATGGGTCCAGAGATGATCTGTTTTTACGAAATCCGTATTGAGTTATGTTAAGTACATTATATGTTTCCAGAAACCAGGTTAATCTGTTGTTCACCATTTTCTCGAGGATATTCCCAAGGCAACTTGTTAGCGCTATTGGTCGATAATTTGTAGGGATCGTATGATCTTTGCCAGGTTTTGGTAAGGCAATTATAAGGGAGTGAAGCCAGGAATTTCGATGGTAGTTTTCCATATAAATTCTATTGTATAGCATAAGCAATGCCTTTAGAGATTTTTGATTAAGTTGTTGGATCATTTCATAGTGAACTCCATCAAGTCCTGCTGCACTTTTCATAGACTTAGCCAGAGCTTTTTGTAATTCTTCTATGTTGAAAGGTTGGTTATATGGGAGTTATTGGTTGGTTTTAAAATTTAGTCTGTATTTTTCAGCTACAGTTTTAGTTTTCTGAAAAGATGGAGTATATGCCAATACTGCTGATATATTTGCAAAAGTAGTTGCCAGTAAGTTTGCGATTTCCTTGGGGTTGGTTATCTCCTGTCCATTCCAGATTATTAGTGGAGTTGGAACTGAAAGAAATTTCCCATTTAGTTTTCTGATTTTGTTCCATATGACACGGGTATCTGTATTTTTATTAATTGTGGAGGCGAAACGTATCCATGATTCCTTTCTACTTTTATGCTGGAGATATCTAGCTTTGGCTCTGGCTTTTTTAAAATTTATGAGATTGATGAAAATGGGATATTTTCGGAAGAGATTCCAAGCTTTGTTCTTCTCTCTTTTGGCCATACTGCATTCTTCAGTCCACCATGCTGTGTCATGTTTATGGTATTTTCCAGTTGACCGAGGAACTGTAGCTTCAGCTGCTATTAAAATTTGGTTTGTGACATGAGCTGTAGCATTGTCTATGGGCTGAGTGGTGATTATTTGTTCATCTATTGCTGCAATTGTTTTATATTTAGTCCAGTCAGCTTTATGGAATCTCCATCTTTTTTGGCCATCGTGATGTGCAACATCATTTGTTAGTATTTTGCAGACCACAGGAAAATGGTCGCTATTTAGTGGATTCTTCAATATTGACCATTCAATCAATGGGTATAGGACAGGTGAACATATGGATGCGTCAATTGCAGAGGCTGTTCCAGTGGGCAAATGGATGTATGTCTCAGTACCAGTATTAAGGAGAGAGAGATTTTGCTCTTCCAGTAATTTCTCAATCAATTTACCACGTTTGTCTTGATGATGGGATCTCGATCCCCACATGGGATGGTGACTATTTAAATCTCCCATGATACAGATCGGAGGTGGAAGCTGGGTTACTAATGCTTCCAAATCTGAAAATGAAAATTCTTGATTTGGGGGAAGGTAGAGTGAGACCAGTGAGAAAGTAAAATGTATTGAGACTCGAGCTGCAACTGCTTCCAAAAGAGTTTGTAGTTGGAGGCGTTTACATGGAATTTTGGAATCAATTAAGATAGCAACTCCACCATGAGCTCCACCGGAAAATCATCGGGCTTGTCTATAGGTACCATAGTGGTTTACTGCTGCGTTTATTTGTGGTGTTAGGTTAGTTTCTTGAAGGCAGACGCCTACCAGGTGATATTTATCAACTAGGTTGCGAATGTCATCGAGGTTGCTGCGGAAACCTCGACAATTCCACTGTATTATTGTGCGCATTATATTGGCTTTGTATTTGTCTCTGACTTTTAACGAGTGGGGTCTGCTTGGATCACTCAGGCTTTTTCTCTTTTCTGGGGAAGACTGGGCAAACTTCCATCTCTTCCTCAGCATGTATCTCTAAGATTGGTTCTTCTGGGACTTCTTTTTCACATGTATCCATATGATCATGGGCAGGGGGTTTGTCATCCATATCTATGTTTTTAGTATTCATGATTGGCCGTGATATAGATGGCATTGTTGGCGGAATTGTAACAGGAGTATTTATGGATTGATTAGAAGTTGAGGTTGAAGATGATTTTGCTGATGGAGCTAGGATTGAGCGAGCCCAATCAGAAATAGAGATGTTTGGTGGGACTGTAACGTTGGTTTGAACTGAAGTGGTAGTGGTGGTAACAGCAGTTATCTGTTTATGTTGTTGGACAGTTGCTGCATATGAACGTGTTATTGTAATTGGTGATATTTGTTTCTTTGCCTCAGGGTAGGAAACTTTGTGCTCGGTTTTATACTTCTGAATCATTTTTTTCTTTTTTCCATGTTTCAGTCTTTGGAGTAAGCGGAATGGTTGCCTCTACAGTTTGGACACTGCAAGGTTTGTGCAGAACATTCGGTATGGATAGGGTCTTTAGATCCACATGAAGCACACACAGCAGTCCCTCGACATACTGTCTGTGAATGCCCAAATTTTTGACATTTATAACATCTGATTGGGTTCGGTATATACAGTCAGACATGACAGTTCAAGTATCCGGCTTTTACAGATGTTGGTGGATTTGGCAAGTTGAAAGTTAGTATAATGTTTCTGGTTGGAAGTAGTGAACCATCCTTTTCGATTAGTATTCTTTTTACCTGAATAATATTTTGTTCTGAAAGCTCTTGTTTAATCTCTTCCTCGGATACATGTAGAAGATCCCATTCAGTTACAACTCCTTTTGACTAGTTTAAGGTGGCATGAGGTGACACTTCTATGGGAGTTCCTCCAAGTGTTTTCAATTTAAGTAGCTTGTCAGAATGCTTAGATTGTGTTGTTTCAACAAGCAGGTCACCTGATTTTAGTTTGCAAACCATTTTTGGTGAGCCAGCAACATTCTCTAAACTTTTCTGGATCAGAAAAGGAGAAAGCTTGCTGACTGGCTGGTCAGTCAAACAATGTATTATGAGGAAATGAGGCCAGATATTCTGGTCTGTATCCTTCTTTTGTCTCTTAGCAAAGGAAGGGTTATAATCTTCCTGCTCTCTAGAATGTGATGGGACATTGATCCCACAAGAGTCAGTATTGGTACAGTCCATCTTTGCTCCTTTTAGCCCTTGGCAGAGAGACTTTTCTGCCAAGATTTCCGGCCCCACCACGGGGAGGCAGGAGCAATGGCTGGTGTGACCAAGCGAAGAGTAGTAGGGATTAGTAATATACTATGAGAAAAAAAGAAAGGTGGCTTTCCTTCCTTGCTCTGTACAGGGACTTTTGTTACGAGAGCTGTTATAAAATGAATAGATTTTTTAACGATAAGAACAAAAAGGAACTGTAAATCGCTTTCTGGAAATCGCACTGGAAGTACTGAGAAATCGCTTAGTCACAATTGCTTGGCACCCGGGGCCGGACTGATATGAAAGAGAATGCAGGAATTATAGAAGCAATTCAGAAGAACAGTGTCCACACAAGTATCTATAGAAAAGGCATGCAACAGAAAGTCTATGAGATAGAGAGTAGAGACATTAATTAACCTAACTGCCCTCTTTTGAATGGAATCTAGAAGCCTGAGATAAGTTTTGGGGGCATCACCCCCAAATGTGGGAACAATATTCCATGGTAAGGCAGATTTGCAATTTCATCATCATTATTAGCCATATGATGCAAGGAAGCCTGAGGCTTTTGCTGCACCAGGCTAAAAAAAAAACTGAGTTCCCCTGAGAGAGAGAGAGAGATCACCAAGAAAGAGAAGAATGATGATATCCAGCTCAGGACCCTAGGTGTGCCAAGCCCATACTCACCAGATGGGAGCCCCTGGAGTCAACAACTGTTTGGAAGAAAAGTAATGCCGAGAATGAAAGAGAAAACCCAGTTTTATTAGATGCAGAAGAAGCAATGTTTGCAATGTGCTTTATGCTAAGAGAGATTAGAAGTCAGAGTAATCCCCAAGATCTTGCCTAGAAATCGGAGTGTCATCGAAGATAAGCATAGGAGCAGAAGAATCATTTTTGCGAGATATAAGACAGGATTGAGTTTTAGAAAGACTGAACTTAAGTTATCTTTGCCCCACCGGAGGATTATCTGGAATTCACCATTTAAGGATTTGGCAGTGGATACTCGAGAAGTTGAAGCTGTTTGAGCAGGGAGAGGTTTCTCAAACTGGAAGGAGGAATGCAATGTGCTATTGTCAGCAAAACTATGGATAGGAATTCCAGTCAAATTGAAGAAGGTCATTAATATACAAGAGGAAAAGAGTGGGAGAAAGAACTGCTGCACCTTGGAGAACACCAGGCATTAGAGGACAAGTTTGAAGACAGAGCCATCTACCATCAGTCAGAGAGAAAACTGAATAACCAATCACAAAAAACAGTTGACAAACCATAAGATGGAGGCTTGTTTAGAAAAACCTTTATGCCAAACATGATCAAAAGCCTTTGAGATGTCAACAGCAACTGTTGTGTTTCACCGAACTTTTTCATTGAATTTGTCCATAAATGGGTAACATAAGGCAGAATATCACCAGTGCATCGACACTGACAGAATCCATACTGGTGATCAGACAGAAGGTTCCTAGGTAGGCTGAACTGGCTGTTAATTGATTCCCCCATTACTTTAGAAAGTGTAGAAGTAATTGCAATGGGATGATAATTGGATGGGAGCGATTTGTCACCCTTTTTAGCAACTGGCTGGGTACAAGCAAATGTTCAACCTTTGGAATAAGAAAGTGAAACAAGACGACACAAAACAGGAGTAAGTTCAGTGGCACAGGTTTTGAGAACAAGTGGAGAAATACCATCAGGACCTGGAGCTTTCTTAGCATCAAGATTCTACAAAATCCTTCTGACATCCTTTTGACAGAAGACCAGAGGAGGCATTAAATGGAGTGAATGGTTTGATGTGATTTACCAAGATCATCAATACATGAGTTGGAAAAAAAGTAGGATGTTAGCAATTCAGCTTTATCCTTGGCTGAAGTGACAACAGAAACATCTGGTTTTGACAGAGGTGGGAGCAGAGATGGGCAAAAGTTGCTGCCAATAGCTTTGGCAAGAGACCAGAATGCTCGGCTACCATTTGGACAAGAAGCAAGTTTTCTACTCTTAGCCTGTTTGAAATCTATTTTGGACTTATTAGTAACTGCTTTACAAAGTATAAATAATACTTAATAATAATTTTTATTATTACGCAATGTAACTTATAAAAACATAGCACTGGAACTATTTTATAATAAAAATTCAGAAATATTATATAATTGCAGAGAATATAGGCTTAGTGGCCTATAGAATATAGGCTCTCATTTAAGATATTATGTTGAAAGGGGTTCGGAGTCAAAAAAGGTTGGGAACTGCTGCATTATATTAACATCATCATTAAAATCCAATCTTTATGGGGCATCATTAAAATCCAATCTTTAAGGAGTGGGGATCAGCTGTCCCCGCTATTTTGAAGCGGCTGTTTGGACACAGGAATTCTGGCTGCTGAGGTGGACTGCATACAAGCACTGTGTCCGAGCTAGTCATAGCACTATCAGTTTCACAACAGCAATCAGCATTTTCAGATTGCCAACGAGAATAAGAGATTGATTGATTTTGATTTTTGTGGCACAAAAACAAAGGTTATAGTGCGTCTGAATAAGGCTAACAGCTACTGTTAAACTTCTGGCTGGTACAACCGACAATTCCCAGTGTCTGACTTCTGCCACTAGAGGATCCCTATCTGTGGCCTAAGGGCTACCCCATCCCTGCATCACAAAAAACATCAGATACAAGTTTATCCCAACTCAGTTGCTCACCTTAGTCCAACAGGTGAACTGTGATTTTATCAGATTCTTCAATGAACCAAGTTATCAAAAAAAAGGATCCTTGATGAATTAAACCTTGAAGCCCATCTGTGAACTCTTATCCTTAAGACACCCTGCACTGATGGTAACTTTCCACCTCACTGGCAAAGTATAGGACTTCATTGGATGTTACATACTCTGTATATGACACCATCTTAATTATGTAATATAATATGTAAATAGTTACTGTATACAGAAATGCAATGATTAGGCATTATCTTACTGTTACTCAAATTTATATTATGTGGTTGTTATATGATGTTTAATTATTTGTGTTAACCTCTAGCCACGGCTATTTGAGCTGTGATTGGAACTACTGCTACGTTTTCTTCTCTGCAGTCTTTCTAAAGGTAGAAAAATGAAAAAGGATTTTAATAATAATAATAATAATATGCTTTCTGCGACTTCTAACTCAACTGGTAGTCCCTATACTATCATTGTATTGACATCAGCACTATATAAACAATCTTTAATATCTTTAAAATTTCATAGGTGTGCAGTTAAACACTATAAACACTTTTATAGTCTGTAATTTTGCAAAGAGGGAAACAAGAAAATAACTGGCATGTCTGCCAGGGGCAAAAACTTCATTACATTGATGAACAATTGTTATCTTAACAACATAAAAGGTAAAACTGTTTTTCATATGAAAATAGTATTTCTACAGACTAGGAAAACCAAAAGCTGAGTTTGTTCCAGCCGAAGGACTGCTTGAATTTTCTCCCACTCAAATTTTGAACTAGCATTCTAGAAGCAGGGATCACAATTAAGGTCCTGTCTAATGCAACAGAGATGGAGGATGAGCCAATAGCAATCTCCATTGAGGTAGATGGGTTGAGAGAAGTGCATCGAGTTAGTTTGCTGTTTAGTTCTGAACAGCATATTGAGGCAAATCTGCTTGAATAATGTTGTGATTTCAGTAGTGCAGAAGAAAGGCCAGATCAGAGAGCCAGCAGGCCCTATGGAAAGTCCAGCTGTTGTTTTGTACATAGATCTTCAAAAATACTGAAAGTTCAGTAATTAGGGGTCTTGGCTTGCCACTGTTGAACTGGTAAGTCAAATGAAAGGGTCTCCTAATAAGGTTTTCTGTTATTTCGGGAGTAGTGTCAGGATGTCATGATTTGATTTCAGGCTATGATTGACGGCTGATGTACTGGTGTCATTTTTCCATGGTGCGCCCTTATGTCTATTAAGCTCAAGAGACTCCTCAGCAGGGTGAGGTTTCTCAAACTGGAAAGAGGAATGCAATGTGCTATTGTCAGAAAAGCTATGGCATCAAATGTGTGCTGTGTGACAGAAGCTGGATGTAAATTTGGTTTATTTGGGGTATTTTTGGTATCACACCCCTGCCCCATATTCTTGCAGAGAGAGGACTGAATGGTAGACAGAATGACCTATAGGACTATTGTAGAGCTGAAGGATCGACTGCCCAGCAATGTTCCTCCAAAGAAACCACATAAGGAATAGAGCAGTTGTTGGCAGCACATCACCCTGTCTGATTCAGTGGGTTGTGACTGAATATGTGAATGTAAATTAAAGGCAGCAGTGGATGGATAGTTACAAAGTCCAGTTAGTGACAAAAAGCCTTTCAGAGGTGGCTGCTTTCCTTGGAATGTATGTGTGAGAAGATATTTTGTAGTTTTGTGATTTCTTTTAAAATTACCAGGTGGTCTTTCGGGTTGGCAGGCCTCATATCTCCTCTGTTGTTTGGTATATGTTAGTGCCAGACAAAGAAAAATTTTCATGAATTGTCATCATGTTAACTGTACTGTTCACTATAATAGTAGTCTGTGTATAATCTTTATACATTTTTAGGAGTTTCTCTGTATTGAGTAACTTTGTAGATAGGGAAGGATCCTCAAGCTTACTCACTTCAATTGTATTACATATATCTAGGGGGATCAGCTTTATCTTTTTATTTCCTTTATGCAGAGCTGTAACATAATCTTTCAGTTCTGCCTATTTTGCTTTTACTGTTTGGTTGCCATAAATGATATGGCCATGTGCATCTTCTGGGAGTTCTTTAAAAGTATTCTGTACGATTTCAATGTGGTCAAATTTTGATTCCATAAGCCAAGTGCCATTTTGAATCATGATAATGGTGTCAAATGCTCTCCTGTTTCCTTGATCTCTCTTTATCCATATAAATGTTCCTATAGCATAAGTTCTAATTCATCTGTATTATATTTCTGATCTCTTAAGTGTTTAAACTAATCAGAGCTGTTTGAATAGGGTTGACTACTGCTTTGAGATATTCTAATATGATGGGTCACAATCCTCTATGAAAACTTATTCTGCTTTGCTGGAGTTCTCCATCTACAGAAGGAACATTTGAATGTTTCCTTTGAAACTTATCTTCAGGAGAGTTTTTTTTACGAAGAACAAAATTCACAAATGTGGACATCACAAGGTTTGCATATATTTACATACTCAACCTCTCTTTTTTTTTTTACAGAAGGTACAGATTACTGATTTGTCAAATCATCAAATGTGCCTTAGCTGGTAATATATGTAATCTCGTAATGTGCCTTAGCTTGTACATCCTCTTTAGCATTAGCAGAGGCATTTGATGCAAGAAAGCAAGCTTATGCAGCATCAGCCAAAAAAAAAAAAAAAAAAAAAAACCACTTCCACTTCACCCCTTTGTTCGCTCAAAATACCTGTCCAGCTGAGCCTTAAACTTATTTAGGCTATCAACCTCCACCACAAGGGATGGAAGTCTGTTCCACCAACCAACCACCTGCTGGCTAAAGGCAAATTTCCGCACGTCTATCCTACATCTGTCGTTCCTCAATTTGAATTTATGCCCTCTCAGGTGATTTTTCTCAGCTAGAGGAAGAATCCCATCAGCATTGAGCATGCTTAAACCATTCAAGGCTTTATACACCTCTATCAGATCACCTCGCTGGTGCCTAGTCTCCAGACACTGCAATTTGCAAAACTTAAGCCTTTCTTCGTAAGAGCACCCCTTTGTTCCATTCACTAATCTTGTTGCCCTTCTCTGTACTCGTTCCAGCAGCTCTACATCCTTCTTGAAATGAGGCCTCCAGACCTGTATACAGTACTCTAGGTGTGGCCTGACCATTGCCTTATACAATGGAATAATCACCTCCTTATCCCTGCTGGAAATATTCCTGTATATCATTGACAATACTCCATGAGCTACTCTTGCAGCCTGTCTGCACTGCTCAGAGAACTTCATATCTGCCTGCACAATCACCCCCAAGTCCCTTTCATTCTCTACCACTGTCAGTGTAGTACCACAGAGTTGATACTTTGTTCTGGGGTTGCTGTTTCCCATGTGTAGTACTTTACATTTGTCAATGTTAAACTTCATTTGCCACCTCTCAGCCCATCTGCTCAACCTTTCCAGATCCTGTTGCAGCAGAATAGTGTCAGTAGTGTCCTTGACAACCCTGCCTACCTTTGTATCGTCTGCAAACTTGGACATTAAGCTTGATATACCATCATCAATATCATTTATAAATACAGAAAACAATAATGGACCCAACACTGAGCCCTGAGGGACTCCACTAATAACATTAGTCCACGATGAGCAGTGTCCATTGATTACCACTCTCTGTCTTCTCCCCCTCAACCACCCCTTTATCCATAGCAGCAATTTGCCTCCAATGTCACACTGCTCCAATTTGTGTAGCAGTCTTCCATGTGCAACAGTATCAAAAGCCTTTCTAAGATCCAAGTATATAATATCAAAGTTATTCCCTGCATCCAGTTCTTTTGTGACTGCATCATAGTATCCAATCAAGTTGGTCAGGCAAGACTTCCCCTTAACAAAACCATGCTATGTCTGAGCTATAACTGAAGTCTTGTCTAAATGATCCTGCAGTGCTTCTTTAACCAGTGCCTCCATTAATTTTCCTGGAACAGAAGTTAAGGAAGCTCTCATAATTATGGCTAAGGGTTTGCTTACTTCCTTTGCTGCCTCCTTTAATATAACTGGATAGATCCCATCCACCCCGGGTGCCTTTCTTGTGTTTATCTTCAACAGTTTCTCCTCCACTTTACTCCCAGTTATTTCAAGATTCTGTAGGTTACTGCTAGAGTTGAATACACCTCTCGCATTCCCCTTGCTGAATAACTCCTCATGTGTGAATGTCGATGCAAAATATTCATTTAGTTTGTTAGCTACCTGAGCAGGATCATCAACAGTTGACCCAGCAATATCAAGTGGACCAATCTGATTCATCCCCTTCCTTCTAGAGTTTACATAAGTAAAGAACTCTTTGCTGTTTTTCTTTGCATTCCTTGCCAAGGATTTCTCGTAATCTGCCTTCGCCTGCCTAACCTCCTTTGTAACTTGGTTGCATATCAACTTGTATCTATCATAGGCTTCTGTGTCATGTGTTAATTTGTAAGTATCCCATGCATTTTTCTTCTCTGCCATATGCCTCATTAGTTCATCTGACATCCATTTTGGCCTAAACCTTGAACAATATTTCTTAGTTGGTATGTAAAGCCTAGTAGCTTCCAAGATAAGTTCTTTGAATGCTTCCCATTTTGAATTTGCTGTTGGTAACATCATCAGTTGGTCCCACTGTATAGAATTTAAATACTGTCTCAGTCCATCGTAGTCGCCTTTACGGAAGCAACTACGATGTCAACAACTTGATTTTGTAATCAAGTCTTTATTGACTTGATTACAAAATAGTTTGTACTTATTCTAAGTTTCTGTGTCCCCTGCCAATTTATGATCATCCCACACATTTGTCTTCTCTGCCACTAGTCTCATCAGTTCATCTGACATCCATTTAGGTCTAAACCTTGAACAATATCTTAGTTGGTATGAAACGTTTAGTAATTTCTGTGATTATTTCCTTGAATACCCCCATTTAGAATTTGCAGTTGGTAACATCATCAGTTGGTCCCACTGAAGGAAATTTGATAACTGACTAGAACCACTGTAATCAACTTTGCAAAGAAAATCACTTCCCTTTACCCTTGATAGTAGTTATATTGTTAAGTAGATCACACATCAATATGCCACAAGCACTGCCCACTTCCTGGATCTATTATCAGCATATTTCTAATGCATCAGCTGTCACTGTTCATAATGAAATCAAGAGTATTGCTTTTTCTCTTTCCATTTTTAACATGCTGATGTAGAAATTAGTCACACAATAAATCTACAAAAAAATCTTGCTGCAATGTGAGTGACTAACCAACGGAGTCCAGTTAATGTCTGGAAAGTTAAAAGTACCATTATAAGGCATTTTGATTTACTTGCCTACTCTATTTGTTTCTTATACTGATCACAGTCATTTGGCCTATAATGCACTCCTACTCTCAGTTTTGTTTTTCCAGTGCTTGTGTCACATCAAACTGGCTCAACATTGACACGAGCGTATATCAACTGGGTGATATACACATTTATTTTATTCTGTCCCAACCTTTCCAGATTAATTGACACCATTGTCATCATATAGTCTTCCTGTTATCCTGCCTGGGAAAAATTTTGTTCTAACTCAGTTTTTCTCACATCTCATATATGTTGCCTTACCTGTGAAATGACTAATCTATTTGCTATGCTTAATATTATTAGTACACATGGGGCCTCCAGAATATTTAGCCCTTAAGCAAAAAACCTAATATGGTGGAACAAGTTGTACTCTCTGAATCATTTGATCTCACTGTCCTTGGTGAAACGTGAAATATGGCCCAACCAGGAAGTTTTGCCTTATGCATTTTCTGCCAGATACCATCTTTTCTCAGCCTCCCAGGAGTGACAGTGGTGGATGAATTGCATCCACTTCAACAGCTCAAGGTTTACTGTGATAAATCCAACCTTAATTGTAACTGAACAATTTGAAGCCATATTAGACACTTGCAATATTGGCTCTCAGCATCTTGCCTGTGTCTCCATCTACATCCCTCCCATCCCAAAGCAGGACACCACTGATGCCATCTCCAACTGGTTTCTTAACCGCTTGCATATTATTTGCAGAGAATTTAAATTTCTCCCAAGTGTCTGCAATATCCTCAACCACCTTTTTTCCATTGTATGGATCTGAGGGTCATTAAAAATACAGCATCAAGAGGAAACAACTATATGAGCCAAGTTTATGCAACAACTTCATCTGACCTGCAACATGCTACAGCTCAACTCTTTCCCTCACACAATGAGCCAATTTTCTTCAACATAACTCCCAATGAACAGTTCTACAAACCAACAAGAAGATTAACTCCAGTCGAACCAACAACATCAAAGTACCTGTCAACTCAATGATGCACATGGGCAGCCACAGCAATTCCCTGAAAATCAATGTGTAGGTATAACTTTCAGTGGAAATTGACCTTTTCACCCACTGCCCAACTATGCCACATTGAAAATGTGGAGCCCACCACAATTTCAAAGAGTCAGTGGTCACAACTCTAGATGAAGCTTTCTCCATGAAGCAAAACCTCTTCCAAATATAGAAGGCTTTGGGAGAGATCACAGCTAGAATAGCTTTCTCATGTGCCAGAGCAATGTTCAATTGTCTTAAACCTGTGGCTATTAATCAGCACAATTGAGTAATGCTGGAAAAAGAAAGAATTTTCATCACTTGCAGATTTCTGATGTAAATAATCATCTGGATCTGGATGCATGGTTGGATCACATTTGTAGCTCCTCCAATCAACAATTCAATTCTTCCAGCACACCAACACCATTTCTCTACCCATCAGGCTCTTGACACAATCAAGATAACCAAAGATCAGCTATCAAGGCTAGGAACACTCTCCCACTAGTGAGAAAGACAAGGTTTCACAATTTCTGTTGAAAGCACTGAGCCCATTTATCATCAACACTCTCCTTCACATTGACAACTGCATGGCTGAGGACCACTTCTTTCCACCCGCCTTCACACTATTACTTCATTCATCCACTTCCAAAGGATCAAAAATCAACTCACAGATTTTAGAACAATCTATGGTTCATGCCTCCTGTAGCTATTGGGGAAAAGTAATGCTCTCCATAGCAGTAACCTAGATTCTACAAGACAACCTCCATAGAGAATTCACTATGCCATTCAAGGGAGGTTAACTGAATGCACCCACACTGAAGGTCTTGGGAGTGCCTGAAGAGAAATCGGAGGCAGTTATCCCATACGTTGATCTAGAGGCCAAAATTGATCATATTAAAAAAGCTGTATAAATGAAGCTTTTGGAATTTTACATAAAAATTCATAACAATCTTCTCTGGCTGCTCCAAGTAATTCATAAGAACAGAACTATTATCCTGAGAACACAAAATTCTACCAAAACAAGGAGCATTTACACGTGTCCCACAAGGAGGCATCCTCTCAACAGCTCTGTTCATGACTGTCCCGGTCCCATTCAACAAAAACAGACTTAACTTCATCTTTGTGGCTGATGATATCAAGATAATCAAGCTAATCCACTCACATGATGACCATCTTCAAGTACAAATCAACATTCAACCAAAAATTGGCAGATTTTGTGAATTATCTTTCTTCTCTTAAAACTTTCAATCAAACCAAAGAAATCAAAGTGGATCAAACCATGTAAAGTTGTATGATATTTACTAGGCCCTAGGGGTTAGTCACTCACACAGTAGCAAAGCTTTTGTGGATTTCTTGGATTATTATTTTCTACAACAGCATGTGAGACATGCAAAAAAATAAAGCAATACTCTAGATCTGATTACAGCAACAACTCTTTGTGCATTTAGTCTGCAGATAAAAGATTCACTAGGTGGTATTAATTGCAGTATATTAATGTGACATTAACTTAAAGATGTTACCATGGGGATCTTGTTAATGATTTACAGGAAGTGTGCTAGCAGAGATAAGGAGGTGATTATCCCTTTATATAAGGGATAATCACCTCCTACTATATGCAGTACTCAGGCCACACCTTGAGTACTGCATATAGGTCTAGACGCCTCATTTTAGGAAGGAGGTAGAATTGCTAGAATAAGTACAGAGAAGGGCAACAAGACTGGTGAGGGGAACAGAGGGGGGTGCTGTTATGAAGAAAGGCTTAAGTTCTGCAAATTGCAGCATCTGGAGACTAGGCACCTGAATCAGACTGTGTGGTGATCTGATTCAGGTGTATAAGGCCTTGAATGGTTTGAGCAGGCTCAATGCTGATGGGATACTACCTCTTGATCAGACCTGAGGGGGCATAAACTCAAATTGAAGAATGACAGTTGCAGAATAGATGTGCGGGAATTTGCTTTTAGCCAGCAGTTAGCTGATTGTTGGAACATACTTCCATCTTTTGTGAAAGTTGATAGCTTAAATAAATTCAAGGAAGAAGTGGACAAACTTTTGGAGCAAATGGATGGGTGAAATGGGAAGCAGTGCAGACAAGCTGCAGGAGCAGGTCATGGTGTCATGTCAATGATATACAGGAATTGTGCTAGCAGGGATAAGGTGATTAACCCCTTGTTTATCACATGGCCTTGGCCTTATCACATGGCAATGACCCTGACCATGGCCCACATGGTCAGGTCACACCTTGAGGCTGCATTTTAGGAAGGATGTAGAGTTGCTATAAAAAGTGCAGAGAAGGGCAACAAGACTGGTGAGGAGAACAAAGCGGTGTTCTTACAAAGAAAGGCTTAAGTTCTGCAAATTGCAGTGTCTGGAGAATAGGCACCTTTGAGGTAATCTGATTGACGTGCATAAGACTTTGAATGGATTGAGCACGCTGAATGCTGATGAGCTTCTTCCTCTTGCTCAGATTACAAACCTGAGGGGGCATAAAATGAAACTGAGGAAAAAGAGTTGTTGAATAGATGTGTGGAAATTTTCCATTAGCCAGTGGGTAGTTGATTGCTGGAACAAACTTCGATCTGCACTGTGGAAGTTGATAGCTTAAATAAATCCAAGGAAGAAGTGGATAAACTTTTGGGGCAAAATGGATGGGTGAAATGGGAAGGTTTTTTTTTTTTTTTTTTTCTTGGCTGAAGCTGTATAAGTTTTCTTTCTTGCATCATATGCCGCTGCTTATGTTGCTATCCATCTCACAAATGCTACATACTTTCCTGAGGAAATAACTGCATCTTTTACTTTGGATAAATTAAAACAGGCTGTCTCTAAAATTAATATTAAAAAATTTCTTGGACTGGACTACTTTTACAATAAAATTCCAAAATTAAAACCACAGATTCTTACATTATTATTTAACAAAAGGTTAATTGAAAAACTACTAATATCCGGAAAACAGCCCTGTTAAAAATTATCCCTGGAGCATCTCATTGAAATAAGAGTAACAAATTTATTTCAAATAAATAATTTGTCTTTACTAAGGAAGAAGTGGAGTAGGATTGAGGCTTGGACATTCTTGTGAAGGTGCAATAGCCAATTTAGTAGCATACATCAAGGCATCAAACTGTAAGTACAAGCTAGCTATCTTTCTCGATTTCAAGGGTGCATGTTTCTCCCTGGTGGGAGAGTGCCCTCGATAAACTTAGGATCGCAGGCTTTTCTCTCCGGCTTTATCATCTGGTCTGTAGTTATTTCCAGAACAGAAAGGTTCTTGTGGTCTTGAAGCATCAGATTATTTCCCAAGTGGTTACTCAAGAGTACCTTTGGGGGTACTCTTTTTAACACTGTGCTAGGCAGTTGGCTGTGCATCATCACTTTGGGAATATTCATACCATAGCCTACGCAGAGAACCTCACAATCGCCATCTTTGGTGAGTTCTATACTAGAACATCAGGCAGAAATAGATCTCAACAATCTGTATAAATGGAATTGTAATCATATACTAAAAATTTCACCTACCAAAATCAATATGATTGTTTTCAAGAATAAATTAAATTATACAAGACCATCAAAAATTAAAATCAATGGCTCACACGTTTCAATGGTGACAAAAACTAAGTATCTTGGCCTTATTACTGATAATACAAAGCTTTACTTGTTGCATCAATCATATTGATGACTAGGTTAAAAGATTCACTGGGATGTTAATAAGAATTTCAATGCAGGGGGAATTTCAAGGAATGGGGGCTGAAGAGTAAAACTCAACAGCAGGTGTGGGCAACCTCTGGCCTGTGGACCAACTTGTGTAATCCGGCCTGCAGTTGTAAAAAAAAAAAAAAAAAATATATATATATATATATATTATTATTATTTTTTTTAAATTAGTCGAATTTCTGACGTAAATTTAGAAAATACTGAAAATATTTAATGAGAGATTTGATACTGTTTATCATTATCAGATCTCCCATTAAATATTATAAAACATTAAAATTTTTGTTACTGGAACCATATCTGCATTTTGTTACAATAATTGTATTTTTGTAATTTTGTCTTGAATTTGTATTTTGTTTTTCTTATTAATAAAATTAATTATATGTCATGCATGTATAAATATTGCAAAAAATTACATACAACTCTTTATGCCAATTTTTTTCATTAAACACCATTTTAATAATCCTAAAAATCGTGGAAAGCTAAAAAAAAATTTGGCCCACATGTACCTCACAGACATTTTATTTGGCCCGCCATTTATAAAGGTTGCCTACCCTTACGCTACACATTTACTGTAATGCTGTACTTGTAGAGCTATGGCCATATACAGTGCAGCAGCATTAGCATTAGCAGAGGCATATGATGCAAGAAAGCAAGCTTATGCAGCATCAGCCAAAAAAAAAAAAACTTCCACTTCACCCCTCCGTTCGTTCAAAATACCTGTCCAGCTGAGCCTTAAATTTATTTAGGCTATCAACTTCCACAACAAGGGATGGAAGTCTGTTCCGCCAACCAACCAACTACCTGCTCGCTAAAGGTAAATTTTCGCACATCTCTCCTACATCTGTCTTTCCTCAATTTGAATTTATGCCCTCTCAGGTGATTATTCTGAGCAAGAGGAAGAATCCCATCAGCATTGAGCATGCTCAAACCATTCAAGTCTTTATACACCTCTATCAGATCACCTCGCCGGTGCCTAGTCTCCAGATACTGTAATTTGCAAAACTTAAACCTTTCTTCTTAAGAGCAATCCTTTGTTCCATTCACTAATCTTGTCGCACTTCTCTGTACTCGTTCCAGCAGCTCTACATCATTCTTGAAATGAGGTCTTCAGACCTGTATACAGTACTCTAGGTGTGGCCTGACCATTGCCTTATAATACAAGGGAATAATCACCTCCTTATCCCTGCTCGAAAATTCCTGTATATCATTGATAAGATCCCGTGAGCTACTCTTGCAGCCCGTCTGCACTGCTCAAAGAACCTCTTATCTGCCTACACAATTACACCCAGGTCCTTTACATTCTCTACCACTGTCAGTGTAGTACCACAGAGTTAATACATTGCTCTGGGGTTGCTGTTTCCCATAAGTAGTACTTTACATTTGTCAATGTTAAACTTCATTTCCACCTCTCAGCCCATCTGCTCAACCTTTCCAGATCCTGTTGCAGCAGCATAGCGTCAGTAGTGTCCTTAACAACCCTGCCAACCTTTGTATTGTCTGCAAACTTGGACATTAAGCTTGATATACCATCATCAATATTATTTATAAATACAGAAAACAATAATGGACCCAACACTGAACCCTGAGGGACTCCACTAATAACATCAGTCCACGATGAGCAGTGTCCATTGATTACTACTATCTTCTCCCCTTTATCCATAGCAGCAATTTGCCTCCAATGCCACACTGCTCCAATTTGTGCAGCAATCTTCCATGTGCAACAGTATCAAAAGCCTTTCTAAGATCCAAGTATATAATATCAAAGTTATTCCCTGCATCCAATTCTTTTGTGACTGCATCATAGTATCCAATCAAATTGGTCAGGCAAGACTTCCCTTTAACAAAACCATGCTGTGTCCGAGCTATAACTGAAGTCTTGTCTAGATGATCCTGTAGTGCTTCTTTAACCAGTGCCTCCATTAATTTTCCTGGAACAGAAGTTAAACTCACAGGTTTATAATTACTTGTGTCAGCCTTTGATCCTCCTTTGTGAATTGGGGTCACATTTGCACATCTCTAGTCTATGGGTACCTCCCCTGAATCCAAAGAAGCTCTCATAATTATGGCTAATTGTTTGCTTACTTCCTTTGCTGCCTCGTTTAATATAACTGGATAGATCCCATTCACCCCAGGTGCCTTTCTTGTGTTTACCTTCAACAATTTCTCCTCCACTTTACTCTCAGTTATTACAAGATTATTAAGTTATTACAAGCATTACAAGCAAATATCAGTTATTACAAGCATTGTTACATAGGCGGCCAACAAAAGAAATTACAATCCAAACTCCATAAGATGTAGAGATTCATGTTACTTGCCATAGTTTGATCCTGCTGGACAGTCTCAACAATGACTGGGGTTTTACCTCTAGACCTGAAACTAGCCTTTAAAGGTCTCAGCAACAAAATAACAAAAAGAAAAATGTTCCTTCTGAGTTTCTGGGTATAACTTTTTTTATGGATAAAATTATTTTTAGAATTATATTATTTTTATTTTTAATCTTTTCAAGATAATTTTTTAAACTTTTTATTTTTATTTTTCATTATCATTTCAATTCTTTTACTAGGTGTTTGGGGCAGGATTGCTAAAGACTCAGGCATGGGCTGCTGAGGGGGTACAGGTATGCCGGTGCTCATACTTATATCATACCCCTTGACCATAGGTAGGCAAGAGACCAAATATGAGTATGGGATGTATTTCATCTTATATAATTATTATCGGATCCTATATTATTGGTTGGACATCTATAGTTGTAATCTGCCTCCTTGTTGCATAGACAAATACTGAAAAGCAGTCCATCTGGTGTTCGTAGATCCCAGTAGCAAAGAAACAAATAAACAACACACAAATTGCACAAACATAACACTAAACTCATTTCTGACCATTTTTACAGAGTTATATATCATCTCAGTGTACCACAGCAGAGTTGAGCCATCCTACATAAAACACAACACAACACACAGGATCTATCAAGGCAGCAAAAGAGAAAATAAAACCATTAGCCATGATTGGCGATATACAAATGTATCCCCATTTCATAAAGGTGATCAAAGGAATGCATGAATAATTACAGACACATTAGGTCACTTCTGTCCCGGAGAAATTTATATAGTCAATGGCCACAGAAGTAATACAGTTGTAAAGCAGTCACAACACGGATTTGTTAAGAGGAAATCTTTTCACATATCTGATTGGGTATTATGACAATAACAAATCAACTGGATGCAAAAAATAATTTTGACATTGTATACTGGCATTGCAAAAAAGCTTTTGATACTTTTGCACTTAAAACCATGCTGTACAAATTGGAACATAACAATGCAGCATTAACAGAAAGATGCTGCAATGGATATGAGATGGCTGAATGGGAGAAGAAAGTGTTTAGCAAGGGGTGCTGCTCTTCTTGAACTAATGTTATTAGCAGAGTCCACCAATATTCAGTGCTAAGCCCATTGCTCTTTTCTTTATTTATTATTGATAAAGGCATATCAGGCTTAATGTCTAAGTTTGAAGATAATACAAGATTGGCAGGTGGTTAACCATAGTAATGAGGAAGTAAGCAAACCCTTAGCCATAATTATGAGAGCATCCTTGGACTCAGGGGAAATCCCCTGGAACTGGAGATGCGCAAATGTACCTCCAATTGACAAATGAGGATCAAAGGGTGACATAAGTAATTAAAGACCTATTAGTTTCATTTCTGTTCCAGGGAAAATAATGAAGCAACTGGTTAAAGAAGCATTGCAAGAACATCTAGACAAGACAGCAGTAATAATTCAGACACAGCATGGGTTTGTTAAGGAAAATTCTTTTCTGACAAATTTGATCGGATACTATGATGTGGTTACAAACTGAGAAAAAAGTGGAGGAGAAATTGAAGTTAAACATAAGAAAGGCACCTGAGGTGGATGGGATCTATACAGTTATATTAAAGGAGGCAGCAAAGCAACTAAGCAAACCCTTAGCCATAATTATGAGAGCATCCTTGGACTCAGGTGAGGACCCCACCGACTGGAGATGTGCAAATGTATTCCCAATTCACAAAGTGGGATCGAAGGGTGAGAGGAGTAATTATAGACTAGTCAGTTTAACTTCTGTTCCAGGTAAAATAATGGAGTCACTGTTTAAAGATGCATTGCACGATCATCTAGACAAGACTGCAGCAATAATTCAGACACAGCATGGGTTTGTTAAGGGAAAGTCTTGTCTGACAAATTTGATAGGATATTATGATTGACACTGACAAATGTAAAGTACTACATATGGGAAACGGCAACCCCAGAGCAATGTATCAACTATGTGATACTACATTGACAGTGGAAGAGAATGAAAAGGACCTGGGGGTAATTGTGCAGGCAGATATGAGCAGTGCAGACGGGCTGCAAGAGTAACTCATGGCATCTTGTCAATGTTATACAGGAATTTTTCTAGCAGGGATAGGGAGGTGATTATTCCCTTCTATAAGGCAATGTCAGGCCACACATTGAGTACTGTATACAGGTCTGGAGGCCACATGTCAAGAAGGATATAGAGCTGCTGGAACAAGTACAGAGAAGGGCAACAAGATTAGTGAATGGAAAAAAAGGGTTGCTCTTATGAAGAAAGCATCAAGTTTTGCAAATTACAGCATCTGGAGACTAGGCACCGGCGAGGTGACCTTGAATGGTTTGAGCATGTTCAATGCCGATGAGATTCTTCCTCTTGCTCAGAATAATCATATGAGAGGGCATAAATTCAGATTCAGGAAAGACAGATGTGAGGAAATTTGAGTTTAGCCAGTGGGTAGCTGGTTGGTGGAACAGACTTCCATCCCTTGTTGTAGAAGTTGATAGCCTAAAGAAATTTAAGGCTCAGCTGGATAGATATTTCGAACGAACGGAGGGGTGAAATGGGTGAGAATTTTTTTTTTTTTTTGGCTGATGCTGCATAAGCTTGCTTTCTTGCATCATCTGCCTCTACTAATGGTTATGCTAATGATATGGTTACAAAGGAACTGGATGCAAAAAATAATTTTGATATCATATATTTGGATTTCATGAATGCTTTTGACACTGTTGTGCATGGAAGACTATTGTACAAATTGCAGCAGAATGGTATTAAAGGTAAGTTGCTACAATGGATAAAAGGATGGTTGAGTGGGAGAAGACAGAGGGTGGTAATCAATGGGTGCTGCTCTTCGTGGACTAATGTTATTAGTGGAGTCCCACAGGGTTTGGTGTTGGGTCCACTGTTTTGTATATTTATCAATGATATTGATGAAGGTATATCAGGCTTAGTGTCGTAGTTTGCAGATAATACAAAGGTTGGCAGGGTTATTAATGACAGTGTGCTATGCTACTGAAACAGGATCGAGATAATTTGGGCAGATGGGCTAAGAAGTGGCAACTGAAGTTTAACCTTGACAAATGCAAAGTACTGCATATGGGTAGAAGTAATCCCGGAGAAACGTACCAACTGTGTGGTACTACACTTAAGGTGGTAGAAAATGAAAAAGACCTGGGAGTAATTGTGCAATCAGATATGAAGTTTTCTGAGCAATGCAGACAGATTGCCAGGGAAGGTCATGGGATTTTGTCAATGATATACAGGAATTTTGCTAGCAGGGAAAAGGAGGTAATTGTCCTTCTTTATAAGGCAATGGTCAGGCCACACCTTGAGTACTGCGTACAGGTCTCTAGGCCTCATTTTAGAAAGGATGTAGATTTGCTTGAGCGTGTACAGAGAAGGGCAACAAGAGTGGTGAGGGGAACGAAGGGATCCTCTTACCAAGAGAGGCTTAAGTTCTGCAAATTGCAGTGGCTGGAGACTTGGCACCTGTGCAGGGATCTGATTGATAAGTATAAGGCCTTGAAATGGGTTGAACACGCTGAATTCTGATGGGATCCTTCCACATGTTCAGATTACAAACCTAAGGGGGCATAAATTCAAATTAAGAAAAGACAGATGTAGAATAGATGTGCGGAAATTTGCCTTTAGCCAGCGGGTGGTTAATTGCTGGAACAAACTTCCATCTGTTGTCGTGGAAATTGATAGGTTAAATAAATTTAAGGAGGAACTGGACAGGCATTGGAGGGAATGGCGTGATTTTTTTATTTATTTATTTTTTTTTGGCTGATGCTGCATAAGCTTATACACTTGCTTTCTTGCATCACATGCCACTACTACTACTATAAAGCAACTGTATGCAAAAAATAATTTTGATATCATATACTTGGATTTCAAAAAAAAGCTTTTAATACTCTTGTGCACAGAAGTCTACTGTACAAATTGTAGCAGTATGGCATTAAAGGCAAGTTGCTACAATGATTAAAAGGGTGAATGAGTGGGAGAAGACAGAGTGGTAATTAATGGATGCTGCTCTTCATGGACTAATGTTATTAGTGGAGTCTCCCAAGGGTTCAGTTTGGCCCACTGCTGTTTTCTATATTTATCAATGATATTGATGAAGCTATGTCAGGCTAAATATCCACGTTTGCAGATGATGCTAAGGTTGGCAGGATTGTTAACAACAGTAATGGCAGTGTGCTACTGCACCAGGATCTAGAAAAGTTGGGCCGATGGGCTGAGAAGTGGAAACTGAAGTTTAACATTTACAAATGCAAAGTACCGCATATGGGAAGAATAAAACCCTAGAGAAACGTACCAACCGTGTGGTACTACACTTAGGGTGGTAGAAAATGAAAAGGACCTGGGAGTAATTGTGCAGTCAGATATGAAGTTTTCTGAGCTGTGCAGAGAGGCTGCCAGAACAGGTCATGGGTTATTGTCAATGATATACAGAAATTTTGCTAGTAGGGAAAAGGAGGTGATTTTGCCTTTGTATAAGGCAATGGTCAGGCCAACTTGAGTATTGCGTACAGGTCTGAAGGCCTCATTTTAGGTAGGATGTACAGTTGCATGAGCAAGTACAGAGAAGGGCGACGAGATTGGTGGGGGAATGAAGAGGTCCTCTTATCAAGAAAGGCTAAGTTCCTCAAATGCAACATCTGGAGACTAGGAACCTGCAAGGTGATCTTTATTGAGGCTTATAAGGCCTTGAATAGGTTGAGCAGGCTCAACCTATTCAAGGAACTGTTCCTCTTGCTCAGATCACGAACTTGAGTGGGCATAAATTTTAATTGAGGAAAGACCGTGCGGAAATCCATGCTGCAACTGCAGTATAACTGCATCTCTAACTAGATGCTCCTATATTACTTCTTTAAACAGTAACTCCATTATTTTCCCTGGAACAGAAGTCAAACTAACAGATCTGTAATTACTAAAATAAAGTAACTTTAAATGAACTATATTGCTTATATAAAAGGGTTTATGAATATGTAAAAAATGGCTATACCCTCCAATAAATTAAAATTTATGGAATGAACACTTTTATAAAGTATAACAGTTTGGGAGGAAGTAAAAATATGTGCAAAAAGTATTACTGATGTGGAATTTCAATTCAGTATTTCAATATTCAATATCACTGAAAATTTTCTAATTTTTTAAATTATCAAATGTCTATTATTTATTCAGTTTTCTTTACTCAATTTCATTTTAGAAAAGCTGTAATAAAGAATAATAATTTCATAATTTGTATTTCAAGAGCCAACTTTCGAGCAGATAATGGAAATGTCAAACAAACCTCATTATATCCAATGATCGCACAAATGAAATTGTATGGATGCAACTCACCATTAATTCCATTATGTTATATAAATTTAATGTTAATTTAATATGTAAATATTTTTACTTGATATCAAATTATGAATAGAACAGGACAAAGTTAAATATTTACAAAAAAAGTTACTTACTAAAATATAAATGACCATTGGTTAGACTTATTTTATTGCAATTCTGCTTAATTATATCTTAGATACATTAACTTAATTCATTTTATTATATACACTGATGAATAAAACATTATGACCACCTACCTAATATGATGTTGGTTCTCCACGTGGAGCCAAAACAGCTCGTACCCAGCAAGCCATGGATGCTACAAGATTTCTAAATGTGTCTTGTGGTATCTGGTACCAACACATACCCAGCAGATACTTTTAACTTCAGTAAGGTCCGTGATTGACATGATGCAGATCGGAGTTGCTGTTCCAACCCAAACCACAGATGCTCAATGGGATTGATGTCTGGGAAATTTGGAGGCCAGTGCAATACCTGGAAGTCTTCCCCATGTTCCTCGAATCAGTCTCGAACAATCTGGGCGGTGTGACATGATGCATTATCCTTCTGAAAGATGGCACCACCAGAGGGAAAGACCGTTGCCATGAAAGGGTGTACCTGATCAGCAATGATGTTTAGGTAGGTGGTCTAGGTCTGTGTTGGGTCCCCTATTCTGGAATTTGGTTCTGAACCAATGGCTTAAATTGAGATGAACAGTTTGCCATAAAATAGTATTTGCGGATGATCTGCTTATCTGTGTGCCTGCTAACTCAAGAAGGATATTGAAGAAAAGGCTGAAATGGTTCTTCAGCATCTAACATCATGGGCTATTGTAAATAAATTAATGGTTTCAGAAGGAAAACAGTTATGATGTTAGTTAAAGATCACCTTGATATCAATCGACCACCAAAAATTTTCTTAAACTGTAAGCAAATTAAATTTGTTACCCAAACTAAGTATCTAGGTGTTTTATTAGATCCTAGGTTAACTTTTGTTCCACATTTGCATTATTTTATGAATAAAATTAAGTGTTTAGAGAAGCAGTAATACGGATTTCTAGATCAGAATGGTGGTTACATAGATCAGTTTTAAATCTTTATTACATGGCAGTTTTTCTGCCAATAGTGACTTATGTATCATCACTGTTGATAACTTGTGAGAATAAGATTAAGTTTAAAGCCAAGTTAAATTCTGTGCAAAGAACAATGCTGTTGGCAATTCAGAGGATTTGCAGAACAGTGTCAACAAATGCCCTGCAGGTATTAGCAGGGCACATGAAATTAGATCTTTTTATAATATATAGAGCTTTCTGTTACCATATTAGGAAGCATAATAATTTCACATGTAAACATTGTATATGACCTTAACATTGATCCTAAGGTTGAAAAGAAAAGAAAAGAATATATGCTAAGTTAATGGAAATCTGGCCACAACTTTTACCCATGTCTGCTCTCACCTCTGTCAAAACCAGATGTTTCCATTGTCACTTCAGCCAAGGATAAAGCTGAACTGCTAGCATCCTATTTTTCTTCCAACTCACGTATCGATGATCTTGGTAAATCACATCAAGCCATTCACAGTACACTCCATTCAATGCCTCCTCTGGTCTTCTGTCAAAAGGATGTCAGAAGGATTTTGTCGAATCTTGATGCTAAGAAAGCTCCAGGTCCTCATGGTATTTCTCCACTTGTTCTCAAAACCTATGCCCCTGAACTTACTCCTGTTTTGTGTCGTCTTGTTTCACTTTCTTATTCCAAACGTATTTTTCCTTCTGCTTGGACATTTGCTCATACCCAGACAGTTCCTAAAAAGGAATCCGATAATTGGATGGGAGCGACAAATAGCTCCCATCCAATTATCGTCCCATTGCAATCACTTCTATTCTTTCTAAAGTAATGGAAAAATCAATTAACAGCCAACTCAACCTACCTAAAAACCTTCCGTCTGATCAACGATCACCAGTATGGATTCCATCAGTATCAATCCACTGGTGATATTCTGCCTTATGTTACCCATTTATGGACAAATTCGGAAAAGTTTGGTGAAACACAAGCCGTTGCTCTTGACATTTCAAAGGCTTTCGATCGTGTTTGGCATAAAGGTCTTCTAAACAAGCTTCCATCTTATGGTTTATCAACTGTTTTTTGTAATTGGTTATCCAGTTAGTTTTCTCTCTGACCACTCACTGATGGTAGATGGCTCTCTGTCTTCTAACTTGACCACTAATGCTGGTGTCCCCCAGGGTTCAGTTCTTTTCCCCACTCTTTTTTGCTCTTCTATATTAATAACCTTGTTGTATATTAGTGCCCCCAGATGTTCCCACATCTGGGGAAGTGCCCCCAAAACCTCTCTCAGGCTTTTAGATTCCATTCAGAAGAGAGTAGTTAAGTTAATTAATGACTCATCTCTAACAGAGTCTCTTCACTCTCTCTCACATAGACATACTGTTTCTGCTGCATACCTTTTCTACAGATACTTCCATGGGAACTGTTCTTCTGAATTGGCTTCTATAATTCCCATTCTCTCTTTCAAAACAGTATGAACACGTGCTGCCACCCACCAACATCTATTTACTATCCAATTTCAAACTCAGAGAACCAACTTTTCATCTTCCTGGTTTATTCATTCAACTACCGTTTTCTGGAACAACCTTCCTTCATGCTTATTTCCTGAAAATTACAGTCTACAGAAATTCAAGTCAAATGTCAACAAATATCTTCTTTTGTCTTCTCAACCTCCAACTCATGCAAGGTACTAAGTACTATAGGTTCTAATACCTTTTGTGTTTGGGGTTTACATAAAAAAAAAAAAAAAAAGTTAAAACTGCATAAGAACAGATTTCCTATTCGGTCTACTGTTCCTTATAGAAACTCAGCATTTTCATCCTTAGCCACACATGTTTATAGTATTATAAAACCCTTGCCATGCAATACAATTTGGGATAAAAAAACACTATGATGCATTATTTAATAATGCTTAAGGACTGTAGATTCGGTGATGATAATAATTTATTCTCACTGGATGTTACTTCCTTATATACAAATGTAAATGTTGAATACACATTAGATATTCTTTGGGATATGTTAAATAATAACTCTATACCGATTAATTATATGAAGGTCGGTATTAAAGAAATTTTTCATTTAATTAAACTTTTAGTTGAAGTCAATTATATCACCTTTCGAGACAAAGTATATAAATTTTTGGTTTGTCAATGAGATTCAGTCTAAGGGGCTTAATATGAGAGGTCTATCTTTCAAAGATAGAGCGTTTGACACCTTTTCTACCTCATATCACATACTATGAGAGGTATTTAGACTATGTTATTATTATTCTGGTTATTATTGATAGCCGCATTATCAGTAATAACCAGAACTATTCAAGACATTTTACATTCATTTAATTATACGAAGTATAATATTCATCCTAGACTCATTTTTACAATGGAAAGCGAAAATACGGATACTAAGCTATTAAATTTTCTAAATTTAATGCTCACTTGGGACGCAAATAAAATCCAATTTAACATTTATCATAAACCAACAAACATCAGTATGCTTCTACATTATAACAGCTATCACCCGTTTTCTTCTTCATACATTCTTCTCTTTCTTGGTGATTCCCTTCTACTTCTTTCTCCCCCCCCCCCAACTCAAATTTTTTTTTTTTGGCTGGTGCAGCAAATGCCTCAGGCTTCCATGCACCATATGGCTAATAATAATAATAAAAAACCGAATTGGGGTACAAGCTAAGGATAGCATATAAAAAACTACACCAACCAATAATAGAAACATTAAAAAATACTTTATTTCTGTCCCATACATTTCTGGCCTTTATTTCTGGCCTAACAGATTCTTAAAAGATACCGAATTTAAGATTGTGGCCAGACCAATACAGAAATTACACGCTATACTGAACAGCTACTCAGTATTTTCCTCTTTCACAACACAAATAAATGACTTAGTATACAACATTTCTTGCAGTGATTGTGACTCGTCTTACGAAGGATCCACACGATTTACGCTCATTGTCCGTAAATCAGCACACGTCCTCAGTTCTTGCTTCTCAGGCAGCAGCGTCAGAATTGGCTTTCCGTGCCGTTAACGAAAAACATACATTTTTATTTAACAAGGCCAAAATACTTATTGTCCAACATAATTATATGAGACTATTAATTGCAGAAACTGTCGAAATTAAATTACATTAGAATTCTATTAATGTTCGTCTTTCATATCTAATCTCCGATTTGTGGTGTTTTGCGTTCATGCATAAAGACAAATAATCACGGCATTTCTCATACACGTGTGAGGACAAATAATCTCTCTGCTTAAGATTCAAGCTCACGCACTCCATAATTTTCATACCGTGATCACAAGACATGATTGAAAAGCATTGTCTACATCAGGAAGGAAAATCGTTTTTCAAAACTTACGTTTAACTTTAATTAATTTTTTAATTCATTTAAAAAAAAAAATTTTATTTGAATTTTAGAATTTTTGAATTGTGTTCAGCTGATCTTTTACTGTAAACATTTTGCGTTAATGTTTCATCTGGAGGGTATCATATGGAAGTGTTCTGCATATCATACTGAGGAAAATTTCTCTTATTCTTCTACAAAAATTAGATTATATAAAATATAATAAGCACACAATATTTATCGGTGCTTAAATACAGTGTTGGTATGTCTAATTAATTAATTAGTGCAGCAATTAATTTGCATCACATATACGATGCATGAAACAAGACTAAATTTTTAATAATGAAGATATATCAGCTCTTTTTACCCACATGCTTCAATTAGAGAATAAAGAAAATACCTCACTGCAGTTTATATTAGGTCAATTAAAAACACAGCTAAGGCAATCAAATTTACCTCTTTCTTTCTTTGTATTGGATAACCTGGATACTGATATTTTGTCTATAGACTTATCTCCACTTTCTATAGATCTGTCTTCTCTATAATCATCAATAAATCCTGGCGAAGGCTTGGTAGGATTTGCTACTACGAGGGTGATAAGACCCTCAGCTTGTTTTAATATAGATGTAGCCTGAAGTACATTGCAAAAATAATGTTTTAACTTTATATATATATATATATATTAATAATAAATAAATATTCAGATGGTTTTAGGATTCTTCATTTTAATTAAACTACAAAAAACTACATAACATTATTAATTAGTTAATAAAAATGTATTGTACAAAAGGAGGTACAAAACTAAGAGTTATCAAAATACTTTTAAACTTTGCAACACTTTGTATTAAGTTATCTTCAATTCTTTTAAAACATATGCCATTATCAGATCAGATCAGATACATACAGTGAGTAAGAAAGCATTTGAATAACTGAATGAATACTCGATCTCGAGAATGCCCTTCTGAATTCATATATGTAATTGTTCATTACTCACTGTATAACTTCTTTGTAGAAATAGTGATTGACAATATGTCTCAACAGAACAAATTTTTTATGTTTTTGATGACTATTACCGAAGACAAAAATTATCATCAGATTGCTCAATCTTCAGAGTTTATTTAAATCTGGTGCCTTGGCTGGTCAAATTAAATATTCTACCACTTCCTTGTGTTCTACATACCAATGAGTTTAAAATGACAGATGTTCTGTGAAAGAGACAGCTGTTATCCTGGAATACAGAAATATGAAAAACACGAATATCCATCAAATGTTCAGCAAAACAACTCATCATCCAGAATATTTGAACAGACAGCCTGATATAATCTGTTCGGTATTTCAAGTAGTGAGACCCATTACATAATAGTGAAAACATTCCCAAAGCATCAGTGACCTACCAACCAGTTCATATAACACCTTGCACATAATGTGGATGAAATGCTTCATTGCTTCTCTAGTCAACGTGGTGCACGTTAACATTAGAGTATACGCAAAATTTGTATTAATCAGCTTTCCAATAATTTAATAGCTGCATATAAAAATCTTGGTTAATATATTGGTCTTTTTGTAAATATCTGGAGCAGGGTTCAGTTCCCAAACCCTGCTCCAGATATTTACACTACGCAATTCTCCCAGTAGTAATACTGTGTCAAAAATCGGCTGATGAAGTCCTTGGTTAACCCTTTCCAGCAGTTTGCATTTTATTTGAAATCATTTTTTCATTCACATATGTGTTATTGCCAATCATGATCATTTAGCACAAACTTTTGACTGAAATTCTGCTACAGATTTCTGGTTGATACAATTCACACCATTCTTTAAAAACTCTTTTCCCTGTTGTTTCTGAAAATTCAGCTACTGATTAATATTAATAGTAGTAGCAGCAGTACTGGCAAGCTTATATAGCATCAGCAAAACAAAAAATAATATCGTACATCCCCAAAAAAATAATGTCTAATTTTTCCTTAAATATTTATTCAAACTACACACATCCATGACACCAGATGGTAGTATGCTCCAACAATGACTCTGGCCAAAAGCTGATTTTTGTTAATCTATCCTGCAGCCATTCATTTTCAATTTGAATTCATGTGTCTCCTTGTGTGCAATGACTGAGAAAGAGTTGGAATACCAAAGTCAAGTTTACTAAATCCAATAAAAACTTTAAACACTAAAATCAGGTCATCATGCAAGTGTCTAGTTCCCAAATGCTGCAATTTACAGAACAACCAAAGTATCTTGTAGTCAGAGTATCTCTCTGCATCCTTGACTAATCTGGTTATACTTCTCTACACCCATTTGAAGAGACACATTTTTCTTAACATGAGGCTTCCAGTCCTGTATGAAGTACTCAAGACGTTGCCTAGCCATTGCTTTATACAATGAGAAAATTGCCTTTGTCCCTGCTAGCAAATTTCATGTATATCATTAACCCCTCATGTGTGTAGTCTGAGAGCAGAAGAATCCCATCAGCACTGAGCTCACCCAATTAATTCAAAGCCTCAAACACATCAATTGGATCACTTCACAGGTGCCAAAGTTGGTAAGGGGAACAAGGTAGTGAGTGCTCTTCATTGATAAGGAAGTGCACTCCCTTTTTCCCCTTACCAACTGTAGTTCCTGTATATATTTAACAAAATCCTATGAGTTGACTTTCAGCCTGTTTGCATTGCTCAGAGAACTTCATATCCAATGGTACAATTATCCCAAGTATTTTTCATTTCCCACTACTCTGAGTGGAGTACTACACACTTAACATGTTACTATGGGGCTACTGCTACCAATATACAGTACTTTGTACTTATCACTGTTAAACTTCATTTGCCATTTCTCAGCCCATCTGCCTAACTTATCTAGATCCTGTGTGCAGTAGCGTACCATTATTCTTTCCATTAACCACTCTGCCAACCTTTGTATTATCTGTAAACTTGGACATTAAGCCTGATATGCCTTCATCAATATTATTGATAAATATAGAAAACAACAAAGGGCTCAACATCAAACTGTGTGCGACTCCACTAATAACATTAATCCATGAAGATCAGTGATCATCAATGACCACTCTGTCATTTCCCACTCAACCATCCCTTTATACATAGTAGCAACTTGTCCTTAATGCCACACCGCTCCAACTTGAACAGCAGTCTTATGTTTGTTCGTTTAAGCTTAGGCTTATGGCGCAACAGCACCTGCGGCTATAATGCACCAAGTCAAGTCTTTTATGTGCAACAGTATCAAAAGATTTCCTGAACATCAAAATTATTTTTTGAATACAGTTCTTTTCTGACAACATTCATAGTATCCAATCAAACTGGGTATACAAGATTTTTCCTTAACAAACGCATGCTCCATGTTAAGTATCATTCCAGGCTTGTCTAGATAATCCTGCATTAATTCTTTCAATAGCAACTTGATTATTTTTGCTGGAAAAGAAGTTAAATTAAGAGGTTTGCAATTAACAGCGTCACTCTTTAATCCCCTTTTGTAGATGAGAGTAAAACCACGTCTCCTGTCTGCGGAGACCTCTCCTGAATCCAAGGATGCTCTCATAATTATGGCTAAGGGTTTGCTTACTTCCATCACTGCCTCGCTTAATATAACTTGATAGATCCCATCCACCACAGTTGTTGCCTTACTTACATTTAACTTCAACAATTTATCATCCAATTTCACCTTAGTTATAACAAAATCATTTAGTTCTTTGTTACAGTTTGATAAACATCTGCCATACCCTTTCTTAAAGAAAATCTCATGTATAAATATAGATACAAAATACAATTCAGTTTCTCAGCAACCAAAGCAGGATCATCAACAGTTGAACCATCAATATCAAGTGGACCAATTTTATTCATCCCCTTCCTTCTATTGTTTATATAAGTAAAGAAGTCTGATGTTTTTCTTTGCATCCTTTGCCAAAGATTTCTCATAACCTGCTTTCACTTGCCTGACCACCAACGTGCCCTGATTATAGACGTTATATCTACCATAGGTATCTGTTTTGCCTGATAATTTGCATGCATCCCATACATTCTTCTCTGCCACAAGTCTCATCAGTTCACCTGACGCGCCTCCGTAGCCAGGTGGGAAGGAGCAGCAGTGCGTAGCACACGCTTCTTGATTAGACCGGGGTTCGAGCCCGTCGCCACCAAATACGGAGGATGCGGAAAGGTCAGGGAATGACCACCGCATATCGCCGAGCAATATGGCCTTAGTTGCTAATGCTCCTAAAAACAAAATAATAATAATAATAAATAATAGTTCACCTGACATCCATTTAGGGCTATACCATCAAGAGTATTTCCTAGTTGAAAAGCCTAATATCTTGTATGATTACTTCTCTGAATGCTTCCCATTTAGAATTTGGTGATTGTAACAGCATCAGTTAGTTTCATTGTATAGAATTTACAAACTGTCTGTGACCACCGTAGTCACCTTTATGAAAGAAAAAAACTCCTTCCTTTACGGAAGCAACATCTTTAAGTAAATCCCATATCAATACACTGTCATCACTGCCATCTAGTGATTCTTTGATCTGCAGAGGCTAAATGCATGAATAATTGCTGCTTATAATCAGATAAAGAGTATTACTGCATCTTATTGCTTCTCTAACATGTTGCTGTAGAAAAGTCACCCAATAAATCCACAAAATTCTTGCTAATCTGTGAGTGACCAACCCACAAGTTCCAGTCAATACTTAGAAAATTTTAAATCCCCAGTTTAAGACATTCTGATTTACTGCCTCACTCTAATTCTCTACACAGTTGTTTGTTGTACTCAGAGTCATTAGGCATATAACATACTCCTCTCAATTTTGCTTTCCCAGTGCTTACGTCACACCAAACCAACTCAATACTGCACTGACTACCCATGGCAACTAGATGCACTGCCTTAGAAGTTATGCATTCTTAACTAAGAGTATAACCCTCCTCCTATCCTGTCTGCCCTTTCATACATTGTACTCCCCACATTCAAATTCTACATTCCTCATAACTGTGTGACATGTCTCTGATATCCCAACAGTGTCTACATTTGACGTTTTGACCATCACTTAAATTCATCAAATTTATATATTATGCTCCCATCATTGTTATACATGCATCTGTTTTAACTATTTACTACCCTAACACTGCCCATGTATTTACTTCTTTCATGATAAATCCGAACAGTTCTAGAAATTCCTAGCACCTTGCTTTCCATGCTGCTCCTCATTCAATTAGAAGTGCAAGAATCACTTTCACCTCTTCCTGCAGCTACTGTTAATCTATTAGTCTGTATATATCACCCCAAGCCAGCAGTTTTCCAACTCGCCTAACACTGCCTCAATAGCATCAGACAATATTCTTGCACCATTTCTATTTAAGTCTATCCCATCCCTGAAAAAGCAGTCTCTCCTGTTAACAAGCACAGAACATGCTGAGAAAAATTCTATCCCATGAGCCTTGCATGGTTTATCCAGGGCCAAATCAATCGACAAGGGTCTCAATTACATACTGCCTCCTATCATGTCTGAGCAGAATTGCAGATGCCTTCAAATTTAACCCTAACTTGCAACTTTTAATTCAAAATTGCTCTGTATTCGTTAAGTAAGTCTGCAGATCTACTACTCTTAATGTCATTGGTACCAACCTGTACAACAACATCACCTGTTTTGCCTTGAAAAGTTGATATCTGTTCTACATCAGTGGCTTTATTTTTGAGTCTAGACAAATATCCACATACTACCAATTCTTTTAAGTCAAATGTTTTTACATATGATTATAATAATCATCCACCATTTCCTTTTTCACATAACTAGGCTGAAGTGAAGGAAATATAAATGATTATAGAATAAGTGATTGCAATAAGGAGAATACAAAGTACAACCATCCCTCGATTTGCACGGTTTCACTATTGTACTGTGAGATATTCACTACCAAAATTTTAGATTGCATGGCAAGTATTGCTACGTGCATGATTTTTGTTTACTAAGCTTTAAAAATTACAAATGAAGAGCAGATTTTTAAAATTTATTTATGATTTTTACATGACTGAAGATTTCATTGAAGGGGAAACACATTTCACCATAATAACATAAAATCCCATAGAATTCCAGCTATCGGGATTATTTCAAATGCAATAAGATCAAGTTTACTACCCCATTTATAATAGATTGCACAGAAAAGCACAATAAACCAGAAAGAACAGATTGTTTTTATTGTTTTATGGTCATGACCTCCAGAAATGTGCTTTAGAAAAATAACACAAGAATTTCAAAACTGATACTTATAAATAAACACAGCAATAAATGGTGGTGTGTTTGTCCGGTTATTTTTGAAACAACTTACTAATTCGGGAACCCCTGCATCAGTTATAGATTACAATAACTGATGAATAATTTTTTCTTCATCAGTTATCATACAGAATCTTTTACTGGTTTGCACAATATAAAGTGCTTTTATCAGTAAGCACTGCTTTTGTTGATTTAAAATTTCTTGTCTATATAAAGTGTGTTTAATTATTGCCTAAAATAATGAAAGCTACACAAAAAAAAATTTTTAATTTAGAGGAAAAATTAAAAATCGTTAAGGAGTTAGAAAAATGGCATAACTGTTGTGACTCTGGCAAAGGAATGTTGTTATTGTTGTTTGGTTTTTAGGAGCATTAGCAACTAAGGCCAGATTGCTCTGGGGATATGCGGTGGTCATTCCCTGACCTTTCTGTGTCCTCCGTATTTGGGGGATCACGGGCTCGAACCCCGGTCTAATCAAGAAGCATGTGTTACGCACTGCTGCCACTGCCCACCTGGCTATGGAGGTGCCTGGCAAAAGAATACACCATAAACGAATCTAGCATTCGACGAATTATGGAAAATGCTGAGAAAATTAAAAGTTCAGTTATCTGTCCCAACATCATAGGCTGCAAAAAGCACTCCAAAAGTGAGAAATCCTATCTTAAAGAAAACTGAAAAATTTCTGGATAGATCTTAATCAAAAGAGAATGCCTCTTAATTCGGATATTATTTGCACCAAACCTCTGCAAATTTTTAATCGCTTACAAGAAGAAGCAGCCAGTCCATCCATTGCGGACGTCTTTCAGGACAGTTAAGGGTTGGTTTGAAAAAAAAAAAAAAAAAAAAGGCAACATCTTCACAATCTAAAATTAACTGGCAAAGCAGCCAATGCAGATACAGAAGCTGCTTCTTTGTATCTGAAAACTTTACAGGATGTATTGCAACTCAGGGCTATCTAGCAAGTCAAGTGTTTAATGTTGATGAGACCAGCTTATTTTTGAAGCATATGCCTAGCCAAACATTTATTTCAAAAGAGGAAAAAACCGCAAAAAATACACTGGTGTTCAAAGAAAGTGCATCGCCCCTTAAAATTGTAATTGTCGTCTAAATAATGTAAGTATATGGCAATACTTCTTACAGATTGCATCAGATAAGATTGACACGCTAAATGATAACATAATATTGCATCAGCTGTTACTTTCAGCTATATAAGCACACTCTGCAAGAGTTGCAGTCATTCCTTGACTGTGTTGTTATGGTGAGTTACATGCAGTTGACGCAATGAAGAAAGAGTGATACTGTTGCTTTAAGTGAGGAAGGATGTTCTTCCCATCATATTACTTATAGAGCATCTTATAATCACTCAGCAGTGAGTAGATTTTTTTTTTTTCCAAACTCAAGAATACTAGTTCTGCTGATAGGAAAAAAGGAAACGGATGCAAACTCGTCTATATGCCAAAACAGGACTGTGTTTGAAGCGCTTATGCATTAAAAACCATAAAGCTTCTTCGTCTGAGCTGAAAAGAGAATGGGAAGAACATACAGGAATGATAGCAAGTGCAGTAACAGTTAGAAGATGCCTCTTCAAAAATGGACTTGTAGCCCGTCGTCCTAAGAAGAAGCAGCCCCTCCTCACACAAAAAATGAAAAAGGCCCGATTAATTTGGTGTAAGGAGCATGTCAAATGGACGCCCAAGCAGTGAAGTCTTATTTTCTCAGATGAGAAGAAATTCAGCCTGCATGGAGACAAACGATTTGCCATAGATGTGGTGAAGAATACCATCCACACTGTATGGTGTCTACAGTGAAACCAGCCAAATGATATGGGGGTGCATTTCATATCGCGGAGTAGGTCACCTGATGTTTAATAACGGTTCCGTAAATGCCAACGGATACCTGGCTATATTGTAAGGCAAATTGCTGCCAACCATTACAGACCATTTCAACCTGCCAAGTAACTGCTTCTTTCAGGACTCTGCTAATTGTCATTGGGCAAAAAGTGTAAGTAGGCACTTCTGTAGTTACTTTTGCTTCATTTCTACATTAGAGGTTTGACAGTAATGTGTTTACATTTGTTACAGGTGAAAAAATGGTTGGAAGAATGGTCCATTATACCTGTTAGCTGGCCAGGAAACAGCCCAGACCTGATTCCTATAGAGAACTGTTGGCATCGTGTGGAATCTGCAGTTGCCAGAAAGAAACCAAAGACCCTTTTTAAACTTCAGGAAGCCATACTTAGTGTTTGGAACCATGAACTATCAGTTGATTATCTTCAGAAATTGATCTGGTCAGTGCCTCGACGGTGTGCTGCTGTCATCAGGGTCGGAGGCGGTTCAACTAAATATTAGTTTGCACCTGGTGAACTTTTCATTTTGTTTTCCATTGAAAATGATAAACTGAAGAAAATTGAGGGCTTCTGATAACATTTCAGCCATAATTGTGTTTACGAAAAGAGTTGTATAAAGGTTGCAAATGCTTGCTTTGGAATATTTTGAGAGTACCTATCAAATATTACTCAGCTTTGCCTCTATTAATATCTTTTTTTTATATTTCTATTTGTGATACTAGTCATTAATGTAAAAGGGTTAGAAATGTGAAATTCCTAGGTGATGCACTTTCTTTGAACACCGGTGTAGATTAACATTTTTGTTATGTGGCAATGCAGAGGGTGACTAAGTGTAAATTGCTTCTAATTTATATGTCAGAAAATCCTCGTGCTTTTAAAGGAATATCAAAAACTCCTTACCAGTTCACTGGAAATCGAGCAAAACAACCTGTATGACAGCTAAAATCTTTTAGGATTGGTTTTTAAATTGGTTTTGCATTGAAACAAAAAGATATTGCCTGAAGAAGAACATAGCATTCAAAATCTTGCTCATTCCTGACAATGTGACCAGTCATCCTACACATTTATCTGATCTGCACCCAAATGTGAAAGTTACCTTTCCTCCAGCAAATACATTCATTAATTCAGCCGACAGACTAATGTGTTATAATTTCCTATAAACTTTATTACCTAAGAAGATCTTTTTTACAATTGGTAGAAGCTACTGATGGAATAGGCAATCTTTCAATTCGAGATTATCAGCGGAATTATAACATTCTTGATGCTGCAAAAAATATTGAGTTCGTCTAGGGAGAGAGAGAGAGAGATTTGAAGAAATGGAACCAGCAGATATCACAGAAGTCCTTGAATCTTATAGAGAACAATTATCAGTGAACAATATTTTTTCATAATGTGAAGATGATAAAAATGAGAAAAACAAAGAAGATTCACACAAAAATTTGACCGCAAAGAGACTAACTGAATTTTTAAGACTTGCAAATCAGTTTAGCCAAGAAGCTCTGGATATAGTTCTTAATTTGGAGAGGAATTTAAATTTTTGAAGAACTTTATCATTAGCTTTAGTTCCTTTTGAAGAAATTTATACAGAAAAACAGCATGCTTCTAAGAAAACAATTTTAACTACTTCTTTCCAAAAAGTGCCAAATACTGTTGCAAGTTTATCACAGGAAAACAGTGAAGAAGTAATGAATTCAGATAAAAAATCTATAGGTACGTATTAGCAAGATTAATATTCTGGACATGTCTGTAATTATTTTCTTGTCTAATGATGACAATTATTTTCTATTTATTATTATTTTTTTGTGTGTACAGGTACAGAATCCTCATTAGGTCAATTAAACTACATTTTGCATTGCATGGATTTGGACTGTGCAGTGTTTTCCCAGAACATAACCCCCGAGCAAATCAAGGGATGACTGCACTACAATAGATTATTTCCGGCATACAACTATCATGTGAGCATTTGTTCTAAAAACAAAATTTACAAGATACTCATTAATCTAACAGATTCAGTACAAAATGCTTGACCATCCCAGCTTGATTGATTTTGATTGATTTGGTAGTTGTTGGCGCATCGGCTTCTGTGGCCATATTGCACCTCCCAAGGTTTTTGCAGTACTTTGATCCAAGCCCAAGGCGGGAATCGAACCCGCGACCTTTGGGTTGCCGGGCAGGTACTTTACCCACTCGGCTAGCCCGGTCGGCGACCATCCCAGCAATATCCACAATAAAATGTATAAAAGATACTGTCTAAGTGAAAAATAATATTGTCAAGTTGTAAGCTTATCCATGCTAAACAATTAATAACGAACGTAAGGATAAAACATCTAAAAATTAAGTTTTATAATTCCATCAATGCAGGTGCAATTCATATCCATATTTTTATGTAATATGTAAAGTTTAAAAAGGGAGGATAAATATCATAATCATTGTAAATTTCAAGATTTAGACATACTGCAAAATCAGAAGATAATTGTTCATTATTTTATCACTTAACCCCACAAGTTTAATGTATATTTATTAACATACTATGATGCTAACCAATGAACTAATTAAATTTTATAGGAGTTGTTTGTCTCATTAGTGCAAGGGTGTCCAGCCGATCATTTCATATTTTGGTCTGCATACAGGTGAGGCCGAAGTTATGCAACCTCCAAGTTTAAAATCGATGCATCTCAAATTATGGTTTCATATGGACTTTTTACATTGAAACATTTTTACACTGAAAACATCCATCTTCAGCAAAATTCAAAAAAATTCAGTATCGCTTTCATATTATGTTTTAAGCATCTTCCACAGTATATTTAGATTTAACAATATTATTATAATTATATAATAAGAATGCTATTAATATCAGATAATGATTTTTTGGGATTGATTATAATATGTAAAAAAATGAACATTAAAAACAAAAATTATCCATTTTGAAAAAGCATAATTAGGGGTAAGGAACTGTCCTTGTGGTGTATGAACCACTGCCCTCAAGAACCAAGGCAGCCCACAACCTTCAATATTTTTATTTGTTTTGGCTCTTAGTCAAAAGGTTGGACATCCCCTGCATGTATAAAACCCAACTTCTAATATATCTAGCCTTGAATGACTGTGTCCTGAAATGCTTCATCATGGAATATATTCACTAAACACTCACAGCATCATAATCTGCTCCAAGAAGTTCGGTCTGATTTACAGCCAAAATCATATCACCAACTACAAGACCAGCCTAAAATAGAAAGAACAAGGACAAAAATATAAGTATTAATGTTAATGAAGTTAGAAAAGAGCACATATAGCTTTTATAATAACAAATGAAATACTAGCCTTGTATTTATTAATATAAAAGCTCAGTCCTAAAGTTCAGTTTACTGGGTAATTAAAGAAAACATTACAAAAGGCTGCATAACAAACCACATGATAAGACTGTTCACTGCCATGCCAATTTATAAATATTTGCTATGGAAAAATAGTAAATTTTTTGGCTTCAATTAAAAACCCACATAGCCCTTGAAAGAATACCAGAAGAGATTGTAAATGCATAGGAAAATTCATTTTTTATAAAGTAATCATAATTTTAATAGTCAAAAATGGAAGCTTAAATATTTCTCCTTAAAATGCAACCAAGTTATCAGATGTAACGTGAACATGTTACATTCTTGAATTATTTGTAAAATAATAAGAGGAGTTTACCTCAATATAGTATGTAGAACACTTCTGTATGATACTCTCCAGAAATTAAAACGAAAAAAATCAAAAAAACTTACTGAGTAAAAAATAATTAAAAACCAATTTAACACAATTAAAATCAATTTAACACAATTAAAAATATTAAAAAGAATCTATTAAAAATATTCAAAACGATTTTTTTATTAAAGTATCATACCAAAGTGTTCTACGAACTATATTGAGGTAAACTCTTATTATTTTACAAATAAGGAAAGAAAAATTGTTTTGATTATTTTTGTTACATTCTTTTAAATATTTTTAATTGCATTAAATTGATTTTTGATTGTGTTAAATTGGTTTTTAATTATTTTTTTACTCTAATGTAAGTTTTTAGATTTTTTCATTTTAATTTCTGGAGAGTATCACACGGAAGTGTTCTATGTACTATATTAAGGTAAACTCCTCTTATTATTTTACAAATATTAATATCAACGTAGAACGTATTGAGCATTACAGCTCTGATTCATACTATCTAATTCTTCAATTATGTTCTGAAAGTTTTACATTTTTTAAAAACTAATTACTCGCATTATTAGATACTCTCACATATATATATGCATAAGTGGCTACTGTCTTCACCATGCCCATTGATCTGCTTGTAATACAGTAAACCCTCGCTATTCGCGGTACTGTATTCACGGTTTCGCAATTGCCGATTTAATATAAAATGAAACCTAAAAAAATGTAAATTTTAAAGCGCAGTGAACATTTTCCACCATAAAAAAACATGGGCGTGGCTAACATTATCTTTCCCAGTCAAAACAGCGGTGAGTGTGTGGGAGGTGAGGGGTGACAAAATCGCGAGCGTGGATGTTTCTCGCTAATCCTTGTTCAGTATGTGTTATGCGCTTGCCATGGGAAGTTTCGTCGTTTGTTTTTAATTTATACACTTATAAATTGAATAAATTTATCAATTTATAAATTGATATGCTTACAAAAGTGATAAATCTACCGTTCTGCAGTGTAAAACAGACTTTTTCGAGTGTGTTAACGGAAGAAAGTGACTTTATTGTGGACAAGTTCTTTCTAATCCCTACAAAAATATGGCTACGAATAACAAGAGAAATGTGAAAATATCAAAGGTGATGATATTAGCGAATAAAACTGAGTTATTAGATAAAATTTCTAATGGTGAAAGTGTCTCCTCAGTGGCAAAACATAAAATCAATGAGTCAACGGTACGATCAATCAAAAAATCGGAAGAAAAATTCGGCCGTAGTGTCCGTGAAAACGTGCTAATTGCTTCAAAAATTTGCTCTGTAACTCGTGATGTTAAATTAGAAAAAATGGATTAATCTTTAAATCTGTGGATAGAAGACCGAATTAAAAATAAAATTCCATTGAGTTCACTCATCATTCGTAAAAAGGCAAAACTCCTTTATCAACACTTTAGCGAAACTGGTGATAGCATCGACAATGATAGCACTGGCGGGATAAGTTTTTTAGCTAGCAACGAAGCTGGTCTGAAAGATTTGTTTAAAATTTCTAATAAATATTACATTTAATATTAAACTGTTTCTTATTTTCATTTCAATGCCATATCCTTGCATTTCACAATGTACTGTCTACGTATATAGTCATATTATGAAGGTACATATAATACATACATAGACAAAATTTTAAGACTAGTTTTTCTTATATATTTCATACTTTGGAACAGAACCCCTTTATTACTATGGGAGCCATAACTCAGTATTCACAACATTTCTCAGGAACGTAACCCCAGCGAATAGCAGGGTTTACTGTAATTCAATTCCCAGTAGATGGATTTTGATGAAATTTTAGAAGTTGAGCCTTTCAGAAAAATCTTTTGCCATCTCAAATTTCATTAAAATAGGATAAACAGAGATCTGGAATCATTTTATTCATTTATAAATATATATTATAAATAGCTATGTTACGTTATGAGCTCTGGAACTTATTAACATTAGCAGAGACATAGGATGCAAGAAAGCAAGCTTATATAGCATCAGACAAAAAAAAAAAAAAAAAATTCCCATTTTATCCATCCATTCACTGCAAATGTTTGACTAGTTCAGCCTTAAATTTATTTAAGCTATCAACTTCCACAACTACAGATGAAAGTCAGTTCCAGCAATCAACTGCCTGCTGGCTAAAGGCAAATTTCCACACATCTATTCTACAACTGTCTTTCCTCAATTTGAATCTATGTCCCCTCAGGTTCTTAATCTGAGCAAGTGGAAGAATCCCATCAGCAACAAGCCTGCTTAAACCATTCAAGGCTTTATACACCTCAATCAGATCACCACACAAGTGCCTAGTCCCCAGATGCTACAACTTGCAGAACTTAAGCCTCTCTTGGTAAGAGCAACCGTTTGATCCTCTCATCAATCAATCTTATTGCTTTTCTCTGTATTTGTTCTAGCAACTCTACATCCTACCTAAAATGAGGCCTCCAGATGTGTACGCAGTACTCAAAGTGTGGCCTGACCATTGCCTTATACAAGGGGATAATCACTTCCTTGTCTATGCTAGCGAAACTCCTATATATCATCGACAAAACACCATGACTTGCTCTGGCAGCCCATCTGCACTGTTCAGAGAAGTTCATATCTGACTGTGCAATAACCTCCAGGTCTTTTTGATTCTCCAACTCCCTGAATGTAGTACCGCACAGTTGGTACATTTCTCTCGGGTTACTTCTACCCATATACAGTACTTTTCATTTGTCAAAGTTAAACTTTAGTTGTCACTTCTCAACCCATCTGCCTAACTTTAATAGATCCTGTTGCAGTAGCATACTCGTTACTGTCATTAACAACAATGCCAAACTTTGTATCATATGCAAACATGGACGTTAAGCCTGATATACCTTCATCGATAAACACACAAAACAACAAACAGCCCACTAATAACATTAGTTCACATAAAGTGGTGTCCATTTCTAACATTCTCTGCCATCTCCCACTCAACCATCACTTTATCCATTGCAGCAACTTGCCCTTAATGCCATACTGCTCAAATTTGCAAAGCAGTCAACCATGAAACAAAACCAAATTCAAAAGCTTACCTGAAATCAAAGTATATGATATCAAAATTATTTTTTCATCCAGTTGCTTTCTGACAGCATCTTAGTTTGTTTGTTATTTGGTTTTTAGGAGCATTAGCAACTAAGGCCATATTGCTCCGGGTTATGCGGTGGTCATTCCCTGACCTTTCCACATCCTCTGTATTTGGTGGTGACGGGCTCGGTCTAATCAAGAAGCGTGTGCTATGCACTGCTGCTCCTTCCGACCCGGCTACGGAGGCACCTACAACATCTTAGTATCCAATCAAATTGGTCAAACAAGACTTCCCTATAACAAGCCCATGCTGGGTCTGAACTATTACTGCAGTCTTGTCTGGGTGACCCTGCATCAGTTCTTTAACCAGTGACCCAATTATTTTCCCTGGAACAGAAGTTAAAATAGATGTTAAACTAACAGATCTGCAATTATTTGTGTTACACTTTGAACCCCCTTTGTGAATTGTGGATACATTTGCACATCTCCAGTCCATTGGGACATCCCCTGAATCTAAGGATGCTCTCATAATTACGGCTAACAGTTTCTAACTGCTTCTTTCAAAATAACTGGAGAGATTCTATCCACCCAGGTGCCTTTTTATGTTTAACTTCACAATTTCTCCTCCATGGCACACCCAGGGTCCTGAGCTGGATATCATCATTCTTCATTTTCTTGGTGATTCTCTTCTACATTTGACTCTCTCTCTCTCTCTCTCTCTCTCTCAGGGTAACTTGAGAATTCCCCCCCCCCCCCCCCGGTGCAGCATTTAATGAATTCATGGCATTTTTCTGCCTATAACCTGAAATGACAGTATTTCACTGTTCTACAAAGCCATGGTAATTCTTAGCAGCATTGCTCTCTGTATTGAGCTAAGCTTCCTCACAACAACAACAACACTGTCTTAGACTACTCACTCAAACCAAACTGAGAACAAGCACACATGTAATAATTGAAACAAAAATGCAGTCACACAGAAGATGCAAAACTTTGCTACATATCCCCCATTCTGATATTATAATTCTTAATATCATTCCTATAAATTTCCTAGTGTTGTCTCATACATACAAAATATAGCTATTGAATGATATTGTGCGGTCAAAAAATACAACTAGATACTTCAGTTGCTGTATTACTCGTAAACTTATACCATTTACTCTAACTACAGGCAGCCTAGTCCTTATTAAGCATCTTTTCATTACTATAATATGTGTCTTTGAAATGGATATTGTTAGCCCATGGAGTTTACACCACTAATCCAAACCTTACATCAAAATTTCTAATCTTCTCTCAATGTTTCAAATAAAACCCCTTCCACCAATGTAATGAGGTAATCTGCATAAGCAATCATTATTATGATAGGTATATCCCAACGCAGCCAAACTTCTAATACCAGGTTCCACATTAATGGGCCGAACACTGATCCCTGGATATCCCTTAACAATCTTATGCATTATGTTACCCACACTAGATCGCACTGTTACAATTCTTTCCCCAAAGAAGTCCTTAAAATTATACAATAAAATTTAGATAAACATTTTGCCATTCTTAACATTATTAATACACTGTTCCAATCTATTATGTCCAAGGACCCAGAAAAATCTACAGAGACACCTGTATTTTGTTTCAGACTGTTTAATACAACCAAAAACAGCATGAATTGCATCTTCTGTTTCTCATCCACAAGTAAACCCATACTGCCTTACAGATGGTATATTCTATTATTCTCAATGCCAGCTATTGCTCATACTTTCCCTAAAGCTGTAAGTAGTGCAATCAGCTGATATGAGTTTGGAGCATTTTTAAGTTTGGGGGTGATTTTAATGAATCTTTCAGCATTGCATCCTTCCAGGGGTGTGGGAAGAAACAATCACTAAGACAAATGTTAAGCATTGTTAGTAGTAAATTCAAATACAAATAACAAAACATTCTAATTACTTCTCCTTTTAGTAAGTTCATCACTGGAAATCTCTTGTTTCTAATTTTGCACATTGTTTGATCTAACTGATCTAAGGTAAAGGGTGGCTCATCCATTCTATTAATATAGTCTCTATTCAACAATATCTAATGAACCGTAAATACATGGACCACCAATCAACTGATCTAGAATTGCACTCATAGATTCCACCTAAGTAATACATTCCATGTTGACATGTCCTATTCCATACATTATTTCTGTCAATGTCCTTATCTTGCTTGATATCCTGTAAACCAGTGGTTCCCAACCGGTGGTTCACAAACCCTTTGGGGTTTGCGAAAGTGTTCAAGGGGGTTTGGACTAAAAATTCTGTAATGGCGTCTGCTTAGATTTACATTGGTATATTATTGTAAACTACAAAATGTAACTAATAATATACAATAAAGTAAAATAAATTAAATAAAAGTAAAGAATTTCCAAAGAAAGAAACCACATCTCCCACAATTCCTTATAATTAGTTTACTATCTTACAGTATATCATGTTAAATAAATCTGTTTTACATACTAAATTTTTTTTCATTCTCAAGGATCATTGTTATGTATAGGTACTTTTTTTTTTTAGAACCAGTAGTATTTAGTACTGTGCATGAGTTGAAGGTTGAAAAGATGACAGACTATGATTGTTGACATTGGACTTGAACTTCTGTAGATTGTAATTTTCAGGAAATGCTTATGAAGGCAGGGTGTTCCAGAAAACAGATGTTGAATGAATAAATGAGGAAGAAGAAAAGTTGGTTCTGTGAATTTGAACTTGGACAGCAAAATGATGTTGATTGGTTGCGGCACATGTTTGGACTGCTTTGAAAGAAAGACCGGGAATTATAGAAGCCAATTCAGAAGAACAGTACCCACATAAGTATCTATAGAAAAGGCATGCAACAGAAAGTCTATGGAGACAGAGAGTGGAGAAACTCTGCTAGAGACGAGATGTTAATTAACATAACTGCCCTCTTTTGAATGGAATTTAGAAGCCTGAGAGAGGTTTTGGGGGGCACGGCCCCAGATGTGGGAACAATATTGCATGGTATGGCGAATTTCCGAATTGTACAGAGCGAACAGCTGTTTGGAAGAAAAGTAATGCCGAGAGCGAAAGAGAAAACCCAGTTTTAGATGCAGAGGGAGCAGTAATTTTAATGTGCTTTATGCCAAGAGACATTGGAAGTCAGGTTAATCCCCAAGATCTTGCCTAGAAATCGGATCGTCATCGAAGATAAGCATAAGAATCCTTTTTGCAATATATAAGACACAACTGAGTTTTAGAAGGGTTGAAATTAAGTTATCTTTACCCCAATGGAAAATTACAAGAAAGTCAGCATTTAACGATTTTGCAGTGGATACTCGAGAAGTTGAGGCTGTTTGAGCAGGGCAAGGTTTCTCAAACTGGAAGATGGAATGCAATTGCAATGTGCTATTGTTGGCAAAACTATGGACAGAATTTCCGGCCAATGGAAGAAGGTCATTAATATACAAGAGGAAAAGAGTGGGAGAAACAACTGAACCTTGGGGGACACCAGCACTAGTGGACAAGTTAGAAGACAGAGAGCTGTCTACCATCACACACAATAAGCCGTCTACCATCACCCGTGGTCAGAGAGAAAACCGGATATTCAGTTACAAAGAACAGTTAGCAAACCATAGGATGGAAGCTTATTTAGAAGACTTTTATGCCAAGCATGATCAAAAGCCTTTGAAATGAAAAGAGAAATGGCTTGAGTTTCACCAATCATTTCCACTGGTAACATAAGCCAGAATATCTCCAATGGAACGCCACTGACGGAATCCATACTGGCAATCATAGATCAGATGAAAGATTTCCAGATACCGTAGTTTAAGAGTTGGTGGTTAATTGATTTCTCCATTATTTTGGAAAGAGTAGAAGTAATCACAATGGGACAATAATTGGATGGAAGGGATTTGTAATCTTTTTTAGGAACTGGCTGGATACGAGCTAATTTCCAAGGATAAAGAAAAAAAACTTTGGCATAAAAAAGTGAAAAACGATGACACAAAACAGGAGTACGTTAAGGGGAACAGGTTTTGAGAACAAGTGAAGAAACACCACCAGGAACTGGAGCTTTATTAGAATCAGATTAATAAAAATCCTTCTGACATCCTCTTGACTGAAGACCACAGGATGCAGTGAATGAAGTGTACTGGGAACAGTTTGAGGTGATTTACCAAGATCATCAATACAGGAGTTGGAAGAAAAACAGGATGGTAGCAGGTCAGCTTTATCCTTGGTTGAAGTGGCGATAGAATCATCTGGATTAGACAGGTGGGAACAAAGATGGGCAAAAAAAAAAAAAAAGACCAGAATGCTCAGTTACCATTTGCACAAGAAGCAAGTTTTCTACTCTTAGCCTGTTCAAAACCTGTTTGGACTGATTCATAACTACTTTACAAAGCACTGTATAAATAATACTTAATAATTTTTATTATTATGCAATGTTGCTTATAAAAACGATGTACTGGAAATATTTTATAATAAAAATTCAGAAATATTATACGATTTCAGAGAATATAGACTTAGTGGTTCGCGATAAAAAATATTATGTTGAAAGGTGTTCGCGATAAAAAATATTATGCTGAAAGGGGTTCGCCAGTCAAAAAAGGTTGGGAATGGCTGCTATAAACTAGTCCCCAAGGAATCAGGTCATCATTACCAGCCATTTTAATTAACATTCCCAAAGCTTTATATTCTTTTTTCACAGTTAAATGTAATTTCTTTGCATTCTTAAAAATTCCTCCTTCAAACTCCTAACATCCTTTGGGCTCCACTCTTTCTTCACTTGCCAATATTTTTCCCTTGCTTTACACACTGACTTACGAAAAAAGCATAGTTCAGTTGTCCCCCCTTTTTCCTGGTGTACGATCTATTTGCTCAAGCCTCAAGTTTTGAGAGGCTTAATACAGTTTGCACTGATACAACTGGACCACATCTTCACCTGTCACACTCAGCAGTCTATCTTCACAATCAGAAAATTCCTCTAACCATTCTCTAATGAAATCATCAAATATATTCCAGTTAGCATATTTAACTGCAAATGTCTCAGCAGTTCTACAAAATTATTAGGTGCTGCTAAATTTTCTAGTGTAAAACTGAATTTCCTATGACTGCTGCTCATCCAATCCATCTTAATAGACCAGTCATTAACTTGATAACTAGAAATTCCAATCGTAACAGTCAGGTTCATATAAGAATGCCTGTTTACAGAGGAAAACATATGTCCTATGTGAAGTAGGTTATATATACCTCCTTGATGCAACAAATTCCCCAACCACTTTATCATGTTCATCCCTGGCCTTGGTGTTGAAAAAAAGTGCATCGCCACTTAAAATTGTAATTATCATCCGAACAATATAAGTATATGGCAATATTTCTTAGACATTGCGTCAGATAAGATTGGCGCAAGGTGCGTCATTACTTAAAATACATTTAGGTAATGACATAATATTGTCTCAGCTGTTACTTTCAGCTTTATAAGCACGCTCTGCATAGAGTTGCACTCATTCCTTGCTTGTGTCAGAATGGCGAGTTATGTGTGGTTGACGCCATGAAAAAAAAAAGTGCTATTGTTGCTTAACGCGAGGAAGGATGTTCTTCCCATCATATTACTTATAGAGTGTCTTGTAATCAGTCGACAGTGAGTAGATTTCTTTCCAAACTCAAGAATACTGGTTCTGCTGACAGGAAAAAAGGAACCCGACGCAAATGAGTCTCTGCGCCAAAACATGATTGCATTTTGAAGCACTTAGAGCTTTAAAACAGCAAATTTTCATCATCTGAGCAGAAAATAGAATGTGAAGAACATACAGGAGTGGTAGCAAGCGCAGCAACAGTCATATCAAATGATATGGGGATGCATTTCGTATTGCGGAGTAGGTCACCTGCAGTTTATAAAAGGTTCCATAAATGCCAATGAATACCAGGCTATATTGGAAGGCAAACTGTTGCCAACCATTACAGACCATTTGAACCTGCCAAGTAACTGCATCTTTCAGGATGACTGTGCTCCTTGTCATCAAGCGAAAAGTGTAAGTAGGCAATTCTGTAGGTACTTTAGCTTCATTTCTCTGCATTAGAGACTCTACACTAATGTGTTTACATTTGTTACAGGTGAAAAAATTGTCGGAAGAATGGTCCATTACAACTGTTAGCTGGCCAGGAAACAGCCCAGACCTAAATCCTATAGAGAACTGTTGTCATCGTGTGGAATCTGCAGTTACCAGAAAGAAACCACATACCCTTCGTGAACTTCAGAAAGCCATCATTCGTGTTTGGAACCATGAACTATCAGATGATTATCTTCAGAAATTGATGTTGTCAATGCCTTGACAGTGTGCAACTGTCATCAGAGCCAGAGGCGGTTCAACTAAATATTAGTTTGCGCCTGATGAACTTTTCATTTTGTTTTCCATGTAAAATGATAACTTGAAGCAAATTGAAGATTTCTGATAACTTTAAGCCATAATTGTAGTGTTTACCAAAACTATTGTATAAAGGTTGCAAATGCCCATTTTGGAATATTTTGAGAGCATGTTCAAATATTACTTAGCTGTGCCTTAACTATAAATTGTTTATCTTTTGTTTATATTTCTATTTGTGATGCTAGTCATTAATGTAACACACCATACCATCGCAAAAAAGGGTTAGAAATGTGAAATTCCTAGGTGATACACTTTAGTTGAACACCAGTGTAAATATAATGATTGATCCCATAAGTTCTTGATCACCTTTAGAAATGAATCTCTTGCAGATAATGGGAAATCTGTTACAAACGTTTTATGTTATCTGGTTCCTGAATACATGATATATCAATTTTATATTTGGCTGACAATACATATTTCAAACTATTGCTGATCATAACTTCTGAACATCAATTTGTAGTACTTTTAATTGATTGAGTTTTAATACGATTGAGTAACTAAAGAGAAATTCTGATTACCATCCATATTACTATTATTTTTGGCCATTACCAGTCAACAGAATCTCTTTAATTATATCCAACATTCAAATGTATTCATGGCAACTTATCCTATACAGAGCAGTTCAATGTAAATTTCATTACCATGCAATTTGCACAAGTTTATTTTTTTCCTCTATTTGGCCAACTCTATAAATATGATTCAAACCTGAACAGTGAATACAAACTTGACTGTCACTGTTGCATGCTCTAGCTGAGTGGCCATAGTACTAACACTTGAAACAGATTGTTGCCAAATAAAAAATCATTCAACATGCAAGACATGAAGCAGATAAAATTATGGTTCTTTTGAGTAAATATTGCCTAACTCACCTAGACACTTAAATTTTTCAATTCCTTCCTAATCCAATTTTAGTCATACTACAAAAGTGAATGCTTAGAAATACTTAAGAAATCCCCTCTGCCAACATTTTGTTCAAATATATATGAGGTGGAGTCAAAAAAAAAAGATTTGTATCTATCCGTAAGTAGTTGTGATACAAGGTTGACTATGTAAAGTGTAACACCATGTATTACACTTTACATAGTCATCAAACGATGCTATCGAGGCAGAGTTGGGTGGGTAGGAAAACTGCTAGCTTGGGTGGGATACACAGACTAATAGATTAACAGTAGCCACTAGCAGAGGTAAAAGTGATTCTTGCACTGCTTCTATTGAAATGCAATTGAGCAGCAGCCTGGAAAGCAAGGCAATGGGGATTTCCAGGACTGCTGGAAGTCATAGTGGAACAAGTAAATACATGGGTTGTGTTAGGGTAAATAAGAGTAGAAACAGGTGCATGTATATTTGCATGTACACCAATGCTAGAAGTATACTTAATAAATCTGATGTGCTTGGAAGTGCTAGTCAAGACATCAAAGGCAGATATTGTTGGGATAGAGATGTGTTGTCACACAGATAGAAGCAGTGCGGGATTGCAATTAGGGGAGTACAAGGTGTACAGAAAGGATAGACAGGAGAGAAAGGGAGTAGGGGTTATGATATTAGTTAAGAAACACAAATCTAACGAAGTGCATCCAATTGATGTTGTATCCATGGCAACTTATCCTATACAGAGTGGTTCAATATAATGTTGAGTCTTTTTGGTGTGACATTAGCACTGGGAAAGGAAAAATGAGAGTAGGTGTGTGTGTGTGTGTGTGTGTGTGTGTGTGTGTGTGTGTGTGTGTGTGTGTGTTATAGGCCTAATGAATCTGATGAGCAATTGTGCAGAGAAATAGGGTGGGCCAGTAAGTCAGAGTGTCTTATAATGGAGGATTTTAATTTCCTAGAGATTGATTGGAATTTGTGGGTTCATCAATCACACATTAGCAAGGCTTTGATTAATTGGATGATTGTTTGCTACAGCAGCATGTTCAGGAGGCAAATAGAGGGACTAATACCCTTGATCTGATTATCAGTAGTGATTCTTTATGCATTAAGAATCTGCAGATAAAGGAAACACTAGGTGGCAGTGATCACAGTGTGCTGAAGTGGGATTTACCAAAAGAGGTAACTACCATCAGGGGTAAAGGGAAAGGTTTTGCTTTCATACAGGTGACTACGGTGGTCTGAGACAGTATTTAAATTCTATACGGTGGGACCAACTGATGATGTTAACAACAGCAAATTCAAAATTGGAAGAATTCAAAGAAATAATCTTGGAAGCTACTAGGCTTTTCATACCAACTAAGAAATATTGTTCAAGATTTAGGCCTAAATGGATGTCAGATGAACTAAATACACATGTGGCAGAGAAGAATAATTCATAGGATACATATAAATTAACAGATGACACAGAAGCCTATGATAGATATAAGCTGGTCTATAACCAAGTCACAATTGAGGTTAGGCAGGCAAAGGCAGATTACGAGAAATCTTTGGCAAAGGATGCAAAGAAAATCAGCAAAGAGTTCTTTACTTATGGAAACTTTAAGAATTGGATGAATCAGATTGGTCCACTTGATATCAATGGTTCAACTGTTGATGATCCTGCTCAGATACTAACAAACTAAATGAATATTTTTCATCTACATTCACACATTAGGAGTTATTCAGAGAGGGGAATGCCACAGGTGTATTAATCTGTGTCATTAAGCTATTATTATTATTATTATTATTAGCCATATGGTGCAAGGAAGCCTGAGGCTTATACTGCACCAGCCAAAAAAAAGTTAATTTACCCTAGGACACAGAGAGAGAGAGAGAGAGAGAGAGAGAGAGAGAGAGAGAGAGAGAGAGAGAGAGAAAGAGAGAGAGAGAGAGAGAGAGAGAGAGAGAGAGAGAGAGAGAGAGAGAGAGAGAGAGAGATGTAGAAGGAAATCACCAAGAAAGAGAAGAATGATGATATCCAGCTCAGGACCCTGGGTGTGCCAAGCCCATACTCACCAGATGTGAGCCCCTGGAGGGAATAATAAATGTAATAACTGAGAGTAAAGTGGAGGAGAAATTCTTGAAGATAAACATAAGAAAGGTACCTGGGGTGGATGGAATCTATACAGTTATATTAAAGGAGGCAGCAAAAAAAGAAAAAAAAAAAGGGCACCTCTAGCCAGCTGGGCAGGAGCAGTGCATAGCACATGCTTCTTGATTAGATTGGGGTTCGAGCCCATGACCACCAAATACGGAGGATGCAGAAAGGTCATGGAATGACCAACGCATATCCCTGGAGCAATATGGCCTTAGTTGCTAATGCTCCTAAAAACAAAATAACAAACAAACAAGGAGACAAAAAAAAAGTACGCAAACCCTTAGCCATAATTATGACGTCTTCCTTGGATTCGGGAGAAGTACCCATGGACTGGATATGTGCAAATGTGACTCCAATACACAAAGGAGGATGAAATGGAGACACAGGTAATTACAGACCTGTTCGTTTAACTTCTGTTGCAGGAAAATTAATGGAGCCACTGATTAAAGAAGCATGGCAGGATCATCTAAACAAGACTTCAGTTATAGCTCGGAAACAGCAAGGAATTGTTAAAGGAAGTCTTGTCTGACCAATTTGATTGGATACTATGTTGTAGTCACAAAGGAACTGAATGCAAAGAATAATTTTGATATCATATATTTGGATCTTAGAAAGGCTTTTGATAATATTGCACATGGAAGACTGCTGCACAAATTGGAGCAGTGTAGCACTGGAAGCAAATTGCTGCTATGGATAAAGGGATGGTTGAGTGGGAGAAGACAGAGTGGTAATCAATGGACACTGCTCTTTGTGGACTTATGTTATTAGTCGAGTCCCCCAGGGTTCAGTTTTGGATCCATTGTTGTTTTCTGTATTCATTAATCATATTGATGCTGGTACATCAGACTTAATGTTCAAATTGCAGACGATACGAAGGTCCGCAGGGTTTTAAATAACACTAATGACAGTATGCTGCTGCAACAGTATCTAGAAAGTTAAGTAGATGGGCTGAGAGGTGGCAACTGAAGTTTAACATTGACAAATGTAAAATACTGCATATGGGAAGAAGTAACCCCAGAGTAACGTATCAACTGTATGGTAATACACCAACAGAGGTAAAGAGTGAAAACAACCTGGGGGTAATTGTGCAGATATTAAGTTTTCTGAGCAGTAGACAGTCTGCAAGAGTAGCTCATGGTATCTTGTCAATGATAAACAGGAATTTTTCTACCAGGGATAATTATCCCCTTGTATAAGGCAATTGTCAGGCCACACGTTGAGTACTATATAAAGGTCTGGAGCCCTAATTTTAAGAAGCATGTAGAGCTGTCGGAACGCGTATAGAGAAGGGAAACAAGATTAGTGAATGGAACAAAGGGCTGCTCTTACGAAGAAAGGCTTAAGTTTTGCAAATTACAGTGTCTGGAGACCAACCACCTGCGAGGTGGTGGTGTTCTTTTTATTTGGTTTTTAGGAGCATTAGCAACTAAGGCCATATTGCTCTTGGGATATGTGGTGGTCATTACCTGACCTTTCCGCATCCTCCGTATTTGGTGGTCACGGGCTCTAACCCCGGTCAAATCAAGAAGCCTGTGCTACGCACTGCAACCCCAAAGTAACGTATCAACTCTGTGGTACTAAACTGAGATTGGTAGAGAACGAAAAGGACCTGGGGGTAATCGTGCAGGCAGATATGAAGTTTTCTCAGCAGTGCAGACGGTCTGCAAGAGTAGCTCATAGTGTCTTGTCAATGATATACAGGAATTTTTCTAGCAGGGATAAGGAGGTGATTATCCCCTTATATAAGGCAATGGTCAGGCCACACCTTGAGTACTGTATACAGGTCTGGAGGCCTCATTTTAAGAAGGATGTAGATTTTAAGAGGATGTTGGAACGAGTACAGAGAAGGGCAACAAGATTAGTGAATGGAACAATGGTTGCTCTTACGAATAAAGGCATAAGTTTTGCAAATTATAGTGTCTGGAGACTAGGCACCTGCGAGGTGATCTGATTGAGGTGTATAAAGCCTTGAATGGTTTGAGCATGCTCAATGCTGATAAAATTCTTCCTCTTGCTCAGAATAATAATTTTAGAGGGCATAAATTCAAATTGAGGAAAGACAGATTTAGGATGATGTGCGGAAGTTTGCCTTTAGCCAGCGAGTGGTTGGTTGCTAGGTGGAACAGACTTCCATCCTTTGATGTGGAAGTTGATAGCGTAAATAAATTTAAGGCTGAGCTGGACAGGTACTTGGAATGAACGGAGGGCTGAAATGGGGGGGCCTTTTTTTTTTTTTTTTTTTTTTTTGGCTGATGCTGCATAAGCTTGCTTTCTTGCATCATATGCCTCTACTAATGCTAATGCTGTGTTACAAGGCAATACTAGATGTTAGATGACTCTCATCAACTAGTGCAATACCACCACTTTGCTTATTGGAGGCTTGAAGTGGTGGAACCGATGTTTAGTCTCCAGGGCTAAGTTCCAGTCAACTCTTCCATCATGCAGTATGACTGATGACTTTTGAGGTTATGATGAACACCATGGCGAGATCCAATCTTCCTTACATTTTGAGGATACAGCTCTAAAATGGTGTTCGCAGGCCAGCCACTAGTCAGTACACTGGCTCAAACCTATTGGATACTCTTTAGGAGGCTTCTGGATCATTAGCTAATGTATAATCTTGCTACCTCTACTCTGCCAGATAGTGACTGGAGGGAGGCCGAGAGTGTGTATATGGGGGGGAGGCATTGTCGAGGCCACGTTATATCAAGAATCGGGGTATATTCTTACCATGTGTAAGCTACATCCAAAAATTTCATTGCTTCATACAGCATGTCCCCCTTCCCACTCTGTCTTATCTACTGAATACACCATGAAGTCAAACTACTAGAGCAAGCTTTTCTGCGAAAAGATCTAAAACTCCCAAACACTTCCTTGTTCATTTCCCAAATATACGTGGTCTCAATTCTAATCTCAACGATGTTCATTTCCACTTGCAGTCTGCCAAACCCGATGTACTTTTTCTTACAGAATCTCATTTATTTATCGATTGATTCAACTACTATTCATCTTGCCCAAATTATTTGCTGTATGATTCCTTTCACCTCAAAGGTGAAACTTGTGCTTATGTCCATTCCGATATTCCCAGTCAGAGACTTGGCAATTTGGAATCTCCTCTTTTCGATCTTCTCTGGCTTAAAATCTCTCTATGTCATTCCGTCAAATTCATCTGTTGTTTCTACCATTCTCCCAACTCCACTAATCACTTGGAGCTCTTTGACTTCCTCTGTTTGCAACTTAACTTTCTCCGGTCCAACTTTCCTAACACCGAGGTAATTTTCCTTGGTGATTTTAATATTCACAAATCCAGCTGGCTTCCATTTTCCAGTCACACCGATCCAGCTGGTCGAGATGCTGAGGCTTTTGCAATTTCATTGTTCATTTACCTACAAGAATACCAGCCAATCCTAGCCATTCAGCCAACATGATTCACATTTTTTTCATAAACAACCCTTCTAAGTACATGGTCAAAGTGAGTGACAATCCCCAAATTGTGATCTGAGTTGCCTAAAGGCAACTCAGATCACAACTTGGTGATTGTCAATTCTCAAATGGATCCTTTATCTCATGGCTATTTCCAACCTCGTATTGATTCGCAATTATAAGAATGAAAAATGGGATGACCTGGAAGATTTTTCTTCTTCTTTTCCTTGGTTGGATTACCGTTTCAAAACTTCCGATGTCAATGTTTGCTCAGATCGAGTCAGTGAAATTATTCTGATAGGAATGGAATCCTTTATTTCACACTCCACTTTAAAATCTCGACCTTTATCTAAACTTTGGTTTTCCAATAAATGTGCTAACGCTGTTCAAGAGAAGAATGTTGCATATCATAATTGGCTTGTTTCCAATTCTTCAGTTTCATTTTCTGCCTACACCAAAGCTCGCAACCATTATAAAGCAGTTACTAATCAGTCCAAACTACATTTCGAACAGGCTAAGAGTAGAAAACTTGCTTCTTGCCCTAACGGTAGCCGAGCATTCTGGTCTCTTGCCAAAGCTATTGGCCACAACTTTTGCCCATCTCTGCTCCCACTTCTGTGAAAACCAGATGATTTTGTTGTCACTTCAGCCAAGGATAAAGCTGACCTGCTAGCATCCCATTTTTCTTCCAACTCATGTATTAATGATCTCATTACAAAATCCTCCCACCATTCCCAACAAGCTCGATTCAAAGCCTCCTCTGGTCCTCTGTCAAAAGGATTTTGTCGAATCTCAATGCTAAGAAAGCTCCAGGTCCTGATGGTATTCCTCCACTTGTTCTCAAAACCTGTGCCCCTGTTTTTTGTCATCTTGTTTCACTTTCTTATTCCAAAGGTGTTTTTCCTTCTGCTTGGAAATTTGCTCATATCAAGTCAGTTCCTCAAAAGGGTGACAAGTCCCTCCCATCCAATTATTGTCCCATTGCAATTACTTCTACTCTTTCTAAAGTAATGGAGAAATCAATTAACCGACAACTCTTAAACTACCTGGAAACCTTCCGTCTGATCAACGATTGCCAGTACGGATTCGGTCAGTGTCGATCCACTGGTGATATTCTGGCTTATGTTACCCATTTAGGGACAAATTCAATGGAAAAGTTCGGTGAAACACAAGCAGTTGCTCTTGACATCTCAAAAGCTTTCGATTGTGTTTGACATAAAGGTCTTCTAAAAAGTTTCCATCTTATGGTTTGCCAAAAGTTATTTCTAATTGGTTATCCAGTTTTCTCTCTGATCGCTCACTGAACGTGATGGTAGATGGCTCTCTATCTTCTAACTTCTCCACCAATTCCGGTGTTCCCCAAGGTTCAGTTCTTTCCTCCACTCTTTTCCTCTTGTATATTAATGACCTTCCATCGACTAGAAATCCTATCCATAGTTTTGCCAATGATAGCACATTGCATTCCATTTTGAAAAACCTTGCCATGCTCAATCAGCTTAATCTTCTCGAATAGCCGCTACCAATTCCTTAAATGCCGATCTCCAGGTAATTCTCCAGTGGGGCAAAGACAATTTAGTTGCTTTCAATCCTTCTAAAACTCAGTCTTGTCTTAAATCTCGCAAAACGGATTCTTCTACTCCTATGCTTATCTTTGGTGACACTCCGATTTCTAGGCAAAACGATCAACATACATAGTTTCAGATTTCATACATTATGAAGGGTGACAAATATGAAATAAATTTTGAAAGAAGCTAAAAACAGCAAGAAGAACAAAAACAGAAACTAAGAACATTGAATTTAAATGGTTTTTTTGTTTATATTTATAAACATAACAATAGAGAAATATATGTGCATGTGGTAGTTTGAAATTTCACACATTAAATAATCTTTTAAATTTGAAAATGGAAGAGCCTAAGTGACTGATATGCCATTCAATTTTATATATAATATGATTTTTCTAACTTTTAGAAAAATGATTTTTTTTAAATAAAAAGTGTAAAATGTAATGCATGTTTTAAAAATTTTGGAATTTTTTAAACTTAAAACGTTGCACACAGCAAATACTGTAACCATTAAGAAAAGAAGAAATATTGGCACTGACAAAAAATGGTCACCTATTAAGAACCAATCTGCCATTTTTGATAAAAATGGGGGAGCCACCTTAGGTGAGTTAAGGTAAATAAAAATAATAACAAAATTATTTTGAGTTAGTATGAAACTAACTTAAATTGAAAACAAAAAAAAAAAAAAAAAATACACACACCGATGAACGTGTGCGGGACATGGTATAAAAAAACCTGATACTGAGCTCCGTTAATCAGTGTTACTCTTGATCTTCTGATGGGAAAGGCAGCGGAAGTAAGCGAGATTGACAATGGCCAAATTCTACTGGCCAGATGACTGGGTCAGACCACATCTGAAACGGCACGGCTTGTGGGGTGCTCATGGTCAGCTGTGGTTAGTACCTAATGAAAGTGGTCTGAGGAGGGAAAAACCTACGAACCACCGGCGAGGTGTTGGACGACCATGCTCATCGATGCTCGAAGTGAGTGAAGGCTCTCCTGGATGGTACGTGACAACAGAAATGCAACTGGGGCACAACACACTGCTAATTGGAATGCTGGTGATGGGAGTAATGTGTCACAACACATAGAACATCAAACCCTGCTGAGAATGGGGCTGTGTAACCGCAGGCTGCTCCACGTGCCCAAGATAACCACAGTTCACCGGCAAAAGCGCCTACAATGGGCACATGAGCATCAAAACTGGATCTTGAGTAATTGGAAGAAGGTCGTCTGGTCCAATGAATCACATTTCCTGTTGCACCATGTGGATGGCTGGGTAAGTGTGCGTCATTTACCTGGGGAAGTGATAGTGCCTGGATGCACCGTGGGACGAAAATAAGCCGGCAGCGGCAGTGTCAAGCTTTGGTCAATGTTCTTCTGGGATATCCTGGGTGCAGTCATCTATGTGCCGGGCACTCTGTCATCATTACTGACCAGGTACACCCTTTCATGGCAACAATCTTCCCATCCGGCAGTGCCGTCTTTCAGTAGGATAATGCAGCATGCCACAACACCCGGATTGTTCGAGACTGGTTCGTCGATCATGAGGAGGACTTCCAGTATTGCCCTGGCCTCCAAATTTGCCAGACAGTCATCCAATCAAGCAACTGTGGTCTGTGTTTGGAACAGCAACTCTAATCTGCAGCATCTCAGCCACGAACCTTAAAGCATCTTCTGCTTACATGTTGGTACCAGAGACTACCAGACACATTTCGAAATCATGTAGCATCCATGGCTCGCCAGGCACGAGCTGCTTTGATTGCACATGGAGGTTGTTGTTGTTGTTATTTGGTTTTTAGGAGCATTAGCAACTAAGGCCATATTGCTTCGGGATATGCGGTGGTCATTCCCTGACCTTTCCGCATCCCCCGTATTTGGTGGTGACGGGTTTGAACCCCGGGCTAATCAAGAAGCGTGTGCTACGCACTGCTGCTCCTTCCCACCTGGCTACGTAGGCACACTGCACGTGGAGGGCCAACATCATAGTAGGTAGGTGGTCATAATGTATTGGCTCATCAGTGTGTGTGTGTGTAATGTATTCATAACAAGCAGTTTTATTGATTAGAAATGACTTAAAAAGAATGATAAAAAAAAATTGGTATGGATTATGGACAAGGTTTGTTTTTTTTTTTTTTTAGGAGCATTAGCAACTAAGGTCATAATGCTCCGGGATATGCGGTGGTCATTCTCTGACCATTCCGCATCCTCCGTATTTGGTGGTGACGGGCTCGAACCCCGGTCTAATCAAGAAGCGTGTGCTATGCACTGCTGCTCCTTCCCACCTAGCTACGGAGGCGCCTATGGACAAGGGACACTGCCTATAATAGCAAAAATACCCAATGACCACAATGGAATGCAGATAAGTTGATTAGAATATAAATGGAGGAATGCTGATAACAATGAAAAAAAAATAAATAAATAGGTACCTGTAAAACAAAAAGTAAATTAAATTAAATAAAAACACATGAAGTACTTAATGCTATAGATCCAATGATTTTAACTTCATCATGAAGGGTCAGCAGCTAAAACCAATGGAAACAGCAAGAAGCAAGGCCTCTGTTTCTGATATGAAATATATCAGAAACAGAGAAATTGTTTTTAAATTCCTCTTGGGTTGCTTGTCATTTTATTTCTTTTTATTTAATCTTATCTTAATTTTCAATTTTTAATTTTAACTTTAGATTTGATCTGGATTTAATTCCTTTCCTTGTTTGGTCTCTGTCGGGGTCGGCTATGAAATATACATCAGCCTACTTTTCTCCGCTTTCTACTGATATTTCATATCATAAACAGAGGTCTTGCTTCTTTCTGTATTTCCATTTGTGTTGGCTGCTAACCTTTGATGATGGAGTTAAAATCATTGGATCTATAGCATTAAGTACTATATCTAATTTTATTTTAATTTACTTTTTATTTTACAGGTACATATTTATTTTTTTCCCATTGTTAATACATCTGATATTGTCAGCATTCATCCATTTATATTGTAATCAACTTATATATATATATATATATATATATATATATATATATATATATGTATGTATATATATATATATAACCACAGTGGTGGGCATAGTACTCATACTCAGGTTGACTACATGATTTTGAGAGCAAAAAAATAAATAAATAAATAAATTGGTGCAAAGACTGCAGATTCATCCAGGAGAAAGCTTATTCAATCAACACAGACTCCTGGTAGGTGATCTCATTATTGAAGGAACTTGCCAAGGCTTTCAAAAGAAGTTTGAGGAGCACATCAAATGGTTTCGGCTAAAAGAACATGACCTAAACTAGACTGCAGAAGCTACTCTTACAAGTGTTTAGCAAAATCAAGGAGGATCCAAACCTGATGACTGTGGACCAAATATGGAACACAAGGCACAGACAGAGATTATGAAGGGAAGAGAAGAAATTCTAGGAAAGACCAAAAGAGGAAAGAAATTCCACAGAGAAACCTGGTGGTGGAGTGAAGAGGTTCAGAAGGCACTGAATGACAAGAAGACAGCTTTAAAAGAATGGCAGAGACACAGAACTGATGAAAACAAGAATGGGTACAAGGAAAAGAAAAGACAAGCTAAACAGGCAGTAGCTAAATACAGGGACAGAGCTGTGGAAGGATGGTATAATAGTATGAACACTAAGGAAGGGGAATTGAAGATATTCAAGTTTGCCAGAACACAATTCAACAAACAGCAGGATATAAGGGTAATAAGAGCAGTAAAAGACTGGTAAGGTTGTTACGAAAACAACAGATGTAAACAGGAGATAGAAAGAGTTTATTGAAGGGTTCATGAATAGTGAATGAAACAGTCGCTGGAGAAGAACATGTTTGTTTGTTATTTGGTTTTTAGGAGCATTAGCAACTAAGGCCATATTGCTCCGGGATATGTGGTAGTCATTCCCTGACCTTTCCGCATCCTCCGTATTTGGTGGTGATGGGCTCGAAACCCCGGTCTAATCAAGAAGCATGTGCTACACACTGCTGCTCCTTCCCACCTGGCTACGGAGGCGCCAGAGAAGAACATGAGCTAGACAGACATCATGAGGATGTTGAAGATACAAAGGAGGAAGACTCTGCTAGCATTGCACAGTATGAAGTCAGGGAAGGTAGCAGGGCCTGACATGATACCCACTGAAATTTAAGGGGTTAGAACTGAGAGGAGTCCCATTTATGACGAGGCTAATGAATAAAATAATGAGAAAAGAAAGATACCAGATGCTTAAAGGAACAGTCTTATAGTACTGATACATAAGAGGAAATGAGACATACAAGACTTCAATAACTATAGACCTACCAAACTAATGAGCCAGACGATGAAGTGGTTAGAGAAGGTTGTCAAAATAAGACAGAGTTAAACTGCAAGACTAGATTACCAAGAACCAGCTTGGCTTTTTGAAGGTCAGCACTACCAATGGAATATTTATAGCAAGGGTCCTGCAAGAGAAGTATAGGGAGAAAGAACAAGCTCTCCACTTAGACTAGAAAAGAATTATGACAGAGTACCTAAGAGTCTTCTGTGGAAGTGTCTGAGGACGAGGTGTGTTCTCGAGACCTATGTCAAGCTTATCCAGGATAAATACCAGGTTAGTAGGACTAGAGTATGTAGTGCAGTTGGAGTTAGTGATGTCTTCACTGTTAACGTCGGCTTACACCAGGACACTGCCTCTAGCTCATTTTTATTAATCATCATGATGGAGACTAACTGGAAACATTCAGAGCAACTGCTCTGACAGTTTGCTCTTTGCAATGGGGAATCGTGAGAGAGAGTACAGAAAAAGCTCGAAAGATGGGTAACAGTTTTAGAAGGGTAAGGTCTAAAAGTCAAAAGGAACAAGGCAGGATACATGGAGTGCTTTGGCAACTGAGACAGCTCTCTCAGCATTGGCAATGTACAGCTTAATAGGGTTAACAACTAAAAGTACCTTGGGTCAGTGCTAGACACAAATAGCAACTGTAAACAGGACGTCCGAAGTCGAATAAAATCTGGATGGGCCAAGTTGGAGAAATGTCTCGTGTTTTGAACGACAAGAAGATGTCAACTAAACTGAAATCAAACATTTACAAGATGGTAAGGCCATGTATGTTATATGGCTCGGCGTGCTGGGCTGTCAGAAGAAAAGAAGAACGAGCTTTAATGACAGCAGAAATGAAAATGCAAAGGTAGAGTTTGGGAATAACCCTGAGAGATAGAAATCAGAATGAAGATGTCAGACAGGAGATGAAAACTGCACCCATCAACTTGAAGATTAGGGAGACCAGACTTAGATGGTGGAGGTACATCCAGCATCACAAGTTTACCCACATTACCAAGCATGTGCTTAGCTGCCAAGTTCCAGGTTGAAGGAGGAGAGGCAGGCTGAAGATAACAAATGAGAGCAGAGTACAGCAAGATATGCAGGAACTAGGGTTCACTCCAGCAGACTGTGGCAACCGTACTAGGTGGAAGCGTTCCATCCATGTCCGTGATCCCTGATTGGGACAAACAGTGTGGATAAAGTAAAGTAAGTAATGGGTTGAAAGTGGTAATGGAAAGATAAAAATAATCATAAAGATGATATGACAATTGAACCTGAGTGCACAAAGCAGCAACAAAGGATACAAAAGTTTATATATGTGAGGATTCAAAAGTGCAAAGATGGATGCAAAAATTACACAAAATGCCAGAACTAATAGGAGAAGAATAGCAGAAATTGAAGATGTTGTGGCTTTGAAAAAGAAAGTGAATGTCCCTGTATATGATATACAGGCTGACCTCAATTAATGCGGCTAATTCGTCCCACAAGCGCATCGCACAAAACGGAAACGCGTTAATCAAATATAATAATCAAAGGGAAAAATTAACTGGTCCTTGACCTTCAGGAATGTCCAGAAAGAATTTTAAAAATACCTTTTAAATAAGTTTTTAACTGTATACCATGTAAAAGGTAATGAAAATAATTAAGGAATTAAATGTTTATTGCATAACACAGCGGTTTCCAAGCTGTGTGCAGTGAAATATTTTAAATTTTCGAGGGAAACTCAGCAATACTCGACATTTGCCAGACACCTGCGAATTACTAGCGCGAAGTAGTTCACAGTTTCAACATTTCTTATTAAGTTGTTTTGGACCTAACTACTTAATAAACAGAACTGTTAGGTATTTCTTTTGGTCTAGGTGCACCGTGAAAAAATTACTAAGGGTGCTGTGAACCGAGAAAGTTTGGGAACCTCTGACATAAAATACACAATGAAGAAACAATTTGTTACAGAAATATTATTATTATTATTATTAATATCCATATGATGCAAGGAAGCCCGAGGCTTATGCTGCAACAGGGGGGGGGGGGGGGGGGGAAGTTCCCGAGTAACCCTGAGAGAGAGAGAGAGAGAGAGAGAGAGAGAGAGAGAGAGAAGTAGAAGGGAATCACCAAGAAAGAGAATATCCAGCTCAGGACCCTGGGTGTGCAAGCCGATACTCACCAGATGTGAGCCCCCGGGGTTATTTGAACAGAGTCGTTTGAACAGTGTTGACTTTCTATTTTCATCAATCAATTTCCGATAGCCAACAACAATTTTCTCTGGGCCCTGGCGAAATAAATATATCACAGAGAACCTCAAACTTTTTATTTAAGGTTCTCTGCGATACAAAAGATTTCATCTAGTTCTTTTACTGTTATCTCCTTTGCGGTAACATTTTCATCTGGCTCATTTAAAAATTAGAATTTTTAAATGCAAGTCTGCATTGACTTTATTAGCGGGAGACAAACAAGTAACACTTCTTCTCTGATGGTTGATAGCAGGCAAACGTTTGTTTATTGCCTATCCGACGCACTGAGGTTAACGCTCGATTCAAATCTTTTTCAACTATCACATAAAAAAAAAAAAAAAAAAAAAAATTGCATTAACTGGAAATTTGCATCGTGTAAAGTGGTAATCTTTTTTTCAAATTGCGGTAAATGAAAAACGCATTAATCGAACTCATGTTATGTGGGGCCTGGCTGTAATGAATTAAGCAAAATTATAGCTGAATTGAATAGAATAGCCAATTAGACAAAAGGGAACTGTAATGCAAAAAATGATTAAATTAATATAAGGAGTAACAGCCAGCATCAGAAATGGTTGGGCAATTTTAGTTATAAGTCCAAGAAAAGGGTAGAGAATTTATAAAATTAAAATCTGATGTTCTGTATCAATATCTGATGTTATACAACAATATCTTATTAAAATCAGATTTATGTATCAATATTTATTTTTAGCTAATATCAGGTTTTAATTTTATAATTTCCCTAACCCTTTCTTGGACTTATAACCAAAAATTGCCCACCCATTTCTGATGCTAGCTATTACTCTTTATATTAATTGAATCATTTTTTCCTTTATAGTTCCGTTCTCTCCAATTAGCTATTCAATTCAGCCTATAATTTTACTTAATTCATTATATCATATAGGATATACACATTCTTTCTCTCTTTCTCATGCTTACAACATTTGGATATCATCATTCTTCTCTTTCTTGCTTTCTTGGTGATTTCCTTCAACTTCTGACACTTACTCACTCTCTCTCTCTCTCTCTCTCTCTCTCTCTCTCTCTCTCTGGGAAATGCGGGAATTTTATTTGGCTGGTGCAGCATAAGCCTCAGGCTTCTTTGCACCATATGGCTAATAATAATAACATCTCCAATTTTTGCTATTCTTCTCGTATTAGTTTTGACATCTTCTGTAATTTACACATCCATCTTTGCACTTTTTAACAATTATTAATTGTACCTCTCGTGTGCACACACAAATATATATATAGACACACTGGTGTTCAAAGAAAGTGCATCACCTGGGAATTTCATATTTCTAACCCCTTTTCGGGATAGTATGTTACATTAATAACTAGCATCACAAATAGAAATATAAACAAAAGATATTTATTAATAGTTAAGGCAAAGCTAAGTAATATTTGACATGTGATCTCAAACTATTCCAAAATGAGCATTTGCAACCTTTATACAACAATTTTGGTAAACACGACAATTATGGCTGAAATTTTATCAGAAGCCCTCAATTTGTTTCAGGTTATTAGTTTAAAAAGAAAACAAAATGAAAAGTACACCAGGTGCAAACTAATATTTAGCTGAACTGCCTCTGGCCCTGATGACAGCAGCACACTGTTGAGGTACTGACAACATCAATTTCTGAAGATAATCAACTGATAGTTCATGGTTCCAGACACGAAGTATGGCTTCCTGAAGTTCAAAAAGGGTCTTCGATTTCTTTCTGGCAACTGCAGATTCCACATGATGCCAACAGTTCTCTATAGGATTCAGGTCTGGGCAGTTTCCTGGCCAGCTAACAGGTATAATGGACCATTCTTCCAACCATTTTTTTCACCTGCAACAAATGTAAACACATTACTGTTGAACCTCTAATGCACAAATGAAGCTAAAGTAACTATAGAAGTACCTACTTCTATAGTTACTTTAGCTTCATTTTTCCGATGACTTCATATGTTCCGATGACAAGGAACAGAGCCATACTGAAAGATACAGTTACTTAGCAGGTTGAAATAGTCTCCAATGGTTGGCAGCAGTTTGCCTTCCAATGCAAGAATATTTGCTGATGCTATCGAGGCAGTGTTAGGTGGGTCGGAAAACTGCTAGCTTGGGGGTAGACAAAGACCAATAGATTGACAGTAGCCACTGGTAGAGGTGAAAGAGATTCTTGCACTGCTTCTATTAGACTGAGCAGAAGCCTGAAAAACAAGATGCATGGTATTTCAGAGACTGCTGGGAGCCATTGCGGTACAAGTAAACACATGGGTTGTGTTAGGGTAGCTAAGAATAGAAACAGGTGCAGGTATACTTGCGTGTACACCAATGCTAGGAGTTTAGTAAATAAATTTGATGAATTTGAGGTATTGCTCAAAACATCGAAGGCAGATATTGTTGGGATATCAGAGACGTGGTGTCACACAGATATAAGGGATGCAGAACTGCAATTTGGGGAGTACAACGTCTACAGAAAGGATAGACAGGATAGGAAGGGGGGAGGGGTTATGCTATTAGTTAAGAAACACATAAAAACCAAGGAAGTGAAGCCAGTCGACATCGCTGGACAGTGCAATGTGGAGTCAGTTTGGTGTGACATAAACATTGGGAGATCAAAATTGAGAGTAGGAGTGTGCTATAGGCCTAATGACTCTGATGAGTATAATAAGGAACTGTACAGGGAAATAGAGTGGGCCAGTAAATCAGAGTGTCTTATAATGGGAGATTTTAATTTCCCAGATATTGACTGGAATTTGGGGGCTGGTTACTCACACACTAGCAGGGCTTTTGTGGATTTATTGGATGATTGTTTTCTACATCAGCATGTTCGGGAGGCAACTAGAGGGAGTAATACTCTTGATTTGATTATCAGCAGTGATTCTTCATGCATTAAGAATCTGCAGATAAATGAACCACTAGGTGGCAGTGATCACAGTGTGCTGAAGTGGGATTTACTCAAAGAGGTAACTACCATTAGGGGTAAAGGGAAGGGTTTTTGTTTTCGTATAGGCGACTATGATGGACTGAGACAGTATTTAAATTCTATACAGTGGGACCAACTGATGATGTTACCAACAGCAAATTCAAAATGGGAAGCATTCAAAGAACTTATCTTGAAAACTACTAGGCTTTACATACCAACTAAGAAATATTGTTCAAGGTTTAGGCCAAAATGGATGTCAGATGAACTAATGAGGCATATGGCAGAGAAGAAAAATGCATGGGATACATACAAATTAACACATGACAAAGAAGCCTATGATAGATACAAGTTGATATGCAACCAAGTTACAAAGGAGGTTAGGCAGGCGAAGGCAGATTACGGGAAATCTTTGGCAAGAGATGCAAAGAAAAACAGCAAAGAGTTCTTTACTTATGTAAACTCTAGAAGGAAGGGGATGAATCAGATTGGCCCACTTGATATTGATGGGTCAAGTGTTGATGATCCTGCTCAGGTAGCTAACAAACTAAATGAATATTTTGCATCGACATTCACACATGAGGAGTTATTCAGCGAGGGGAATGCCAGAGGTGTATTCAACTCTAGCAGTAAGCTACAGAATCTTGAAATAACTGGGAGTAAAGTGGAGGAGAAACTGTTGAAGAAACACAAGAAAGGCACCCGGGGTGGATGGGATCTATCCAGTTATATTAAAGGAGGGAACAAAGGAAGTAAGCAAACCCTTAGCCATAATTATGAGAGCTTCCTTGGACTCAGGGGAGGTACCCATAGACTGGAAATGTGCAAATGTGACCCCAATTCACAAAGGAGGATCAAAGGCTGACACAAGTAATTATAGACCTGTGAGCTTAACTTCTGTTCCAGGAAAATTAATGGAGGCACTGGTTAAAGAAGCACTGCAGGATCATTTAGACAAGACTTCAGTTATAGCTCAGACACAGCATGGTTTTGTTAAGGGGAAGTCTTGCCTGACCAACTTGATTGGATACTATGATGCAGTCACAAAAGAACTGGATGCAGGGAATAACTTTGATATTATATACTTGGATCTTAGAAAGGCTTTTGATACTGTTGCACATGGAAGACTGCTACACAAATTGGAGCAGTGTGACATTGGAGGCAAATTGCTGCTATGGATAAAGGGGTGGTTGAGGGGGAGAAGACAGAGAGTGGTAATCAATGGACACTGCTCATCGTGGACTGATGTTATTAGTGGAGTCCCTCAGGGCTCAGTGTTGGGTCCATTATTGTTTTCTGTATTTATAAATGATATTGATGATGGTATATCGGGCTTAATGTCCAAGTTTGCAGACGATACAAAGGTTGGCAGGGTTGTCAAGGACACTACTGACACTATGCTGCTGCAACAGGATCTGGAAAGGTTGAGCAGATGGGCTGAGAGGTGGCAAATGAAGTTTAACATTGACAAATGTAAAGTACTACACATGGGAAACAGCAACCCCAGAGCAACGTATCAACTCTGTGGTACTACACTGACAGTGGTAGAGAATGAAAGGGACTTGGGGGTGGTTGTGCAGGCAGATATGAAGTTCTCTGAGCAGTGCAGACGGGCTGCAAGAGTAGCTCATGGAGTTTTGTCAATGATATACAGGAATTTTTCCAGCAGGGATAAGGAGGTGATTATTCCATTGTATAAGGCGATGGTCAGGCCACACCTAGAGTACTGTATACAGGTCTGGAGGCCTCATTTCAAGAAGGATGTAGAGCTGCTGGAACGAGTACAGAGAAGGGCAACAAGATTAGTGAATGGAACAAAGGGGTGCTCTTATGAAGAAAGGCTTAAGTTTTGCAAATTACAGTGTCTGGAGACTAGGCACCAGGAGGTGATCTGATAGAGGTGTATAAAGCCTTGAAAGTTTAAGCATGCTCAATGCTGATGGGATTCTTCCTCTAGCTCAGAAAAATCACCTGAGAGGGCATAAATTCAAATTGAGGAAAGAGAGATGTAGGATAGACGTGTTGAAATTTGCCTTTAGCCAGCGGGTGGTGGGTTGGTGGAACAGACTTCCATCCCTTGTGGTGGAGGTTGATAGCCTAAATAAGTTTAAGGCTCAGCTGGACAGGTATTTTGAACGAACAGAGGGGTGAAGTGGAAGTGGGTTTTTTTTTTTTTTTTTTTTTTTTTTTGGCTGATGCTGCAGAAGCTTGCTTTCTTGCATCAAATGCCTCTACTAATGCTAACATCAAAAACGAGTGCTTGCCCTCGAAAGTAATGCTTCTGGGAGCTCGTCAGGGACTCAAAACTCCAGCAATCTACCAAGTGATTGCACACCCGATTCGAGCCTCAAAACAGAAAAACCAAGTGCAAACTACCTTGGTTAAAAAGGAAATTGTTTTATTAGGAGACTCCATTGTCAGGGAAACGGGGAATATTTTTTGTAATAAAGATAGGTGGAGCAGAACCAGGGTATGTCTGCCGGGAGCAACTATTGATGATGTCACCAACAGACTGTCAGATTTTAAAGGGTGTAAAGAAAATATTATTATTCACGTGGGGACAAACGATATTAAACGTACACGATCTGACGGTTTGTTGGAAAAATACAGGACCATGCTGAGGAAATGTCGCGAGCTACACCATAATGTCTATGTGTCTGCAATTCTGCCCAGACACGATAGGAGGAACTGTATGTTAAGAGCCTTGTGGATTAACTCAAGACTTGAAGGAATCTGCAAGGCTTTAGAGGGTAAATTTCTATCAGCATGGCCTACACTTGTAGGTAGAAGGAATCTGTTTTGTAGAGATGGGATACACTTAAACAAAGGTGGTGCAAAAGTTTTTGCCAGTATTATTGAGGATACCTTAAAGGCTCAGGGAAACTGCTAGTTAGGGGGATGTGGGTAATACTGATACGCGTTTATCTGATAATATTGGTCAATGTAACTCTTGCACATACCTTAAGAGTTCTTATCTGTTACCCCAACTGGACGTATTATCTCGATGTTCTGGGGCCAAATACGTTTCACGTGAGCGGGTAGCTAATATCAGGGAAGAGAGCCTAAAAAATTTCAAGGGTTGTGTTAGGGTTGTAAAATATACAAGAACAGTAAATCTTAATTGTTTATACAGTAACGTTAGAAGTGTCGTCAATAAAATGAGCGAATTAGAACTGCTGGTTAAAACAAGTAACGCGGACATAATAGGGCTTACAGAGACGTGGTGCCACCCGGAAATTGGGGATGATGAGTTTCAGTACAGCTTGTATAATTTATTTAGGAACGATAGAGTAGATAGAAGGGGTGGTGGGGTAATGCTTCTTATCAGAAGCAGCCTGAGTGCGACGATAGCTTTCCCGGATTCAGACATTTCACATGCTAGTATAGAGTCTGCATGGTGTGAGATAGTTGGAAACAAAGGTACAATGCGAGTAGGAGTAATCTACAGACCAGGTGATTGTGAAGACTATGACAAAAGCCTCTACATGCAAATGGAATGGGCAAGTAAGCGTCAATGCCTTATTATGGGTGATTTCAATTTGCCTCTAATTGATTGGAGTAAATGGGAAGGAAACTCGACATGGGGAACAAAATTTTTAAATCAACTAGATGACTGTTATTTGTATCAACATGTCAGGGAAAGTACTAGAGAAAAGAATATCCTAGACCTCATCATCACACATGAATCAGATGACATAACAGGGCTGACAGTAGAGGAACCAGTAGCAGGAAGTGATCATGGAGTTCTACGGTGGATGATGACGAGAGAGGTAGCAGAAGTAAAAGGCAAAGGAATGGGTTTTAATTTCAGAAAAGGAAATTACTATGCTTTAAGGTACTACATGGCCTCTATTAACTGGGTAGATATCGCGCAGAGAATGAATACAATTGAACTGTGGTACGCTTTTAAAACATTAATCACAGATGCCTTGAATGCGTATATACCATTAAAAAAATACTCCACGAGAAGGGTTCCAAGTTGGATGAATAGTGAAGTTGCCACATTACTTGAGCAGAAAAAGGTGGCATGGAAAAGTTACAGAGCAATAAAAAGTACTGAAGCCTATAACAGCTACAAGGTGATGTGTAATAGAGCCACAGAAAAGGTTCGACAGGCAAAGGCAGTTTATGAGAAATCACTAGCAAAGAGAGCAAAGAGGGGGGATAAAGAATTCTTCACATATATAAATGCCAAGAAGAGCAGGACAAACCAGATCGGACCTTTATGTAAGGGAAAGGGGATAGTAATAAATACACCAGCTGCCGGTGCAGATGAACTCAACAGTTATTTTGCATCGATATTTACAAATGAAAAGCCTTTTGTGGCAAAGGGAAATTGTGGGAGCGAAGTTAAAAAATATGTAATTAATGATATTGAAATTTCGCAAGATTATTTAATGAAAAAACTTTCAAGCCTACAGACCAGTAAGGCTCCTGGAGTTGATGGAATATACCCTATAATCTTGAGAGAGGCGGCAAGCGAGTGCATTGAACCACTGAGGCTGGTTATGCGAGCATCACTAGACTCTGGGGAGATTCCCTTGGATTGGAAAAGTGCAAATGTATCTCCCATACATAAGGGTGGCTCTAAAAGTGAAGTGGGAAATTATCGACCTGTCAGTCTGACTTCAGTAGTAGGGAAAATCATGGAGGCAATGATCAAGGGTGGAATTCAGGATCATTTGGATCGAATTGAAATTTTCAAGGATACTCACCATGGTTTTGTAAAGGGAAAATCATGTTCAACAAATCTGGTTCGCTATTTCGAAAGGGTCACTCACGAGCTGGATTTAGGGAATAATTTCGACATTGTTTATTTAGATTTCAGCAAAGCTTTTGACTCAGTCCCACATGAGCGGTTGCTTTATAAGCTGGAACAGGTTGGAATCACTGGGAAAATCCTTAGATGGATAGAAGGATGGCTTCAGGGCAGGAGGCAGAGGGTTGTGATAAATGGCTATTCCTCAGATTGGGTTGATGTAAGAAGTGGGGTTCCCCAAGGATCAGTATTAGGACCACTGTTGTTTTTAATTTTCATAAACGACATTGATGAAGGGATAGAGGGCGTGATGTCTAAATTTGCAGATGATGTTAAAATTGGTAGAGTAGTTAATGATCACTGTCAAGCTGAGCTTCTTCAGAGAGACCTAGATAGACTTCAAGAATGGTCAGAAAAATGGCAGCTGTGCTTTAATCCAACAAAGTGTAAGGTATTACACCTGGGAAACAGTAATCCCAAAATAACTTATTCACTTGGTGGAGTTCAACTAAACCCAGTACTGGAGGAAAGGGACTTGGGTGTTATGATACGGTCAGACATGAAATTCTCTGAGCATTGTAAACAGGTTGCAAGGAAGGCCCATGGTGTCCTATCGATGATCTATCGAACTTTTGCAAGTAGAGATAGGGACGTGATAATCCCATTATATAAGGCTTATGTTAGACCACACTTGGAATACTGTGTTCAAGTATGGAGACCGCACCTAAAGAAAGACATCGAGCTTCTTGAAAGGGTGCAAAGAAGGGTAACTCGCCTGGTGAGATCGGCAAAAGGGCGTCCTTATGAAGAAAGACTTCGAATATGTGGGTTGCAGAGTTTGGAAACTAGACACCTTAGAGGAGATTTGATTGAGGAGTTTAAGGCTCTGAGAGGCATCAGTAAAATGAATGAGGACAAAATTTTCAAGATTATAAATGATGCTAGAACTAGGAGACATAAATTCAAGTTACGGGGGGAAATGTTTAGATTGGACTGCAGGAAGTTTTATTTTAGCCAGCGAGTTATAAATTACTGGAATAAGTTGCCTTCATGGGTGGTAGAGGCCGACAGTTTGGGGAAATTCAAAGGTCATCTGGATAGTACTTTCGGGTAAGGGAAGCGCATAGGATGATAGGATTAATTTCCTTTTTATTTATTTTTTATTTCATTTTATTATTTTTATTTATTTATTAATTATTATTATTTATTTATTTATTTAATTTTTGTTTTTATCATTGTTTTGTTCGGATTTTTTTTTTTTTTTTTTTGGCTGGTGCAGCATAAGCCATAGGCTTTCTTGCACCATACGGCCGTTACTAATACTAATAACTAATACTAATACTAATATAGCCAGGCATTCATTGGCATTTACAGAACCTTTTATAAACTGGAGGTGACCAACTCCGCGATACGAAATGCACCCCCATATCATTAGGCTGGTAGGGGATTTCACTGTAGACACTATACAGTCTGGATGGTATTCTTCACCACGTCTACAACAAATCGTTTGTCTCCTATCAGAGCCATGCAGGTTGAGTTTCTTCTCATCCGAGAAAATAACTGACTTCCACTGCTCGGGGGTCTATTTGACATGCTCCTTACACAAAATTAATTGGGCCTTTTTCATTTTATGCGTGAGGAGGGGCTTCTTCTTAGGACAATGAGCTACAAAGTCCATTTTTGAAGAGGCATCTTCTGACTGTTACTGCACTTGCTACCACACCTCTATGTTCTGCCCATTCTCTTTTTAGCTCAGACGAAAAAGCTTTACGGTTTTTAAGGCAAAAGTGCTTCAAAAAGCAGTCCTGTTTTGGTGTAGAGACTTGTTTGCGTCTGGTTCCTTTTTTCCTATCAGCAGATCAGTATTCTTTAGTTTGGAAAGAAATCTACGCACTGTCGACTGATTACAAGAAACTCTATAAGCAATATGACGGAAAGAACATCCTTCCTCACGTAAAGCAACAATAGCACTCTTACTTCATGGCATCAACTGCACGTAATTCGCCATCCTGACACAAGCAAGGAATAACTGCAACTCTTGCAGAGTGTGCTTATATAGCTGAAAGTAACAGCTGATGCAATATTATGTTATCACTTAGCATGTCAATCTTATCTGATGGAATCTGTAAGAAATATTACCATATACTTATGTTATTCAGATGACAATTACAATTTTAATGGGTGATGCAATTCTTTGAACACCAGTGTGTATATATATATGCACACACACACACACACATGCACACAGAAAGAACATGCATCATTCTATTTTACCTGTTCTGCAGGACTATTTTCTTGTATGTCTGATATGAAGATGCCCTGTCCAACTTCAGCATGTTTGCCTTCTATGATCATAATTCCTAAACCATGAGTAGCCTATTACAAAATATTCACAGTTAAAAAAAATAATGAGTTAAAGATAATTATAAATTAGATATCTATATATAATTATAAAGTTAAACTAACAGATCTGCTATTCCATTTTGTCAAAAAAGTATTATCATATGTATTCTTCTTTCTTTATAAATAAACATCACTATAACAATAAAATCTAATAAAGAAGTTTATAGCTTTAAGCTATATTTAAATCAGGAGCAAAAACTTCAGGCACATTAGAGCTATAAAATTCCACCATGCATAGTTGCCGGAAGCCTCAAGTTGTGTACACAGCAAAAAGCAAATGTTTGCTACAAAATGCATCAAACTCATATTGAAAAGTCAATCACCATCAATTGCTCTATCATGAAATAATTGTAAATGTAATTGTTCTTATTTATTTAATGCAGTGCATATGTATTATGTCTGGGTATGTGTATTCACAAGATCTTGATGCTGGGTAGACTGAAAAAAATGGGAATAACTCCTGGGAAAAGTATTCCCTACAGTCCCAACAGAAGAGGCCTTAAAAAATTCCTCTAATGTCATACAGGATTTAAACCCAGACCTCTCCAAATTAGTGATGGGTTGTGAGAACACTATACTGCCATTTAAACTTGCAATTCAAAAATAAAGAGCACTTCTCCTTGTGAAGAAGTATGTTGCAGTTTATTGGATATGGATAATGGAGACACTTTAAGGGATCAGCATTTCATATTTTGTCACAAACCAATTTTAGTGAACAATGGTTCCCCCAATTGATTTTCTTGCAATAGCTGGACCAACTCAGGGAAAAAAAATTTAAATTTTAACTAAATTACAAATAGTGATTCTGCAACTTGACCAAATGGTCACACATGCACATGTGCGCGCAAAATAAAAGACGCAAATGGGTGGTTGGGGCACAGAAATTCAAAGCAATAAGATGGTCTTAGTATAGAGAGAGGTGCTGATTTCAGCCCTTTTATTAGTATGATAACAGGATACAGAAAGATCTTGAAACAGTACCTATTATCAACTTATGTGCAGTTGGTACTTGTAGTAGATTATAAGTACTTAGAGTAATTTAGACAATTACACTACATGACAATTTTTTTTTTCGTCATACCTCTGGAACAAAAGTTGGTTATTCTGAACAAAGTTAACGTCCTGATTAAGAAAATATCATTCTTTTACTTGTCACATGTACATCATACGCTTTTTTTAAATTCCTTGTTTTTATACAATGTCAGCATACATGATTGTAATTATTACACACAATGTATATTACTTAGACATGTTTCCCACTCAATGATTCCCATTTATACTCCAGATTGCTTTGCCATTTAATGAACCAACGGTAATCTCCCATCATGGCAGAATCCCAGCGACCTTGGTATCATTTTTCCATTGCAGATACATCCTGGTGGAAGCACTCTCCTTGTTCAATCACTGACATCAGTAAGTTTTCAGGAAAGAAATCCAGCTGGGAATGAAGGAAATACATTTTCAATGACATTTTGCAGCACACGTTCATGTAACATTTCAGCAAGTTTGTCACCAATTGCTCATAGTACTCTTCTTTTCTCTTTCCAAGGAATCTGTGTACTACAGCCTTGAAAGATCTCCATGCAGCCAGTTCACTGTGAAATTCTTCATCTTTTAGGACCCTTCTTATTTGAGGATCTATGAAAATTCTTTCCTTCAGCTTTGCATGAGATAAATTTAGAAACATTTTCTATAAATATGCAAATCCTTGGCTTTCTTTATCCAGTGCCTTAGTAAAATTCTTAATCAGTCCAAGCTTGATGTGTAAAGTGGGAATAAAAACCTTTTGTGGATCAACCAATGGAACGTACTTTATATTGCTTTTGCCAAGAATATATTCATCTCTCTTGTCCCAGTGTTGTACGATGCAGTGTTTGGATGTTGCAAGACTATCCCACAAACACAGGAAACGACAGTATTTAGTGAAACCACCTTGCAACCCAAAAAACAGCCCAATAACTCTGAGATCACCATAAATATTCGAACCACAGTCATTGTAACATTTAGCAGCAAGAATCTGGGACATACTATCGTACGTTTCTTTCAGGCCAACAGCATGAGCAAGAGAAATTGATGGTAAAGTATTTCCATTATGAAGCAATACTGCTTTCAAACTTAGCTTTGACGCATCAATGAATAAATGCCATTCAGAGATATTGTGAGTTAGTTAGTTATTTGGTTTTTAGGAGCATTAGCAACTAAGGCCATATTGCTCCAGGATATGCGGTGGTCATTCCCTGACCTTTCCGCATCCTCCGTATTTGGTGGTGATGGGCTCAAACCCCGGTCTAATCAAGAAGCGTGTGCTACGCACTGCTGCTCCTTCCCACCTGGCTACGGAGGCGCCGAGATATTGTGATCAATGTTCAGTTCATACATAAGACCAATGACATCTTTGCAGACACACATGTTGTTTTGCATTGCAAAATATTTTGAAAACTCTTCATTTCACTTACAGTATATTGTAATGTTTGTACTTTTGGCGAGTAAGTTCCATTTTTGTAGTTCAGATCCGAGTAATTCAGTCTTCTCTTTGGGTAAGCCCAAGTCTCTTATCAAGTAGCTTAATTCTTCTTGTTCCACGTAGTGTGGAGCCTTTTCTTTTTCTGGCTTGTAGTCCAATGATAGATTAACAGTAGCCACTGGCAGAGGTGAAAGTGATTCTTGAACTGCTTCTATTGAAATGCAATTGAGCAGCAGCCTGGAAAGCAAGGCAATGGGATTTCCAGGACTACTGGGAGTCATATTGGAACAAGTAAATACATGGGCTGTGTTAGGGTAACTAAGAGTAGAAACAGGGGCTTGCTAGTGTGTGAGTGTAAATCAGAGTGTCTTTTAATGGAGGATTTTAATATCCCAGAGATTGGCTGGAATTTGTGGGATGGTCACTCACACACTAGCAAGGCTTTGTGGATTTATTAGATGATTGTTTTCTATAGCAGCATGTTCGGGAGCCAACTAGAGGAAGTAATACTCTTGATCTGATTACAGTAGTGATTCTTCATGCATGAAGAATCTGCAGAAAAGGAACCACTAGGTGGCAGTGATGACAGTGTGCCGAAGTGGGATTTACTGAAAGAGGTAACTACCATCAGGGGTAAAGAGAAGGGTTTTTGCTTTCAGAAAGGTGACTTCGGTGGTATAAGACAGTACTTAAATTCTATACAGTGGGACCAACTGATGATGTTACCAACAGCAAATTCAAAATGGGAGGAATTCAAAGAAATAATCTTGGAAGCTACTAGGCTTTTCATACCAACTAAGAAACATTCTTCAAGATTTAGGTCCAAATGGATGCCAGATGAACTAAACAGACATGTGAAGGGAAAAAAATGCATGGGATACATATAAATTAACGGGTGACACTGAAGCTTCAGATAGATATAAGCTGGTCTGTAAGCAAGTCACAAAGCAGGCAAAGACAGAATACGAGAAATCTTTGGCAAAGGATGCAAAGAAAAACAGCAAAAAGTTCTTTACTTATGTGAACTCTGGAAGGAAGGGGATGAATCAGATTGATCCACTTGATATCATTTGTTCAACTGTTAATGATCCTGCTCAGGTAACTAACAAACAATGAATATTTTGCATCTACATTCACACATGAGTTCTTCAGGGAGTGCAATGCCAGAGGTGTATTAAACTCTAGCAGTAAGTTAGATAACCGTGTAATAACTAAGAGTAGAGGAGCAATTGTTGAAGATAAACATAAGAAAGGCACCTGGGGTGGATGGAATCTACCCTGTTATATTAAAGGATGCAGCATAGGAAGTAAGCGAACCCTTAGTCATAATTATGAGTGCTTCCTTGGACTCAGGGGAAGTACCCATGGACTGGAAATGTGCAAACATAACCCCAATCCACAAAGGAGGATCAAAGGGAGAAACAGGTAATTACAGACCTGTTAGTTTAACTTCTGTTGCAGGAAAATAAATGGAGGCACTAATTAAAGAAGCATGGCAGGATCATCTAAACAAGACTTCAGTTATAGCTCGAACACAGCAAGGAATTGTTAAAGGGAAGTCTTGTCTGGCCAAATTTGATTGGATACTATGATGTTGTCACAAAGGAACTGGATGCAAAGAATAATTTTGATATCATATATTTGGATCTTTAGCATTAGGAGAGGCATTTGATGCAAGAAAGCAAGCTTATGCAGCATCAGCCAAAAAAATAAATAAATAATAAATAAAATAAATAAATAAAAATAAAAATAACCACTTCCACTTCACCCCTCTGTTCCTTCGAAATACCTGTCCAGCTGAGCCTTAAACTTATTTAGGCTATCAACCTCCACCACAAGGGATGGCAGTCTGTTCCACCAACCAACCACCCGCTGGCTAAAGGCAAATTTCCGCACGTCTATCCTACATCTGTCTTTCCTCAATTTGAATTTATGCCCTCTCAGGTGATTTTTCTGAGCTAGAGGAAGAATCCCATCAGCATTGAGCATGCTTAAACCATTCAAGGCTTTATACACCTCTATCAGATCACCTCGCTGGTACCTAGTCTCCAGACACTGTAATTTGCAAAACTTAAGCCTTTCTTCGTAAGAGCACCCCTTTGTTCCATTCACTAATCTTGTTGCCCTTCTCTGTACTCGTTCCAGCAGCTCTACATCCTTCTTGAAATGAGGCCTCCAGACCTGTATACAGTACTCTAGGTGTGGCCTGACTATTGCCTTGTACAATGGAATAATCACCTCCTTATCCCTGCTGGAAAAATTCCTGTATATCATTGACAATACTCCATGAGCTACTCTTGCAGCCCGTCTGCACTGCTCAGAGAACTTCATATCTGCCTGCACAACCACCCCGAAGTCCCTTTCATTCTCTACCACTGTCAGTGTAGTACCACAGAGTTGATACGTTGCTCTGGGGTTGCTGTTTCCCATGTGTAGTACTTTACATTTGTCAATGTTAAACTTCATTTGCCACCTCTCAGCCCATCTGCTCAACCTTTCCAGATCCTGTTGCAGCAGCATAGTGTCAGTAGTGTCCTTGACAACCCTGCCAACCTTTGTATCGTCTGCAAACTTGGACATTAAGCCCGATATACCATCATCAATATCATTTATAAATACAGAAAACAATAATGGACCCAACACTGAGCCCTGAGGGACTCCACTAATAACATCAGTCCACGATGAGCAGTGTCCATTGATTACCACTCTCTGTCTTCTCCCCCTCAACCACCCCTTTATCCATAGCAGCAATTTGCCTCCAATGTCACACTGCTCCAATTTGTGTAGCAGTCTTCCATGTGCAACAGTATCAAAAGCCTTTCTAAGATCCAAGTATATAATATCAAAGTTATTCCCTGCATCCAGTTCTTTTGTGACTGCATCATAGTATCCAATCAAGTTGGTCAGGCAAGACTTCCCCTTAACAAAACCATGCTGTGTCTGAGCTATAACTGAAGTCTTGTCTAAATGATCCTGCAGTGCTTCTTTAACCAGTGCCTCCATTAATTTTCCTGGAACAGAAGTTAAGCTCACAGGTCTATAGTTACTTGTGTCAGCCTTTGATCCTCCTTTGTGAATTGGGGTCACATTTGCACATTTCCAGTCTATGGGTACCTCCCCTGAGTCCAAGGAAGCTCTCATAATTATGGCTAAGGGTTTGCTTACTTCCTTTGCTGCCTCCTTTAATATAACTGGATAGATCCCATCCACCCCGGGTGCCTTTCTTGTGTTTATCTTCAACAGTTTCTCCTCCACTTTACTCCCAGTTATTTCAAGATTCTGTAGCTTACTGCTAGAGTTGAATACACCTCTGGCATTCCCCTTGCTGAATAACTCCTCATGTGTGAATGTCGATGCAAAATATTCATTTAGTTTGTTAGCTACCTGAGCAGGATCATCAACACTTGACCCATCAATATCAAGTGGACCAATCTGATTCATCCCCTTCCTTCTAGAGTTTACATAAGTAAAGAACTCTTTGCTGTTTTTCTTTGCATCCCTTGCCAAGGATTTCTCGTAATCTGCCTTCGCCTGCCTAACCTCCTTTGTAACTTGGTTGCATATCAACTTGTATCTATCATAGGCTTCTGTGTCATGTGTTAATTTGTAAGTATCCCATGCATTTTTCTTCTCTGCCATATGCCTCATTAGTTCATCTGACATCCATTTTGGCCTAAACCTTGAACAATATTTCTTAGTTGGTATGTAAAGTCTAGCAGCTTCCAAGATACGTTCTTTGAATGCTTCCCATTTTGAATTTGCTGTTGGTAACATCATCAGTTGGTCCCACTGTATAGAATTTAAATACTGTCTCAGTCCATCGTAGTCGCCTTTACGGAAGCAATAACCCTTCCCTTTACCCCTAATGGTAGTTACCTCTTTGAGTAAATCCCACTTCAGCACACTGTGATCACTGCCACCTAGTGGTTCATTTATCTGCAGATTCTTAATGCATGAAGAATCACTGCTGATAATCAAATCAAGAGTATTACTCCCTCTAGTTGCCTCCTGAACATGCTGATGTAGAAAACAATCATCCAATAAATCCACAAAAGCCCTGCTAGTGTGTGAGTAACCAGCCCCCAAATTCCAGTCAATATCTGGGAAATTAAAATCTCCCATTATAAGACTCTCTGACTTACTAGCCCACTCTATTTCCCTGTACAGTTCCTTATTATACTCATCAGAGTCATTAGGCCTATAGCACACTCCTACTCTCAATTTTGATCTCCCAATGCTTATGTCACACCAAACTGACTCAACACTGCACTGTCCAGCGATGTCGACTGGCTTCACTTCCTTGGTTTTTACGTGTTTCTTAACTAATAGCATAACCCCTCCCCCTTCCTATCCTGTCTATCCTTTCTGTAGACGTTGTACTCCCCAAATTGCGGTTCTGCATCCCTTATATCTGTGTGACACCACGTCTCTGATATCCCAACAATATCTGCCTTTGATGTTTTGAGCAATACCTCAAATTCATCAAATTTATTTACTAAACTCCTAGCATTGGTGTACACGCAAGTATACCTGCACCTGTTTCTATTCTTAGCTACCCTAACACAACCCATGTGTTTATTTGTACCGCAATGGCTCCTAGAAAGGAGCCATTGCGAATCTCAGAAAGGCTTTTGATACTATTGCACATGGAAGACTGCTACACAAGTTGGAGCAGTGTTGCATTGGAGGCAAATTGCTGCTATGGATAAACGTATGGTTGAGTGGGAGAAGACAAGGAGTGGTAATCAATGGACACTCCTCTTCATGGACTAATATTATTAGTGGAGTACCCCAGAGTTCAGTGTTGGGTTCATTATTGTTTTCTGTATTTATAAATAATATTGATGATGGTATATCAAGCTTAATGTCCAAGTTTGCAGATGATAATAAAGGTTGGCAGAGTTGTTAAGGACACTACTGACGCTATGCTGCGGCAACAGGATCTAGAAAAGTTGAGAAGATGGGCTGAGAGGTGGCAACTGAAGTTTAACATTGACAAATGAAAAGTACTGCATATGGGAAGCAGTAACCCCAGAGTAATGTATCAGTCGTAGAGAGTGAAAAGGACCTGGGAGTAATTATGCAGGCAGATATGGAAGTTTTCTGAGCGGTGCTGACGGTCTGCAAGAGTAGCTCATTATATCTTGTCAATGACATACAAGAATTTTTCTAGCAGGGATAAGAAGGTGATCATTGCCTTTTATAAGGCAATGATTAGGCCACACCTTGAGTACGGTATACAGGTCTGGAGGCCACATTTTAAAAAAGGATATAGAGCTGTTGGAACGAGTACAGAGAAGGGCAACAAGATTAGTGAATGGAACAAAGGGTTGTTCTTAAGAAGAATGGCTTAAGTTTTGCAAATTATAGTATCTGGAGACTAAGCACCTGCGAGGTCATCTGACTGAGGTGTATAAAGCCTTGAATGGTTTGAGCATGCTCAATGCTGATGGAATTCGTCCTCTTGCTCAGAATAATCGCCTTAGGGGACATAAATTCAAATTGAGGAAAGACAGTTGTAGGATAGATGTGTAAAAGTTTGCCTTTAGCCAGCAGGTGGTTGATTGCTGGAACAAACTTCCATCTGTCGTTGTAGAAGTTGATAGCAGATTCAAGGCAGAACTATAAAAACATTTGGAGTGAGTGGATGGGTGAAATGAGAAGGGTGTGTGTGTGTGTGTGTGTGTGTGTGTGTGTGTGTGTGTGTGTGTGTGTGTGTTTTGGCTGATGCTATATAATCTTGCTTTCTTGCATCATGAGCCCTTGCTAATGCTAAAAATCATGTGAAGTACATGGTTCTGCGACACGTGGTAAAACAACTTCTTCTATACCTTCATCACTATTTCCAATACCTCAAGATTTTGGTGGCACAGGTACTGGCAGTTCTTTACTGTGTGGCACTAGCCTAATTGCTGATGGAATATTTGGATATTTGATGCAGTGCTTGTTCCTTTTGGAAACACCTTTTATTTTTGTCATGCAGAAATAGCAGTCGTCGAAATGATTCTTGAGCTTGCACCACACCATAGGGACAGCAAAAAATAATGCTGTCAGCTTGCCATATAACCAAACCCTTAAGTTCATTGTACAAGTAATACAACAGATGTGTGGAGCCCAATTTTTTTCTTGGTCACCGATCTTGCAGTCGAAGGTACAATGAATATGCAACTTTTGTGACATTGTATATTTTCTTCCTCTGAGTTTTTGGGGTTAAGTGTCCACATACATAACAGAAATTGTCTGGGTGATTGACATAAGTTCTGTGCTTTTTCTCCTCCATTTTAACAATGCATTAAACTAAAAACAGTAAAAGCAATTGGTAAATTTGAAAAGAAGGTGAATTCTTGAATGGCGTAATAAAATTAATAAAAATACTAACTTGTCTGAAAAAGTGCATCAAAATCAAAATATACTATATTGCAAGAACAGTAATGACGTACTTGCTTAACTTTTAGCCCAATGAAAAAAAAAAAACAACCAAAGGTTAATAAGTTTAAAAATTGCATTTCAAACAGTAATGATATCTTTGTACAAAATCCAGTTATCTTTCTATATCTTAAAACTGAGACGTGGTAGGAAATTAATGATTGATTTTAAATTCTATACATAAAACTTGACCAGAAACAACCAATGATTTGCTGGAGGTAAAAATCATGTTGGGTAGAGTTATTAATAAGATATAAGAACATATGTTAATATTAAATATCCTCTCCAAATTACATTAGAAAAAAACAAGTTTCAGAATTTAGACTCCCCACTTATCTTATTTATCAGCATTAATGTTATAATTTAAATCAGAACACAATATAGTTTTAAGATGCTCACTGGGTTGTTATCAGCCATTTTACTTCAGAATGCTAATTTGGCTGAACACAGAACAAGTAATTTTACTGAAATTAAAATCATTATTTCAGTGGCATATGTGATAATAAAATAGTCAAATATATATTTGCTAATAAAATAATAAAATAAAATAACCCAACCACTCGTCATAATAATTTCCTTATTTAAAAATTATATAATAATATTTCTAAATAACTTTGATTATTTGAGCATTAAATCTCTTTTGCATTATGTACAGATACTGCTCCAGCATCTGCTTAAATAAGTTTCTAGAATGCTATTCCAGTACATTCCCCCAAACAACAGCCCTATGTAGGAATAAAATACTTCAGGCATTAGAGTTCTTGCCCTATTCTTATTCAAGATGGTCAAAGTCTCTTAACCTTTTCTTGCATTATTATAAAACTCAAGGTATATAGCACTGAGTTTTATCCTGAATGCAAATGGTAAGATATTTTCATAACAATATCAGCAATAAGCCCCAATCGCTCTTATTTATCACACTGTTTGAATTCTGAGCAGAGTCCTTAAAGTACTCCTAATTCTTACCCCATCAACATACAAAGGATATCCAAGGTCCAACAGACATTTTCAGGTACATTAACTTTCTCAGAGCACCTAATTATGTCAATCTTTGTACCCTTTCTTATGGATATAGATTTCTTAGAACCAAAAACATATCCACTGCTTGACAAGTGACCTTCAAAAATAATTAACATTAGCAGAGGCATATGATGTAAGAAAGCGAGTATATAGAGTATCAGCTGGGGGGGGGGGACATTCCCATTTCACCCGTCCATCTTTCCATATGTTTGTCTAGTTCTACCTTAAATTTATTTAAGCTATCGATTTCCACAATGACAGATGCAAGTTTGTTCCACCAATCACCACCCACTCACTGGCTAAAGGCAAATTTCCACACATCTATTCTACAACTGTCTTTCCTCCATTTTAATCTGTGTCCCCACAGGTTCTTAATCTAAGCAACAGGAAGAATCCCATCAGCATTCAGCATTCAACTTGCTGAAACCATTCAAGGCTTTATACACCTAATGCGCCATAAAACTCTAAAACAAACTAACAAACAAAAGCTTTATACACCTCAATCAGATCCTCTTGCAGGTGCCTAGTCTCCAGATTCTGCAATTTTCAGAACTTAAGCCTTTCTTTGTAAGAGCACCCCCTTTATTCCACTCACCAGTTTTGTTGCCAACTTCTGTACTCATTCTAGCAATGCTAAAGCCTTCCTAAAATGAGGCTTCCAGACCTGTACACAGTGCTCAAGGTGTGGCCTGACCACTGCTTTATACAAGAGGATAATCACTTACTTATCCCAGCTAGCAAAATTCCTGTATATCATTGACAAGACACCATGATCTAATTTGGCAGCCTGTCTGCATTGCTCAGAAAACTTCATGTCTGACTGCACAATTACCCCCAGATTACCCTGAGTGCAACATCATCCAGTTGGTAACGTTCTCTGGGGTTACTGCTACCCATATGCAGTACTTTGCATTTGTCAATGTTAAACTTCAGTTGCCACTTCTCAGTCCTTCTGCCCAATTTTTCCAGATCCTGTTGCAGCAGAGCATAACTGTCATTACTGTTATTAACAAGCCGGCCAACCTTTGTATCATCTGCAAACTTTGACATTAAGCTTGATATATCTTCATAAATATCATTGATAAATATACAAAACAACAATGGGCCCAACACTGCACTCTGGGGGACAGTACTAATGCTCCAACATTGACTGATAAACAATGATTAAAAATATAAAAATTTTTCCACCATCTTAAATATAGTCACACATTTACATGGATAGTTTAAGAAGCAAGTTTATTTTTTTACAGTTTTCATAAAAAAAAATTGCGTGTGAGAACCTGTTTGGACAACTATTTGGCTTTTTTCTTGAAGAGTGGTATGGTACTGACAAATGCAGGCACCGTGTTTGCCTGAAGTTTCAGGTTACTTGTTTTTATTCTTCCACTAGTTCAATAAACATCTGTCTTACACTAATGTTTTTGAAAGTTTTTTTTTTTTTTTTTTAACAGAATAAAGATGGGGAAATAAAACCCAATATTCTCTCAAGATAGTTGCTACACAGTTTCAAATTTTATGTGCTGTGAAGTGTAGCAAATTTGAAATAAACCTGAAAATGGAATTAACTAACAGTATTTTATATACAATGTTTTTTTTGATTTTCAAAAATACTTATAAATGCAAAAAGAAGAAAAAGAAATACATGAATGTTTGAAATTTTGTGCACTTAGCAGTCTATTAAACTAGAAAATGAAAGGAACTAAGGGACCGATGTTTCTATTTTATTTCTAAATGTTTATTTTATTTTTTATTTTTTTTGCAATTTTTAGCAGAATTATTATTATTTATTTCATTATTTTTTTGAAATATAAATTGTATAAAACACAGCATGTTTGAAATTTTTTTTGCAGTAAAGAAATTTTTCTTTACTTAATAGTCTGCAGCCTATTGTAAAGACAAAAGGTTGGCATTTTAAAGCAGAATTCAAAAAACTTAACACATTTTACAAAAAAAAAAAAAAAAAAAAAAAAAAGAGTTGGGGAACTGTCAGGGACCTAACATGGTTAAAAAAAAAAAAAAAAAAAATTCATGCAATACATAGTTTTCTACGGTCCTAAATGACTCTCAAGTCAAGAGCCACTGCAAAAAATCATTTAATAATCATTTTTAAGTAATCACTGTTTTCCATGGAACAGCTGTGAAAATTTCTATGATCTACTGTGAAAATTCCTATTATACATGCATATATTTTAATATATTGTATCAAATAAGTAAATAATAATAATAGCAAGAAACTATTTTATGTATCAGCTGAGGTGGCTGGCTAAGTAATACTGTATTTGTAAGTGTGGATTAGTTCCAGTAATTCTGGGGCATGTTCCTTGATTAGTAAATATCATGAGAACAGAGCACTGTAAATCAGATTTACAGTGCTGGCAGTACATAACAATACTACATAATTCATTATGGATCTACCTTTAACAAAGTAAAATATAATTTACAGAGATTCATAGCCATACAGGAGAGAACACCAAATCTACAACAAACCTGTAATTTTCATTATATGTTGTAGTGAAAAGAGAATTAAAAAAAAGAGAAAAAAGAAAACACTCAAAAAAAAAAAAAAAAAACGGCTGTTGCTAGCTGAGTAAATAAAACTAAGGGAATTATTAGATCTCCAATTCTTAATGAATGAGCAAGACATTTCTTTATTAATTTGTTTTTTATTCCAAATAATAGTCCAATACATACCTTTCGTACAGTTACAGTTCTCATACCTCTATAGTGAAAATACTTGTCTTCAGGACCCTTAAAAACAAAATAAATATATATCAAATGTAATTATTTACAAAACAGCTCAATGGCACAAAATAAGCCAATTTGCTTTAATTATTTAATAACCATATCAATATAAGAATTCTTAGCAATTCTTACAGCAGCTTCCAAATTCCTATTACAGAGAACAATCTTTTAATTCATCAGAAGAGAATGACAACATTCATTCAAAAGTAAGACAAAAGGAAAGGCGAAGAACTGCATGATACTTGCTGAGAAACAGCCAATCAATGTAATATAATTATGTTTTATTTTCCCACATCTCTTTACATCCAAAAACAGAATAAAGATGGGGAAACTTCTTTATTCTGTTTTCTGAACTCAGAAAACTTCATATCTTCCTGCTTTCTTCTGGAATGTTTCTGAGAATTCAGAAACATTCCAGAAGAAAGACAACCAATATCTGTTTATCCTTCATCAATTTTCCAATCACCAACACACAACTCAAATCTTTGTCAAAATATCAACAGTCTACACTATTTTCAGATGGTACACATTCCTTACTTGGAACTGTCTAATTACAATGGTACAGATAGCATGTTCATTTTAAAAGAAAACCCCACATTTGTATTAAGTACAACTAAATAACGATCATTGTTGTAACTGTGTGAGACTGCTAGTGGAGGATGTTTTACAACAGGAGAAAGTGGCAGTTTTCCATTGAGTCTTCACTTTGCTACAATCCATGTTTGAAGTCACCCACATCATTACTACTAAATAAATGTATACCTTCAAACAACATGCTTTTTAGTGGAATATTAATTGGAAACAATTTCTTCCAATGAATATTAACAAAAAATTGTTAATATTCAAAAATTCTCTAATAATAACCATCCATCCATGCAAATCTGCAATTTTTATTGTAATAAAAAATATTTGTGATTGTGAATCAGTTGGGAATAAGGAACATGAAATAAGGAGTGTACTTACACATGGCAGTTTAGATAGCATTAACATATGATGAAAGAAAGCAAGCTTATGCAGCAGGGGGTGGGGGAAGCTCCCATTTCACCCCTCCGTTCGTTACAAATACCAGTCCAGCTCAGCCTTAAATTTATTTAGGCTATCAACTTCCACAACAAAGGATGGAAGTCTGTTCACCAACCAACTAACCACTGGCTAAAGGCAAACTTCCGCACATCTATCCTACATCTGTCTTTCCTCAATTTGGAAGTTGCTCAGAATAATAACCTGAGAGGTTATTATTCTGAGCAAGAGGAAGAATCCCATCAGCACTGAGCATGCTCAAACCATTCAAGGCTTTATACACTCCAATCAGATCATCTTACACATGCCTAGTCTCCAGACACTGTAATTTACAAAACTTTAGCCTTTCTTCGTAAGAGCAACCCTTTGTTCCATTCACTAATCTTGTTGCCGTTCTCAGTACTCGTTCCAATAGCTCTACATCCTTCTTAAAATGAGGTCCCCAGACCTGTATACAGTAGTCAAGGTACTGTATACTCAAGGTACTGTATATAATGTGACTTGACCATTGCCTTATACAAAGGGTAGTAGGAAAGTTTCGCAATATGACGCAACAATGAATCACAGGAAGCTGCTTGTTGCTGCATGTTGAGACATGTTCATACGTGCATAGTAGCTGCCGCACCAAGTCGATGGGCTCAGTTATTCATTAGTAGTGAGAGTGTAAAGTGCTTGCGATGGCATCGTGGTCACGAAATGAGATAAGGACAGTTTTGCGGTATAATTTTGTGCGTGGTTTAACCATAGACCAGTGCTTAGAAGAAATGACTCTTGCACTAGATGATGATTGTCCACATCGTACAACGATATTCAGGTGGTATAGAGAATTCCAAAGGGGAAATTTCACTCTGGAGGATTCTGAGAGGCCGGGAAGGCCACGAACGTCAGTTATGGAGGATAACGTTACTGCTGTGAGGAAAATGCTTGACGAAAACAGGCGAGTGACCTACCAACAGATAGAGGATACTTTGGGCCTAAATGCACCAGCAATTCGTTCGATTCTGCAACATCATTTGCACGTGAAGAAACTTTGTTCTCTCTGGGTGCCGCATCAACTGACTGAAGAGCAGATGACACGACGTGTGACTTGGTACCGGGAGATGTTAAAAAAGTTTGATAAGGGACAATCTCGGTATGTGAACAACATCGTGACAGGTGACGAGACTTGGCTGTACTATTACGATCTGCCGACCAAGGCTCAAAACAAAGTTTGGGTCTTTGATGATGACGACACACCCGTAATTGTCAGGAAATCCCGATCTGTAAAGAAGAAAATGATAGCTGTATTTTTCAAATCGAGTAGAATTGTGGAACGTGTCGTTTTGGACACGCAGAAGACAGTCACAGCTAAGTGGTATACTGAACAATGCCTGCCTAAAGTCATTGGATCTATGAAGAACCTGCGGCCAAAGTCAAGAATGGACACCTGGTACCTCCATCACGATAATGCTGCAGCTCACCGCGCCAAACCCTGCACCGAATATTTGACCACGACAGGACTGAAACTTCTCGAGCACCCTCCCTACAGTCCAGACCTTGCTCCCTGCGACTTTGCACTGTTCTCGCATGTGAAAATGAAGCTAAAAGGGAGGCGGTTTTCCAGTGATGAGGACCTTCTACGGGCTTGGGACAACGAGCGTGCTTTACTCCCTAGTGAAACTTGGCAGAACTGGTTTAAAGATTGGTTTCGGAGGATGGAGAGGTGTATTGAATGTAGAGGAAATTACTTTGAAAAAATTAAATAAACAAAGCTGTATTGCAAAACTTTCCTAGTACCATTTGTACAAGGGGATAATCACCTCCTTATTCCTGCTAGAAAAATTCCTGTATATCATTGACAAGACACCATGAGCTACTCTTACAGACCGTCAGCACTGCTCAGAAAATTTCATATCTGCCTACACAATTACCCCAGTCCTTCTTGTTCTCTACCACTGTCAGGGTAGTAAGCTAAAAGGGAGGCGGTTTTCCAGTGATGAGGACCTTCTACGGGCTTGGGACAACGAGCGTGCTTTACTCCCTAGTGAAACTTGGCAGAACTGGTTTAAAGATTGGTTTCGGAGGATGGAGAGGTGTATTGAATGTAGAGGAAATTACTTTGAAAAAATTAAATAAACAAAGCTGTATTGCAAAACTTTCCTAGTACCATTTGTACAAGGGGATAATCACCTCCTTATTCCTGCTAGAAAAATTCCTGTATATCATTGACAAGACACCATAAGCTACTCTTACAGACCGTCAGCACTGCTCAGAAAATTTCATATCTGCCTACACAATTACCCCAGTCCTTCTTGTTCTCTACCACTGTCAGGGTAGTAAGCTAAAAGGGAGGCGGTTTTCCAGTGATGAGGACCTTCTACGGGCTTGGGACAACGAGCGTGCTTTACTCCCTAGTGAAACTTGGCAGAACTGGTTTAAAGATTGGTTTCGGAGGATGGAGAGGTGTATTGAATGTAGAGGAAATTACTTTGAAAAAATTAAATAAACAAAGCTGTATTGCAAAACTTTCCTAGTACCATTTGTACAAGGGGATAATCACCTCCTTATTTCTGCTAGAAAAATTCCTGTATATCATTGACAAGACACCATGAGCTACTCTTACAGACCGTCAGCACTGCTCAGAAAATTTCATATCTGCCTACACAATTACCCCAGTCCTTCTTGTTCTCTACCACTGTCAGGGTAGTAAGCTAAAAGGGAGGCGGTTTTCCAGTGATGAGGACCTTCTACGGGCTTGGGACAACGAGCGTGCTTTACTCCCTAGTGAAACTTGGCAGAACTGGTTTAAAGATTGGTTTCGGAGGATGGAGAGGTGTATTGAATGTAGAGGAAATTACTTTGAAAAAATTAAATAAACAAAGCTGTATTGCAAAACTTTCCTAGTACCATTTGTACAAGGGGATAATCACCTCCTTATTCCTGCTAGAAAAATTCCTGTATATCATTGACAAGACACCATGAGCTACTCTTACAGACCGTCAGCACTGCTCAGAAAATTTCATATCTGCCTACACAATTACCCCAGTCCTTCTTGTTCTCTACCACTGTCAGGGTAGTACCACAGAGTTGATATGTTACTCTGGGGTTACTGCTTCCCATAGGTAGTACTTTACATTTGTCAATATTAAACTTCATTTGCCACCTCTCAGCCCATCTGCTCAACTTTTCTAGATCCTGTTGCAGCAGCGTACTGTCATTAGTGTCCTTAACAATCCTGCCAACCTTTGCATCATCTGCAAACTTAAACATTAAGCTTGATATACCATCCAGAAAACAACAATGGATCCAATACTGAACCCTGAGGGACTCCACTAATAACATCAGTCCACGAAGAACAGTGTCCATTGATTACCACTCTCTGTCTTCTCCCACTCAACATCCCTTTATCCATAGCAGCAATTTCCCTCCAAATACCACACTGCTCCAATTTGTGCAGCAGTCTTCCATGTGCAACAGTATCAAAAGCCTTTCTAAGATCCAAATATATAATATCAAAGTTATTCCCTGCATCCAGTTCCTTCGTGACTATATCATAGTATCCAATTAAATTGGTCAGGCAAGACTTTCCCTTACCAAAACCATGCTGTGTCCGAGCTACAACTGAAGTTGTCTAGATGATCCTGCAGTGCTTCTTGAACCAGTGCCTCCATTAATTTTCCTGCAACAGAAGTTAAACTAACAGGTCTATAATTACTTGTGTTGCCCTTTGATCTTCCTTTGTGGATTGGGGTCACGTTTGCACATTTTCAGTCTATGGGTACCTCCCCTGAGTCCAAAGAAGCTCTCATAATTATGGCTAAGGGTTTGCTTACTTCCTTTGCTGCCTCCTTTAATATAACTGGCTAGATCCCATCCACCCCGGGTGCTTGTTTTATGTTTATCTTCAACAATTTCGCCTCCAATTTCCTCTCAGTTATTACAAAATCATCTAGCTCACTGCCAGAGTTTAACTCATCTCTGGCATTCCCCTCCCTGAATAACTCCTCATGTGAGAATGTAGATGCAAAATATTCATTTAGTTTGTTAGCCATCTGAGCAGGATCATCAAAAGTTGAACCATCAATATCCAGTGGACCAATCTGATTCATCCCTTTCCATCTAGAATTTTGGCAAAGAATTTTGCAACCTCCAAACAAACCTCTACAGAAAGTCGTCTTTCAAAAGGGGTATCTCTTGTTTCAGCTCATTTTTCCTGCAAAAATATCCAAAATTATTTTTGTATATTGGATCCGAATACAGTATCCATGAGCTTCAACTGCAGGATAATGTTCAAGTTGTTGGTTTAAAAGTTTACTTTGGCATAAAGGTATTGAAATTTTGATGAAAATTTATTTCACTGATGAAGTTGCATATTGGATCCGAATAACAGTTAATACTGTAGAATATCAAGTGCTGAAAAATCGGCACATTTCTTGTAAAACACCCTTATGTACCCAAAAAAACTGGTCTTTGGTGTGGCTTATCTCAAAGAAAGATAGTTGGACCAAATGTTTTGAACAAATTATCACCTCTGATGATGCAGCTTACTGAATCATTAAATAAAATGAAAGTGGCGTTAGTCTAAAAAAAAAAACCTTCCCATTTCACCCATGTGGTCACTCCAAATGTTTGTATAGTAATTCAGCCATCAACTTCTACAACAACAGATGGAGGCCTGTTCCAGCAATCAACTACTCGCTAGCTAAAGGCAAACTTCCACACATCTATTCTACAACTGTCTTTCCTCAGTTTGAATCTATTCCCCTTCAGGTTCTTAGTCTCAGCAAGTGGAAGTATCCCATCAGCACTGAGCCTGCTCAAGCCATTCAAGGCCTTGTATACCTTAGTCAGATCACCTCACAGGTGCCTAGTCTCAAGATGCTGCAATTGACAGAATTTAAGCCTCTCCTGGTAAGAGAACCTCCTTTGTTTCTCTCACCAATCTTGTTACCCTTCTCTATACTCATTCTAGCAACTCTATATCCATCCTAAAATGAGGCCTGCAGACCTGTACACAGTACTCAAAGTGTGAGTGACCATGCCTTGTACAAAAGTATAATCTCCTCCTTGTCTCTGCTAGAAAAACACCTATATATCATGGGTGGCCAACAAGTCTATCACGGCTTTAATTTCGGTTGATCACGACAAATTTTAAATATATATAAAAAATAGATTAGTCAAAATCTAAATGTTATTATTATTATGTGTCCCGCTGCATAAAATCACAAATCCATTCAACCACATATCTACTCTTGTCATTGTGTAGCCACTAGGATTGTCTAGTGAAAATTCACTGTTACGTTGTGGAGAGTATAGTGTATGTGTTGAATTCTTATTTAGCTTACTTAATATTAATAACTGGACAGTACTTATACGTTAATTTAATACCCTTTGATTTAAAATGAATACTATGAAAAAGAGTAAAATGTATTATTTTCATCCAGAGTGGGAACCAGAATACTTTTTTGTAATGATAAAAAAAAAAAAATGTTGTTCGATTTGGAATGCTTCCGTCGCTATACTCAAAAAAGTAAATTTAGAAAGGCACTTCAACACACTCCGTGGTAAATACCATTCGGATTTTCCGTCTAATAGTGACCTTAGAAAAAATAAATTAAAAAGAACTTAAATCCAGATTATTCGCACAACAAAAATTTCTTCGTGACACCTAATTTACAATCTAAAGCAGGAACTGTAGCATTATTTAAGTCATCTTCTTGCAAAAAAAAAATTAAAACTATTTTCTGATGGTCAATTCATCAAAGACATTTTTAGAAATAACATTCTCTTTTTGAAAAATTTAAGGACAAATATGAAATTAGAAGTGCTATTTAAGATCTGCAATTATCTTGAAATACTGTGATGCGACACATCGAAAAATTAGTAAAAATGTGAGCGAGCAATTACGTGCTCATATTGCAAATTGTATGCCCTTTTCTTTACAACTGAATGAATCTACAGACGTCAGTGATACAGCTCAATTGCTTGTTTTTATTCATATGGTTTTCGATGATTCTGCCACTAGAGAAGAACTGCTGGGTATGGTTTCGTTAAAAGAAAAAACTAGAGGTGTGATATATTTCACGCATTCAAAAATTTTATTGAAAAAATTAAATTACTACTATTTAACCTCATGTTTATAACAACAGATGAAGCTAAAGCAATGCAGGGGCATCTTAACAGATTCGTTGCATTGTGCCAAAAGGATGATGAATTCCCAGATTTTTTGAGTTACCACTGTATCATCCACCAATAAGTGTTAACCACAAAAAGATTAAATTCTAAAAGTGTTATGGACATTGCTTTCAAAATTGTGAATTCCATCAGTGGACAATCTCTTCAAAACAGACTTTTCAAAATGCAACTTGATGAAAATGAACCAGATCTGATATTATACACAGATGTGAGGTGGATGAGTTGGAGTAAGTTTCTACAGAGATTTCGAAATTTCCTGAATGAAAGTAAAAAATTTGTTGATCAAATGGGAGATGATTAACAGCAGCTACAAGATACGGAATGGCTGTGTGATCTGGCTTTTTTGGCTGATTTTAACAGTAAATTAAGTGATCTGAATTTGGAATTACAAAGAAAAAATAAAAATGTGGGTAACATGATTAGCAGTATTTCTGCATATAAATATAAATTTTTGGCAATGGCTAAGGATCTCAAAGAAAAAAAAAATTTATCATTTTGCAAATATGCAAGATCATTTGCAAAAATATCTTGTTTTTGAATTTAATAGTGGTGAGAAATATGTTTCTGAAATTAAGAAATTGTGGATGATTCTGAAACCAGATTCAGTGATGTTAAAACAATTGAAGACATTTTTCAATATATTTCTTATCCATTTAATGACGACTTAGATACGAAACAAACTGCAGAAAAATAACTGAGATTTTTCACAAGGAGAAAATATTACTTGAAAATGAAATTATTACACTGCGAAACAATATCTTCCTAAAAGCCAGATCATCAGAAAAAGACTTTTGGAAATATGTTTACTGAGAAAAGTACCCAAATGTAAAAAAATGTAATGATCTTTTAAATTCCTGTTTTGGTTCACATATCTATGTGAATCGGCCTTTTCGTATTTGAAATGAACAAAGACAAGAGGCATTCTAATCTTACAGACTTGAATACAGAAAATTCTTTACGGTTGGCTTTATTACAGTATATCCCTGATTTTGAAAGCATGGTAGATGACATGAAGACACAAACTTCACATAAAATAAAAATTTAAATATATGAACTTAAAATAAGAATTCTGAATTATATTTCATTTTAAATTTTATAAACATTTTTCAACATGCGTTGATTAACTTTTTTAACCATGTGCAATAAAATTCTTGAGATGGCACATTTTGAAGGAAAAAAAGTAGATCGTATCACAAATTAAGTTGGCCACCCCTGCCATATATATTTGACAGAACTGCATGATCTTCATGCATAATTATGGCTAATGGTTTGCTTACATAGATTTTGTTGAGTATCCTGAATCAGATATGCCAGTAAAGCAAGATGTAGAAGGCTTATATACAGCAGTAAGAGCTCAGGAGGATAAGCAGTTTCCTATAACAGATGTGCAGCATCAAAATTTATTACCAACTCTTCGGCCATACCAGAGATTAGCAGTCCAGTGGATGCTGCATCAGGAGAAAAGTTGTAAAACTGTGTTTCAAGAAGAAAAATTACATTCCTTGTTCATTGAAGTCACATCTGTTGATGGAACCATAATATACTATAATAAGTGTGGTGGCTTGTAAGTATACAGTTCATAATTTTTTTTTTTTTTTTTTTGTTTTTTGAATTACTACTTTGATTGATCAGTGTTTCACTAATTATTATTTAGATGTTCAGTAAGAGTGTCTGTAGATTTTACTGTTTGTAAATGGCCGCCATTATTACACAATACGGAATAGCGTAATGTATATTCGGAACTTGAGAGCATAATATAAAACTAGATAGCGAAATACATAGCACTCTGGTGCCTCCGTAGCCAGGTGGGCAGGAGCAGCATTTCGTAGCACATGCTTCTTGATTAGACCGGGGTTCAAGCCCTTGACCACCAAATACGGGGGATGCGAAAAGGTCAGGGAATGACCTTTTCGCAATATGGCCTTAGTTGCTAATGCTCCTAAAAACCAAATAACAACAAATAACATAGCACTCTATTAGAAATCTGTTAGCTTAGTATAGTATTATCAGTTAGTCAGTAAAATTTATTATTCTTATTAAATTTCATTGTTAATTAAATTGTACCTAAACAAAATCATGACCCAGACTAGAGCAGCAAAGCAATGAGCACAAAGTAGTGTTAGTACTGTGGCTCGGGGGAGGACCGAAGGGGGCGATTCTCCAACATATCACAATCTAAAAAAATGCGAAATGGTTGCGGACTTTCAAGAACAGGACATGATCTAGCCAAGGAGGATGTCATTCTGTGTGCTAGGTGCAGAGACTGTGAAGAAATAAAGTGCCAAATCAGCATTCTGATGGACATCTATGAGAGTTTGAGGTGTAGAGTAGATACTCTCAAAGAAATTAATATGAGCCCATCAAGCTCTCAGACGCCCAACTCAATGCCAGAGCTCACTCCTATGCATAGGCAACACAGCTTCAATCTCCAAAGCAGAATGTGCTGGTCCCACAGGAGCTAGTTATTGTCGGTGATTCTATTGTCAGAGAGAATATATTATGCAATATATAGGGGGAATATATTATAAAAAAAGGATAGGTGGAACAGGACCAGTATATGTCTGCCAGGGACAAAAGTTGATGACTTTGTAGAGCAAATATCATCTTTTACAGGCACAAAAGGTGATATTATTGTACAGGTTGGCACTAATGACCTTAAGAGTAAGAGATCTGCAGATTTGCTTAACAAATACAGGTCAATGTTGAAAAAAAGTTGCGAGTTAGGGTTAAATTTAAAAGTGTCTGCAATTCTGCCCAGACATGATAGGAGGGAGTATATGATGGGAGCCTTGTCAATCAATTCAGCCCTGGAGAGATTGTGCAAGGATTATGGGGTAAAATTTTTTTTCAGTGTGGTCTATGCTTGCTAACAGGAGAGACTGCTTCTACAGGGATGGGATATGCTTAAATAGAAAGGTGCAAGAATATTTGCTGATGCTAACGAGGCAGTGTTAGGTGGGTAGGAAAGTTGCTAGCTTGGGGGATTGACAGACTAAAAGATTAATAGTAGCTGCAGGCAGAGGCGAAAGTGATTCTTGCACTGCTTCTATTGTAATGAGCAGCAGCCTAGAGAGCAAGTTGCTGGGGATTTAAAGAGCTGTTGGGAGTCATCATGGAATAAGTAAATACATGGGCTGTGTTATGGTAACTAAAAATAAGAACAGGTACATGTATACTTGCATGTACACCAATGCTAGAAGTACTGTAAATAAATTTGATTAATTTGAAGTGCTGATCAAGACATCAACGGCAGATATTGTTGAGATATCAGAGACATGCCGTAACACAGATATAAGCAGTGCCGGATTGGAATTTAGGGAGTAAAATGTGTATAGAAAGGATAGACAGGGTAGGCAGGGAGGAGGGGTTATGTTGTTAGTTAAGAAACACACAAAATCTAAGCAAGTGCATCCAGTTGACATGGAGGCAGTGCAATGTTGAGTCGGTTTGGTGTGATATTAACACTGGGAAAGTAAAAATGAGAGTAGGAGTGTGTTATAGGCCTAATGACTTCTGATGAGTACAATGAACATTTGCACAGAGAAATTGAGTTGAACAGTAAATAAAATTTCTTGTAATGGGGGATTTTAACTTTCCAGATATTGATGGGAACTTGTCGATTGGTCACTCACACGCTAACAAGACCTTTGTGGATTTATTGGATGACTGTTTTCTATAGCAACATATTCTTGATCTGATTATCAGCAGTGATTATTCATGCATTAAGAATTTGCAGATAAAGGAACCATTAGGTGAGAGTGATCACAGTGTACTGATGTGGGATTTACTTAAAGATGTAACTACCATCAAGGGTAAAGGGAATGGTTTTTGTTTTCATAAAGGTGACTAAAGTGGTCTCAGACAGTTTTTAAATTCTATATGGTGGAATCAACTAATGATGCTAAAAACAGTGAATTCTAAATGGGAAGCTTTCAAGGAATTAACCTTGGAAGCTACTGGGCTTTTTATATCAACTAAAAAATACTGTTCAAGATTTAGACCTAACTGGATGTCAGATGAACTAATGAGGTTCATGCCAGAGCAGAAAAATGTGTGGGATGCATATAAATTATCAGGTGACACAGTAGATGTAATCTAGTCTGTAATCAAGTCACAAAGGAGGTTAGGCAAGCGATGGCTGATTATGAAAAATCCTTGGCAAAGGATGCGAAGAAAAACAAGAACGACTTCTTTACTAATGTAAACTCTGGAAGGAAGAGGATGAATCAGATTGGTCCACTTGATTTCGGTGGTTCAACTGTTGATGATCCTGCTCAGATAGCTGACAAACTGAGTGAGTATTCTGCATGTACATTCACACATTAGGAATTCTGTAAGGAAGGGGAGGACAGAAGTTTACTAAACTGTTAACCGGGAGCTAAATGATTTTGTAATAATGGAGCGCAGATTGGAGGAGAAATTGTTGAAGTTAAACATAAAAAAGGCACCTGGGGCAGATGGAATCTATTCAGTTATATTAAAGGAGGTAGCGAGAGAAGTAAGCGAATGCTTAGAAATAATTTTGTGAGCATCCTTAGGTTCACTCCAATCCCCTATGGACTGGAGATGTTCTTTTGCATCCCCAATTCACAAAGGGGAATCAAAAGGTGACATGAGTAATTACTGACTTGTTAGTTTAACTTCTGTTCCAGGGAAAATAATGGAGTCACTGGTTAAAGAAGCATTGCAGGATTATCTAGACAAGACTACAGTAATAATTCAGCACAGCATGGGTTTATTAAGGAAAAGTCTTGTCTGACAAATTTGATTAGATGCTGTGATGAGGTTACAAAGCAACTGGATGCAAAAAATTATTTTGATATCATATACTTGGATTTCAAGAAAGCTTTTGTATCCCCAATTCACAAAGGGTGATCAAAAGGTGACACGAGTAATTACAGACGTGTTAGTTTAACTTGTGTTCCAGGGAAAATAATGGAGTCACTGGTTAAAGAAGCATTGCAGGATTATCTAGGGCTACAATAATAATTCAGCACAGCATGGGTTTATTAAGGGAAAGTCTTGTCTGACAACTTTTATTAGATACTATGATGTAGTTACAAAGCAAAGGATGCAAAAAATAATTTTGATATCATATACTTGGATTTTCAGTAAGCTTTTGATATTGTTGGAACAGTGCCAATTGCAGCAATATAGTATTAAGGGCAAGTTGCTACAATGGATAAAAGGGAGGTTGAGTGGAAGAGAAGACCGAGAGTGGTAATCAGTGGATGCTGCTCTTCACGGACTAATGTTATTAGTGGAGTACCTCAGGGTTAGGTGCTGGGCCTATTGTTTTGTGTATTTATCAGTGATATCATTGAAGGTATATCAGGCTTAATGCCCAAGTTTGGAGATGATACAAAGGTTGGCAGGGCTGTTAATGACAACAAAGAAAGTATGTTACTGCAGCAGGATCTAGAAAATTTAGGCAGATGAGCTGAGAAGTGGCAACTGAAGTTTAACATTGACAATTGTAAAGTATTGCATATGGGTAGCAGTAACCCAAGAGAAACATACCAACTGTGTGGTACTACACTCAGGGAGCTGGAGAATGATAAAGATCTGGAGGTAATTGTGCAGTCAGATATGAAGTTATCTGAGCAGTGCAGATGTGCTGCCAGAGCAGGTCATGGAGTTTTGTCAATGATATATAGGAATTTTGCTAGCTGAGACAAGGAGGTGATTATCCCTTTGTATAAGGCAATGGTCAGGCCACACCTTGAGTACTGCATACAGGTCTGGAGGCCTCATTTTAGGAACGATGTACAGTTGCTTGATCACATACAGAGAAGGAGAGAAGGGTAACAAGAAGGTTGGGGGAATGAAGGGGTTCCTCTTACCAAAAAAGGCTAAAGTTCTGCAAATTGCAGCGTCTGGAGACTAGGCACCTGCGAAGTGATCTGAATGAGGTGTATAAGGTCTTGAATGGGTTGAGCAGGCTGAATGCTGATGGGATACTTCTGCTTGCTCAGAACCTGAGGGGGCTCATAGATTCAAATTGAGGAAAGTCAGTTGTAGAATAGATGTGTGGAAGTTTGCCTTTAGTCATTGGCTAGTTGATTGGTGGAACAGACTACCATCTGTTGTTGTGGAAGTTGATAGCTTAAATAAATTTAAGGCTGAACTAGATAAATGTTTGGGGTGACCGGATGGGTGAAATGGGAAGGTTTTTTTGGCTGATGCTATATAAGCTTGTTTTCTTGCATCATATGCCTCAGCTAGTACTTCCCTCTCCTCCTCCTTCAATATAACTGAATAGATTCCATCTGCCTCAGGTGCCTTTTTTATGTAGTTTTGCAAAATGTAGTTTTGCATTGACTTTTAAAAATATCTGTTTTTAATAATATTCAATTTTTCTAAATTGCTTTCTTATGTTTTATGTATCTTCCTCAGAATTCAGCAATATCATTATAACCATATAATAAAAATATTAGTATTATTTACTATAAAATATTTCAGGGCAGAGGCCTTAAATATACCCTGCTACGAGGTAGAATTGTCTAACATATAGGTTAGTGCAAAAGCATCATTTTAAAGTAACCATCTACCAAAGTAGTTAAATTAATTAATTAAATTGGCATCGTTTTGGTTATAACTCATATTGTGAATACCTTCACAACGAGTTGCCACGGTATTGTACTACCTCGAATAAGTAAGACTTCTCCAGTGGAGAAGACTACTGTTACTTTTTCTCAGCAGATACCACAATCCAGATGGCACTGTTTCAAAAGCTTGTTGCTTCTCCTCCGTGGTTGGGCAGGTACTCTGGTGTTGCAATAGTGATAACCCAGTTATACTCCAAGAAAGGCTTAAGTTCTGTAAATTCAGCTTCAGAAGACTAGGCACCTCAGTTAGAGATGATCTAATTGAGGTGTATAAAGTCTTGAATGGATTGAGCAAGATCGATGCTAATGTTGTTGTTTGTTATTTGGTTTTTAGGAGCATTAGCAACTAAGGCCATATTGCTCCGGGATATGCGGTGGTCATTCCCTGACCTTTCCGCATCCTCCGTATTTGATGGTGACGGGCTCGAACACCGGTCTAATCAAGAAGCGTGTGCTACGCACTGCTGCTCCTTCCCACCTGGCTACGGAGGTGCCTCGATGCTAATGGGATTCTTCCTCTTGCTCAGATTACTCACCTGAGGGGGCATAAATTCAAATTGAGGAAAGACAATTGTAAAATAGATGTGTGGGAATTCACCTTTAGCCAGCGGGTGATTGATAGTTGGAACAAACATCTGTCATTGTGGAGGTCAGCAACTTAAATATGTGCAAGGCAGAACTAGACAAACATTTGGAGTGAATGGATGAGCGAAATGGGAAGGGTATTTTTTTTTTTTTTTTTTGGCTGATGCTATAAGCTTGCTTTCTTGCATCATATGCCTTACTAATGCTAATGCTGAAATTTCATGCAGTGTGAAAGCTGCCAAATTTTAAATAAATTTTGAAATATGCCTAGAAATAAAAATAACTAATGGTATCGAATATACACGTTTTTTTAATATTTCTATACATAATAAGCAAAAATATATATACAGCCGAATTTGGTTATAACAAGTACGGAAATAATGAAATCAAAATAACGACATTTTTGCTGTAACAAGCAAAAAGCCATAATGATTTTAATTTACGTGTATTCCCATACAATCGCTCCCTGTTATAATGAGCGTACTACATGGATATACCGAACTAGGGTAGACGGAAAAACCCAATTCTTGGAACAGCCAAAAATGAAACGGGCGACTTAGCTTCATGAACACCTGCATCAGAATAGCAGCCAGTTAATGACCTTGTCCTCCAGGGACGGGGCTTTACAATAGTGAATTGGCATTCCGTTTGTTGCATTACCCTATTTACAGATTGTCCTGTATTCACTGAACCAGAAATTTATTTCGGGATTTCTAAGAACTTTGTATGCATTTCGAGTCTTCTAGGAACGTGTATGAATTTTGAGACTTCTAGGAACGTTTTATACATTTCGGGACTTCTAAGAATATTGTATGCAGATCACTTTATCATTTTAAAGTAAAATCAGAAGCGAACCCTTCCTTCGGAAACATGTCTACTAACAAAAGAAAACATCTCATGATTTGTGAAAATATCGAAATTATTCATGAGTTAGAATGTGGTGCAAAAAATGTTGAAGTGAGTAAAAAGTTTTCTTTGTCTTCTTCAAATGTATTGACATTGTGGAAAAATAAAGATGTTTACATATAGGTACTAGAAAAGAACATAACCAAAAAACAAAAATTTAGAAAGCATGAGGTTACAAACTTTCAGGAAGCATTGCTTCGAAGAGTCACCACACAAAAAAGTGCTGGATTTTCAATAAACGGTCCGATCTTGAAGGCCCAAGTGGGAAAATTTGCTAAACAATTTGGCCATGGCGATTTTGTGTGTAACAACAGTTGGTTGGATCAATTTAAAAACTGACATAACATTGTTTATGAAAAAATTCGTGTAGAATCTCGAACTATGGATCCAATAATCGCAAATGAATGGATTGACCGTGTTTGGGCAGAAATCACGAAAGATTTCAATGATGAAGACATTTACAGCACTTGTGCTACTGCAACAGGATCTAGAAAACTTGGGCAGATGGGCTGAGAAGTGGTAACTGAAGTTTAACATTGACAAATGCAAAGTACTGCATATGGGTAGAAGTAACCCTAGAGGAATGTACCAACTGGGTGGTACTACACTTAGGGTGGTATAAAATGAAAAAGACCTAGGAGCGATTCTGCAGTCAGATATGAAGTTTTCTGACAGTGCAGACAGGCTGTCAGAGCAGGTCATGGGGCTTTGTTAATGATATACAGGTATTTTTCTAGCAGGGATAAGGCAATGGTCAGGCCTTGAGTACTGTGTACAGGTCTGGAGGCCTCATTTTAGGAAAGATATAGTTTCTTGAGCATGTACAGAGAAGGGCAACAAGAATGATTAGGGGAATGAAGGGGTTCTCTTACCAAGAAGGGTTTAAGTTCTGCAAACTGCAGCAGCTGGAGACTAGGCACCTGCGGGGTGATCTCATTGAGGTGTATAAGGCTTTGAATGGGTTGGGCACGCTGAATTCTGATGGATTCTTCCGCTTCCTAAGATTACGAACCTCAGGGATCATAAATTCAAAATGAGGAAAGACAATTGTAGAATAGATGTGTGGTAATTTGTCTCTAGCCATCGGATGGTTTATTGCTGGACAAACTTTTAGAAGGAATGGGTGTGTGAAATTGTTTTTTTTTTTTTTGTTGGCTGATGCTACTACATAAGCTCATATGCTTGCTTTCTTGCATCACATGCCTCTGCTACTGCTACTACAACACAGTCGAACAGGACTTTTTTTATAATTTGACAACTGACAATAAATTTAAAATTCAAAGCGGTAAAATGTGTTGATAGAGAAAAAAATCAAAGGCTCGCTTGACGGTGCTCGCATGCACAAATATGACAGGAACTGATAAAAAAAAAAAAAAAAAATGTTTTTTTTTTATCAGAAAATCGTTAAAACCTCAGTGTTTAAAAAATGTAAGGAAACTTCCTGTGGATTACACAGCACAAGAAACCTTGGATGACTTCAGATATTTTTCAGCAATATGTAAATGATTGGAATAAGGAGCTATTCAAAAAGAAGAAAAATATTTTATTGTTAGTTGATAACTGTCCTGCACATCCCCAGATTAAAAATTTGTCCGTTAAGCTAGTGTTTCTGCCTCCAAATGTGTCATCAATATTACAACCAATAGACATAGATGTAATCAAGAGTTTGCAAGGATTTTTATAAAAGATTTCTAGTTCTACATCTTACCGAGTTAATATCGATATTGGATGCTATAAATTTATTGGATGATGTAGAACAATGTTACTTCGACAACCATATCCAATTTCTTCAAAAAATCTAAATTAAATTCAAATGAAATTTCAATTGTAGATAAAGAAGATGGAAACGAAGAGAACAACTTACCATTACCAAATGGTTGCTATGTAACAATGTTGTAGGTTTTAATACAGATAACATCGATGAATTTGTACGAGTCAATGATAACTTATTAACTAACTAGTGGTCTATTCACAGAGAGTGACATCGTCTGTGCTCAAGAAAGACGATAACGACAATGGTAAAGATGATGATATGATGACAATTGAAATGGAATCAAACTCAGTGCCAACAATCTCAAAAGCTTAAGGTGCAATGGATACACGTCAATTTTTTTTAAGGAACCGAGGCAAGTAATAAGACTTTTAATGCTTTGATTGTTTTAGAGGTTAACTTAAGAAATATTGAAGGGAAATCTTTAAAACAAACATCAATTTTAAGATTCATAAATAAAGACTAATTGAAATCTTGTTTATTATTAAATAGTATTGTTTTTAATTACAGACAAATTAATTGTTTAGTATTAAGTGTATGGTTTTAAAATTACAGACAAATAAATTGTGTTTAAGATTATGTGTATTGTAGTTTAAACAAGTATATTAATACAAATAATATGTAGCGATATACTAATATTTCTTTTGTTTTTTTGAATCTATCTTTTTATCAAGTTATTGAGAATTTAAAAAAATATGAGGTAGATTTAACTCATCACTGATATAAAGTGTTCATTGTTTAACGCCCCAGGGGTTCCCCATCTTTACCATCACTGATATAGTGAGTAACGGTAATAATGAGGAAATTTTGTCAGTCCCTTGATGCTCGATATAACCAAGTTCAACTGTACATATACGTTCTGGATGAAACCGTGGTTTCTAACAGTTACCCTGAGATGCATTATAGGGCACAGGACTATCATAGCTTCCAATGTCACCTGACTGGGTGATTTTTACCCATATTATTTTTATCTCTGGGTTTATTTCAGAGGAAAAGCATTTGATAAGAACCATGAACCATTTTTGTGCTGAAGAAAAGGAATAAAGAGTAATTTTCTTTTTCAATGTAAAAAGAAACAGAATATTCTTCTCGACTTCACACAGGGTGACACATTATTAATAAACAGGGAGGCCACACTGAACACATTGTGGCACGAATTTCCCAACACTCCTAAATATAGTCCATGTTAATTTGGATTCTAAACAATATTTTATGTTCTTCAGATGAATAATAATGATGTTAAGATGAATATAAATTGGTATGTAATATAAATATATTACAGGCAACCCCTGTATAACACGGTACTTGTAGACAATTTCGCTCTAACGCGGTTAGAGATACCCTGCTCAACAATACCCTGTTATGCGAGGTAAACCTCACATAACAGGGTATTGTTGAGCTTTTGTGCGGGGGCAAACTCTGCTATTATGTTAGATGAAATTTTTCAACGTTTCCAATCTTTCTGAATTCCCGCTGTTGACTCACTAGTCAAAAAAAGTTATTGAGAAATCTCTGTATTTTATTTTGTTGGGAAATCCACATGTTATTCTGTGCTAATGGAGGCGTGGAAACATTTCTCAATTGTGGAATGTATCAGAATCAGAGTTTTATCGCCGGAAGAAGTAAAACCATCAACGCAGAGGGAGATTACAGATTAAAACCACTGCTTGTGTACCATTCTGAAAATCCTCATGCATTTAAGGGCATCAATAAAGCCACCCCACCCGTGCATTTCCGATCAAACCAGAGAGTTATGGATAACAATATCTCTTTGAGGATAGGTTTAAATATCGCTTCATTCCAGAGATTGAAAAATTCTGTAAAAACAACAATGATCCTTTCAAGATTTTGCTTCTATTAGATAATGTTCCTGGACATCTATACATCTAGATGATTTCAATTTGAACGTGAGAGTCATATTTCTACTGCCAAACACGACTTCACTCATCCAACTTATGGATCAGGATGTTATTTCGAATTTAAAAGCATACTATTTACCCACAACATTTGTTCGGGCATTGTCTGCAGTAGATAATGAAAAAAATTTTATATGTTAAGCGACTTTTGGAAATCTTACAATATTTATCATGCCATCTTAAACATTAATAAGGCCTGGGTGGAAATTACTAAAAGTTGTTTAAATAGCGCATGGAAGAAAATATGCCCATGGCACATAAAAGGCTTCGAAGGATTTGAAAAAGAAGAATCATATGAAGAGGTTACAGATAAGATTGTAAAGGTTGCAGAGCTACTTCAGTTGAAGGTTGATGCTAAAGATGTGGAGGAGTTAACAGAGGAGAAAGAAGAGAAGAAATTATCTAACGAAGAACTTATTGACTTGCAGGCAGCGATAGTGAAAGAATAAAATGCTGACAAAGCTCAAGATGAACCAAATGAGCAGCCAAGATACTTATCACCAGAGAGACGGCAATGACATCTCGTGAAATTGCATCGGCAGTGGCGAGGTTTGGGAAGATGGATCCTGACAGCGAATGATTCTTAAAAGTTAACAGAGGGGTGAATGATATATTTGCTTGCTACATTTGCTTGCTACAAAGAAATCTATGATGAAGAGAAAAAAGCCACCGTCCAGTCATCCATTAATATGTTTTTTCGTAAGGTTGAGGGGCCGACCTCCTCTAAATCTCCGCAGCCCTCAACCTCCGCAGCGGCATACTTATCAGCTGAAGACGTTGATTCTGGCAACAATGCTTGAGAAGTAAAATGCCTGTTATGCCTATCTCCTCTCTTTTTTTTTTTGTAATTTTATAATTTTGAATTTTTTTTTAAATTGCGTGCTTTTGCAATTTTTCCTGCACATGAGATAAAAAAATTGAATAAATACAATAAATAATTCTATTCATATGTTTGTCAAACATTTCTTTTTTGATTCAATCAAATCAGCGAGCAAAGTTGTGAGTGCTGCACAAGCATGGAGGAAATTCCCTGACCTACATAAAATACGACTTACATAGCGTTCTGCAGAACACAACCCTTGTGTAAGTCAGGGAGTTCCTGTAATTACAGACCAGTCAGCTTAATGTCTTTTCCAGGAAAAATAATGGAATCACTGGTTAAAGAAATCTAGACAGGAATGCAATTATATTACAGTCAGAGCATAGATTTGTTTAGGTGCAGTCTTTTGTTCAATCTGATTGGATAATACAGTAACAAAGGAACTGGATACAAAACATAATTTTGATATGATATACTTCGATTGCAGGATGGCTTCTGATACTGCAACCAGTCAATATCCATTTACTGTCCTACTTCAAACTTACAGAACCAACTTTTCTTCCTGCTCATTTATCCCTTCAACTATGTATAAGTATAGTGTGAAAGCATCAATAATACATAGCCAAATCTGAATTAACAGAATGTTAGCAAAAAGCATCGTTTTAAGTTATATCTCATATTGTGAACACCTTCACAACGAGTTGCCATGATATTGCACTACTTCGAATAAGTAACGCTTCACCTGAGGAGAAGACTAATGTAACTTATTCTCAAATGGATACCACCACCCAGATGGCACCGTTTCAGGGCTATTTTGTATATGTGTGGGATAATAACTCGACTATCCACTTGTCCCTATTAGACTTAGAAAAGCAAAAAGGTAGAGGGAAAGTAATAGTAGGAGTGGAAGAGGAAAAGAAATGTTGTAGAAGAATGAAAGGGACAGTAACTCCAACTCACACCACTCAAAAACTCCTTGAATAGTCAACGCTTCCCCAGTGGGGAAGACTGTTGTTACCTATTCTTGGAAACTCCGGACATTAGCATTAGCATTAGCAGAGGCATTTGATGCAAGAAAGCAAGCTTATGCAGCATCAGCCAAAAAAAAAAAAAAAAAAAAAAAAAAGTAACATAAATAAATAAAAATAACCACTTCCACTTCACCCCTCTGTTCGTTCGAAATACCTGTCCAGCTGAGCCTTAAACTTATTTAGGCTATCAACTTCCACGACAAGGGATGGAAGTCTGTTCCACCCACCAACCACCCGCTGGCTAAAGGCAAATTTCCGCACATCTATCCTACATCTGTCTTTCCTCAATTTGAATTTATGCCCTCTCAGGTGATTTTTCTGAGCTAGAGGAAGAATCCCATCAGCATTGAGCATGCTCAAACCATTCAAGGCTTTGTACACCTCTATCAGATCACCCCGCTGGTGCCTAGTTTCCAGACACTGTAATTTGCAAAACTTAAGCCTTTCTTCGTAAGAGAACCCCTTTGTCCCATTCACCAATCTAGTTGCCCTTCTCTGTACTCGTTCCAGCAGCTCTACATCCTTCCTGAAATGAGGCCTCCAGGCCTGTATACAGTACTCTAGGTGTGGCCTGACCATTGCCTTATACAAGGGAATAATCACCTCCTTATCCCTGCTAGAAAAATTCCTATATATCATTGACAATACACCATGAGCTACTCTTGCAGCTCGTCTGCACTGCTCAGAGAACTTCATATCTGCCTGCACCACCACCCCCAGGTCCCTTTCATTCTCTACCACTGTCAGTGTAGTACCACAGAGTTGATACGTTGCTCTGGGGTTGCTGTTTCCCATATGTAGTACTTTACATTTGTCAATGTTAAACTTCATTTGCCACCTCGAAGCCCATCTGCTCAACCTTTCCAAATCCTGTTGCAGCAGCATAGTGTCAGTAGTGTCCTTGACAACCCTGCCAACCTTCGTATCGTCTGCAAACTTGGACATTAAGCCTGATATACCATCATCAATATCATTTATAAATACAGAAAACAATAAAGGCCCCAATACTGAACCCTGAGGGACTCCACTAATAACATTAGTCCACGATGAGCAGTGTCCATTGATTACCACTCTCTGTCTTCTCCCCCTCAACCACCCCTTTATCCATAGCAGCAACTTGCCTCCAATGCCACACTGCTCCAATTTGTGCAGCAGTCTTCCATGTGCAACAGTATCAAAAGCCTTTCTAAGATCCAAGTATATAATATCAAAGTTATTCCCTGCATCCAGTTCTTTTGTGACTGCATCATAGTATCCAATCAAATTGGTCAGGCAAGACTTCCCCTTAACAAAACCATGCTGTGTCCTAGCTATAACTGAAGTCTTGTCTAGATGATCCTGCAGTGCTTCTTTCACCAGTGCCTCCATTAATTTTCCGGGAACAGAAGTTAAACTCACAGGTCTATAATTACTTGTGTCAGCCTTTGATCCCCCTTTGTGAATTGGGGTCACATTTGCACATCTCCAGTCAATGGGTACCTCCCCTGAGTCCAAGGAACCTCTCATAATTATGGCTAAGGGTTTGCTTACCTCCTTTGCTGCCTCCTTTAATATAACTGGATAGATCCCATCCACCCCAGGTGCCTTTCTTGTGTTTATCTTCAACAATTTCTCCTCCACTTTGCTCTCAGTTATTACAAGATTCTCTAGCTTACTGCTAGAGTTGAATACACCTCTGGCATTCCCCTCGCTGAATAACTCCTCATGTGTGAATGTCGATGCAAAATATTCATTTAGTTTGTTAGCTACCCGAGCAGGGTCATCAACAGTTGACCCATCGATCTCAAGTGGACCAATCTGATTCATCCCCTTCCTTCTAGAGTTTACATAAGTAAAGAACTCTTTGCTGTTTTTCTTCGCATCCCTTGCCAAGGATCTCTCGTAATCTGCCTAACCTCCTTTGTAACTTGGTTACAGATCAACTTGTATCTATCATAGGCGTCCGTGTCACGTGTTAATTTGTATGTATCCCATGCATTTTTCTTCTCTGCCATATGCCTCATTAGTTCATCTGACAACCATTTAGGCCTAAACCTTGAACAATATTTCTTAGTTGGTATGTAAAGCCTAGTAGCTTCCACGATAAGTTCTTTGAATGCTTCCCATTTTGAATTTGCTGTTGGCAATATCATCAGTTGATCCCACTGTATAGAATTTAAATACTGTCTCAGTCCATTGTAGTCGCCTTTACGAAAGCAATACCCCTTCCCTTTACCCCTAATGGTAGTTACCTCTTTGAGTAACTCCCACTTCAGCACACTGTGATCACTGCCACCAAGTGGTTCATTTATCTGCAGATTCTTAATGCATGAAGAATCACTACTGATAATCAAATCAAGAGTATTACTCCCTCTAGTTGCCTCCCGAACATGCTGATGTAGAAAACAATCATCCAATAAATCCACAAAAGCCTTGCTACTGTGTGAGTGACCAGCCCCCAAATTCCAGTCAATATCTGGGAAATTAAAATCCCCCATTATAAGACTCTCTGATTTACTGGCCCACTATTTCTCCGAACAGTTTCTTATTATACTCATCAGAGTCATTAGGCCTATAGCACACTCCTACTCTCAATTTTGATCTCCCAATGCTTATGTCACACCAAACTGACTCGACACTGCACTGTCCAGCGATGTCGACTGGCTTCACTTCCTTGGATTTTATGTGTTTTTTAACTAATAGCATAACCCCTCCTCCCTTCCTATCCTGTCTATCCTTTCTGTAGACATTGTACTCCCCAAATTCCAGTTCTGCATTTCTTATATCTGTGTGACACCACGTCTCTGAAATCCCCACAATATCTGCCTTTGATGTTTTGAGCAATACCTCAAATTCATCAAATTTACATCGTCGGGCTCCCCCTGGTGCTGTTTCAGGGCTATTTGTATATGTGTGGGATAATAACTCTACTATCCACTTGTCCCTATTAGACTTAGAAAAGCAAAAATGTAGAGGGAAAGTAATAGTAGGAGTGGAAGAGGAAAAGAAACGGTGTGGAAGAATGAAAGGGACGGTAACTCTTTCAACTCACACCACTCAAAAACTCCTTGAATAGGCAACGCTTCCCCAGTAGCGGCATCTCCCTAGCCAGGTGGGAAAGAGCAGTAGTGCGTAGCACACGCTTCTTGATTAGACCTGGGTTCGAGCCCATCACCACCAAATAAGGAGGATGCGGAAAGTTCAGGAATGACCACCGCATATCCCGGAGCAATATGACCTTAGTTGCTAATGCTCCTAAAAACCAAATAACATAACATAACATAGCTTCCCCTTGGAAACTCCGGACATCATCAGGCTCCCCCTGGTGCCGTTTCAGGGCCAAATAGCCCTGAAAAAAAAAAAAAAAAAAAACTCGGGTACCTACCCACCCACCCATCGGTGGGTGGGTAGGTATCCGAGTGAGGCTGTTTCAGGGCTATTTGGCCCTTCTTCGGTGGATGGGTACCCGAGTGATGCAATGATGACAAAACAGCTATGAAGTATAACTCCACAATGAGAGGTGCCTGATGGTGTATAATGTATTTAGACTATAAAGCGCTTAGGGCTGAAGCCTCAAGCTATGGAAAAGTCTAGACTATGTATAAGTATAGTGCGAAAGCATCAATAATACATAGCCAAATCTGAATAACAGAATGTTAGCAAAACGGCATCGTTGTAAATTATATCTCATATTGTGAACACCTTCACGAGTTGCCATAATATTGCACTACTTTGAATAAGTAACGCTTCACCTGAGGAGAAGACTAATGTAACTTATTCTCAAATGGATACCACCACCCAGATGGCACCATTTCAGGGCTATTTGGCCCTTCTTCGGTGGGTGGGTAGGTACCCGAGGAGTTATACTTCATAACTGTTTTGCTATCATTGCATCTCTCTCTCTCTCTCTCTCTCTGGTACCTACCCACCCACCGAAGAAGGGCCAAATAGCCCTGAAACGGTGCCGTCTGGGTGGTGGTAGTATCCATCTGAGAATAAGTAACATTAGTCTTCTCCTGCCGACCGGGCTAGCCGAGTGGGTAAAGGACCTGCCCGGAAACCCAAAGGTCGCGGGTTCGATTCCCGCCTCGGGCTTGGATCAAAGTACTGCAAAAACCTTGGGAGGTGCAATATGGCCACAGAAGCCGATGCGCCAACAACTACCAAATCAAAAAAAAAATAAAAAAATAAAAAAAATAGTCTTCTCCTCAGGTGAAGCATTACTTATTCGAGTAGTGCAATATCATGGCAACTCGTTATGAAGGTGTTCACAATATAAGATATAACTTAAAATGATGCCGTTTTGCTAACATTCTGTTAATTCAGATTTGGCTATGTATTATTGATGCTTTCGCACTATACTTATACATAGTCTAGATTTTTTCATAGCTTGAGGCTTCACAGCCCTAAACGCTTTATATTATCCCTTCAAATTAAATTATCTGGAACATCCTCCCTTCATGTGTATTTCCTGAAAATTACAGTCTATAGGAATTCAAGTCTAATCAACAAGTATTTTATTTCATGTTCTCAACCTTCAACCCATGCACAGTACTAAGTACCATAGGTTCTAATGCCTTTCATGTTTGGAGTTTTCATTTAAAAAAAAAAAAAAAAAACGTGATTCAGTTTTTAAAAACAGTGAATTATCATGGGTAGGATATAGCTGATGAAAAGCATACAGTGTTTCTCCTAGCCAGGGTTTTGTTCAAAATCCTGACATCTCAGCAAAGGAATTAGCAAGGAATTAATTTGGTTGGTAGAGCTGTCTTTGTCCCCCCACTGGAAGGTCGAGGACTGATCGATAGGATACCTACTATTGAGATGCTAAATTTTTCCAATACTATTCGCACATCCATGGTTAGTGTAATTGAAGATGCAAAGATGCTTTCTGATGTATTCTATCAAACCTTTCTCAATTTTGATTTCTTACAGGCAATAAAATTGGCTGTTGTAAGATGGTGACCAATCACAGAAGGATTAGCTTTCATTCTCTCTTAGTCTGAGCCATCATATTAGCATCACTATCAGGTAATGATAGTAATACTCCAGTCATTCAGCTCTATTCTGAGACGAGTAGTGTGATCCATGGTAGTTGCTTTTGGCATGGGGTTCTCTTTTCGCCTAGGTTATACTCCCCTTCCAGAGGGAGGAATAATAGTGCTGGTGTGAATAGGCAATGATTATAGGGGGGGGGTAATTAAAATATTAAAAATAAAGAAAGATAACTTTCCTCTCTTTCTCTCTTCAAATACTTTTTGGAAGAGGAGTGGCTTTCAAGCAAGGATTAAATGAAATATAGAATGCAAAACATGAAATACTTGATATATAAAAGGGGACTCGACTCCCTCATGGTTTGCAGGGTTATGAAACAAAAACTTAAATGTAACAGAGTTAACCAAATTGGCAAAATTATTAAACTTTAAATGATTTTATTTCTTTTTTCAATTCAGAATATAACTTTTAAACTATATCGATAAGCAATGTATACTTAAACCCAAACAGGATCAGTATAATTGGAGAAATGATTTTATACCATAGCCAAATAGTTATGATTAATTGCCTATTAAAAGTGTCAATTTAATTTACTATAGTTACTGACCTTATTTTAGGCTCAGGACTTACCTGAAGAGGAAAGAGTATGTGAACCTTAAAAGGAATGGCAATTAAAATAACAGAACATGGTTTCTAAGAGAGACTACTTATGATGATGGGATTTTATTGCTCCAGGTGAAATAAATGCAATGCTTCAATTCCAACAAGAGCAAAACTCTTTTACTAACCTTGCTGAAAGGCAATAATAATCCCATAAGATTTGGATAAACAGTTTAAAAGAATTGTTGGAAGATGTGTATTCCAGGTACATAGAACGCATCATTGAGATTATTCAATTATTACAAGAGGAAGCCGAACTTTATAAGACAACACAAGCCACTTCTAATTTATAAAGGTAGGGATAAAAAGTTATTTTTTTTTATTATCAGGATACTGGAATAGTGTCGTTAACCAGGAGAGAATGTCTTACCTCATTAAAAAACATAAAATAAAATAAAGAACATTATGAGGGCTTTCATCACATGATTCGGGGGGGGGGGATTAAGTATTCATTTGTACTCTGGTAGAAAAAAAATCCTTAAAAATGAACAATATTGCTTATGTAAGTTAATGTAAAATAAATTGCAATTAAGTTTGGAAGAATTTGGACTGTAAGCTCTGCTGTTCTGAATATCATATACAAATACAGCAGTGCTACACAAGGAATGAGCAGCTACACAATGTTCACATAAAATTTCCTTGTGAATTGTACAAGTATCAGAAACTCACAGCCAATGAAAAAAATCAACTACATGCATACACATGCATACTAAATGCAAATGCACAAAAAGTGACCAATGCTAACAGCCCATAGCAACAACAACTCCTATTAAACAGCCATAAATAATCTACTCTTGTTTCAAAAATAAGCACTTCATAATGACATTCCAAAACCTGAAAGTATGACAACACACAGGTATTCCAATGAGACATCTGCAACTAGACCAGCAGACAGATTTTGCTTCACTGAATATAGTGGCTTGGATTACCACCATGCAACAACACACTACAGACTTCACAAAATAGAAATACACACCACTGAAATAATACAGATTTATAGATCTGAAAAATCATGAGCAATACAAAGTAGTAACCTTACCTCAAGAAATAGCAGCTTCTGAAGTTTTCAAACATCTCTTGCAACAGGGAGGGCAACCACTGTGGACATGCAAATGGATACTGCCAATAAATATCTCAAACTGCAAGACCACTGCTTCCAGGAAATGCATACATACACATGGAAACTCAGATTGCAGTATGGCATCGAACATGAGACCACATCTTCCAATGAGATCACAGCTTACAGATATCTGCAACACATTTAGATTATGCTGTTGTCGTTATTATTGCTATTACAGCACATCAGCATCTTAGGCCATATTGCACCAGTGTATTATGTTTGTATAAGTAGGTGTTCACAAGCTGATTTGTGTGTTGTACACAACACACAAATCAGCCTATCAACATACAGGTGGATAACCCTGGATTAGCTCACATGTGAAACAGCACTCCAATGGAGATCGGCTAACTATCTCACTGATTGAAGAGGCCTTTAAAAAATCCTAAAGTCACTTGGATTATACTGCCACAACAAACAGTGACACAGTATGATAACATAAAAATAGAATGTAAATGGAACAGAAACAGAATAATGGAAAAAGACAGCTGGATATCATTATCATTAACTATACACTGATAAGACAGCCACATAGATGCAACAATCAACTGACCTCTTCCTGACGTCAAAACCACAAATAACAATGGTGCTTCTATTTCAACTTTGCTGTCAAGAGCATTTCGAAAATATCAACAGAAAGAGCGGATCTCAACTGCGTAAAATGCCTTGGAAAATTGTTACATTTCTAACTGCAACTGAGCACTTTTTTTTTATGAAAACTTCAAACACGAGAGGTATTAGAACCTATAGTACTTCGTACCGTGCATGGGTTGAAGGTTGAGAAAATGAAAGAAGATATTTGTTGACATTAGACTTGAGCTTCTGAGATTGCAATTTTCATGAAATATGTATGAAGGAAGGCTGTTCCAGAAAACGGAAGTTGAATGAATAACTGGAGAAGAATAAAAGTTGGTTCTGTGAGTTTGAAGTTGAACAGTAAAAGGATTTTGACTGGTTCCGACGTGTTTGGACTGCTTTGGAAGAGAGAGCAGGATCAATAGAAGCCAATTCAGAAGAACAGTGCCAATGGAAGTATTTATAGAAAAGGCATGCAGCAGAAACAGAACATCTGTGGGACAGAGTGTGGAGAGATTCTGTTAGACACGAGTCATTAAAATAACTGCTCTCTTTTGAATGGAATCCAGAAGCCAGAGAGAGAGAGAGATATGTGAAGGGACATCGCCCCAGATGTGGGAAAAATATTCAATGGTATGACAGATTTGCAATTTGTACAGAATGAACAGCTGTATGGAAGAAAAGAAACACTGAGAGTGAATGTGAAAGCCCAATTTTTTAGATGCAGAGGAAGAAATATTTACCCCTCCCCACTACAGAATTAACTGGAGATCAACATTTAAGGAAATGGTAGTGAATATTTGAGAAGTTGAAGCAAGCTGTTTTTGCAGGGCAAGGTTTCTCAAACTGAAAGGTGGAGTGCAATGTGCTATCATCAGCAAAACTATGAATAGGATTTCCGGTCAAAGGAAGGTCATTAATATACATAAGGAAAAGAGTAGAAGAAAGAACTGAACTTTGAGGAACACTAGCATTAATGGAGAAGTTCAAAGACAGAGAACCATCTACCAACAGCCACAGTGAGCAGTCAGAGAGAAAATTCGATACACAATTACAAAAAACAGTTAGCAAACCATAGGATGGAAGCTTATTTAGATCTTTATGCCAAACATGATCACAAGCATTTGAAAAGCATTTGAAAAAAGCATTTGAAATATCAATAGCAACTGCTCTTGATATTTCCAATGCTTTTGATCGTCATTTTGATCATTTTGAGGATAAGTGGTCGTCGATCAGATGAAAGGTTTCTAGATAGTTTAGGAGTTAGCAATTAATTGATTTTCTCCATTACTTTAGAAAGGGCAGAAGTAAATAGAATAGGACTATAAGAATTTAGTAGAAAATAATTAGAGTAAGGATTTGTCACCCTTTTTGGAACTGGATGGATATAAGCAATTTCCAAGCAGAAGGAAAAACACACACCTTTCGAATAACAAAGTGAAAAAAGGCAACACAGAACAGGAGTAACTTCAGGAGCACAAGGGGAGAAATAACATCAGGATTTTAAGCCTTAATAGCATTAAGATTGATAAAAATCTTTCTGACATCCTTTTGACAGAAGGCACTGAATTGAGCATACTAGGAATGGTGGGAGGTGGCTTACCACGATCATCAATACATGAGTTGGAAGAAAAATGGGATGCTAGCAAGTCACTTTATCTTTGGCTGAAGTGGCAGTAGAACTGCCTGGTTTTCACAGAGGTGGGAACAGAGATGGGCAAAAGTTGTGGCCAAGAACTTTGGCAAAAGACCAGAATGTTCAGCTAACATTTGTAAAAGACACAAGTTTTCTACTTTTAATCTAGTTCAAAATCTAGTTTGGACTTAACTACTTTACAATTGTAGCAAGCTTTGGAAGAAAATGAACCTGGCGGTTTGGAAACAAACCAATTACAATATGCAATATTCTTCTATTGAAAGGCCTTGGCATATTTATTGGAATACCAAGTTTTATATAAAGGATGAGATTTTAAGGTGGAGTGTGGAATAAAGGATTCCATCCCTACAAGAATAATTTCACTGACATGATCTGAGCAAACGTTCACATCAGAAGATTTGAAACAGTAATTCAAACAAGGAAAAAAGGAAAAGAAATCTCGCAGATTATCCCATGTTGCATTCTTATAATGCCAAACAACACAAGGATGAGAATGGCCACGAGAGAAAGGCTCCATTGGAGAAGAGGCCAACACAAAGTTTAGATCTGCAATGTTCCCAACTCCAGCTGGTGATTAGAGGCCCACTGAACCTCAACCATGTATTTAGAAGGGTTGTTTGTGAGAAAAAGTTCAAGGTGCCCGCTGCATGGTTAGGATTGTGTGGTATTTTGGCAGGTAAACGTACTATCTGTGATGTCTTTAGTAATTACAAAAGCCAGAGCATCTCTACCAGCTGGGTCCACGTGACTAGGAAAATGGAAGCCAGCCGGAGTTGTGAACATTAAAATCACCAAGGAAAATTAATTCACTGTTTGTTAGGAAAGTTGGAGTAGAAAAAGTCAAGTTTCAAAGAGAGGAAGTTAAGGAGTTCCAAGTGATTAGTGGAGTTTGGAGAACAATAGTGGCAACAGCTGAATTTGATAAGATAAAATAAAATCGAAAGGAGGAGATTCCAAGTCTCTGACAAGAAAGATCAGAACAGACATATGTACAAGTACCACCTTTGAAGCGAAAGGAATTATACAGCAAATAATTCAGAAAACTGAGATGAGCAGTGGAATCAACCGATAACTGGCATTCCATCAGAAAAATTACATGGGGTTTGGCAGACAAAGTGGAAATGGATATCATTGAGATTAGAACTGAGACCATATATATTTGTGAAATAAACGAGGAAATATATGGGAGGTTTAGATCTTTTTGCAGATAAGTTTGTTCTATTGGTTTGACAAATTGTGGTGTATTCAGTAGTACGAAAGGGTGGGGGAGACATGCTGTATGAAGTAACGTAATTTTTGGATATGGGTGCACACGTAGTAAGAATATATCCAGCTCCTTGACAAAACGTAGCCTCAACAGGACCCTGTCCCTGCATACACACTACTCTGACTCCCTCCAGTCACTATCTGGAAGAGTAGAGGCAGTGAGATTATACACTAACTGATCCAGAAGCCTCCTAGAGGGTTGTTACCAATAGGTTCAGTCCAGTGGACTATCTAGCAGCCAGCCTGTGAATACCATTAGACCTGTACCTTCGAATTAAATCTTGCCATGATGTCCATCATAACCTCAAAAGGCATCAATCATACTGCATGATGGAAGAGATGGGGGATTGCTGGAGCTTTGCTCTGGTAACTAAATGTGGGTTTCACCACTTTGAGCCTCCAATAAGCAAAGTGATGGTATTGCACCAGTTGATAAAAGTCATCTATCACGTAGTATTGCCTGCTTAACCAGAGGGGTGGCATTCCTCCGTGTGGTGTAGGTGCCACACTTCGACCCCTGCTTACATCGGTTTGCAACTGCGTGGTCATCTACAGTGTGTTAGGCGCAGTACCCAACCAAGGACCACTGCAGATCAATTCTTTCTTCTTTCACAATATTGTTTAGTAGGTTCTTGCACTGCAATTAGCAGAATAGATATTGCAAAATGTCTATTTATCTTCAATGATGCTGAGATGTAATGGAAGTTTCATAGTTTTATTTATTTATTTTTTTTTTTGTTTTTTTTTTTGAGAAATTGATTCATTTCAATTTAGTTCAAAAACTTGTTTGTTTGACAAATATCACTACTACCAGATGGTGTATTAGTTCTCTAAATTTTCTACTTGCCATCCACACTAATTATTGGAATTAGACTAACGGATTCTCAAACTTTCTATCAGAACTAATCACATTCACTAATATAGCTACCTCAACTTAAACACCCTAGCAACTGATCATTGAAGTAGTAGATCATATTACATCTGAAAAACATGAACAAGAAAAAATAAATGAAATGAAAAATAAGTAGAGAATAATACAGTATGTTAACTGGAGAACCCTGTGAGGTCGGGAGTTGGATGCATAGTAATTTCTTGCTTGCACTGATCAAGTGAAAAGAACTTGATTACTAAGCGAGAGAGTATACACACACACACACACACACACACACACACACACACACACACACACACACACACACACACACACACACACACACACACACACACACAAAATTGAAACTTACACAAGGCACAGGTATTCAAAAGATAAACAGATATTAAATTTAGCACAAATAAAGAATATAACATAGAAGCTTTCAGCTGTATGTAGCCTTTGTCAACTAACTGAGCACTGGAAAGCCGATTTTTATGTGTGTGGCTGACCTTGATGTATGTATGTGAGGTCACGGAGGAGGAGAGGGTGGTTTATGGGTATGTGAGAACAGTGACGTGGGAGAAGAAGAGAGAGAGGTCGGGGGGAAGACAGAAGGGAGATGGTTGAGGTAAATGACTGACATCGTAGGTGGCTGCCAAGTTCACAGACTATGAGAAGCTAAAAGATGGGATATAGCAGGTGCTGTGGTCCCTGTTGATTGTACTTCTGGTGACAATGATGCGTGCTGATCCCAGCCAACAGCAGATCTTGAAATTGGGAGAAGCCTATGATTTCTGTGTCACTGGGAATCATATCATGTCCCACCTGTCAACGGTGAACAGCTAGAGCTGAATAGGCGGCAAAGTCAGCTCCAGTGATGGCAGTCCCCTCAGCCGGTCTTCCAAACATCGCTGATGTAGCATCCGTCACAGTCCCGGCAAGATATGCGGTAAATAATCCCGCTCTGCTTCAGAGGCAGAATCGGTGTTTTCAGAGGGAACGGGGTATGTGGATTGCAGTTTCCTTTTGGGTTTGAATGGCATAGATATTGTAGCTACAAAGGATTCTGGTTATGCCATGCAGTAGAGCAGGGTAAAATGGGATAAAGGTGATGCCTGTGAAACAGAAAATGTCAGGTTAACGGACATCGGATGAAGAGTACCCGGTGATGTGACGCCGTGTTTTCCGTAGCTCCCAATAGTTGAGGGTCTGTTCAGGGTAGCCATATTTGCTGATGTCAAATTTTACCCTATGTATTTCCTTGGGCGTGTATGTGCCAGTAACGGAGCAATGTGTCCAAGCCCTGTTCATTAGTGAAAGGGTAATGCTGTGACACTGTGCAACGAAATGGCAGGAATAGTAGTTGGCATGCTGTCCAGCACATGTGGGTTTCTGATAGACTGACGTTGTGACCCTCTTTCTCTTTAACCACACGTCTAAAAACAGAAGAGCCTGGTCCTTTTCGGTTTCAATAGTGAACCTTAAAAAAGTTGATTTGCTGTTGAGATAGCCTAAAAATGTTATCTCTAAGCCTCAGGGGAGTATGGCAAGGATGTCATCCATATATCTACACCAGGGGTTGATGGGGGAGGGAGGATTAGAAAGGGAATCGGTTTCAAACTCCTCCATTACCAAGTTTCCCAAGTGAGGACAGTAATTGAATGGAGGAGGGGAGGGGACATGAACTGACATTAGAGCTTTACAATATCATAATTATGCCAAGCTTAGCTACAAAAGAAACATTAAAATTTGAAAATTTAACATGATTTGCCTCAAGTTAAATTTTGTTTTTTCCTTTATTTTTACAGATAATAGACACCTAAAATAAACCAATATTTATAAATACAATTGCTTTATTTATTTATTTATTTTTTAATGAAATAAGGCTCACTTATTTTTCTTTTTACTTTCTCTTATGATTTAGGACAAGGCCTCCAGGTTTATGACAACAGCTAACAAGTAGCAAAGTGACCATTACACACAGTTTACAATACAATATTTCCACACCTCATCACCTTAGCTGCCTTGATATAAAATCAAACAATAACCAAAACTAAATACAACACATCTGTCTTCAGCTAGCACTCCACTCCTTTTATTCTGGTAGAGGGCAAGTCCTTTATCTTAGAAGGGCAGGAGATTTCATAATTTTTATTGTAAAAAATCAGAAGCAGATTTTTTTAAAATCCAGAATTTGACCTTTAAATAAAATTTTGCCAACAACATGCACATTTTATATTAAAACAAAGTTATAGGATTATTTACCAGCACAGTATGTTTTTAAGCATTAGCACATCTAGGATTTTTCTGACTTTATTTTTTTATGACAATCCCAAATAAAAATAGTAACAGAACCTAAGACTTCAGTACAAAGCAGGGTTTGTAGGCTAAGAAGAAATATGACACTTGTTGAGATGAATTTAAATTTATGTAGATTATAATTTTTTATCTGCAATGTGTCTCAAACCATCTATTAGATACCACAAACTGATAATCATTAATTTAAGGAAGATGCTGTTGCAGACTTTTCTCTGTTCAGAAACACCACATCAGTTTTTGTTGATAACCACTGCTCTGCTGTCTACACTCTACTCTTAAAATTATTTCCAAAGCTTCATCAAAAAAGACAAGATCTGACATGAATTTTTGGTGTTTTAGACTTCCTAAATTTATACTCACATTTGACACCAGTAACAGGAATTGTCAAAATGCTAAGCAACTTGAGATACAGGTGACCCCCGCTTAACGCTGATAGTTCGTTCCGGGAAAACAGAGCGCTAAGTGAATCCGCGCTAAGCGAGCGCCATATTCCCATAAGGTAACATATGTATTTGTGAGTTGCGGTCTATTCCACAGGATATTTTCTAATCAATAATAAATGGTAGTGAAAATATGCACCAATATCGATTAAAAATATTTAATATTCAAAATTTTGTACATATAAAATATTCTACATTATATACACATATAATTATAAGGTAATTAACTAACGAAAATCATGAATTTATTAATTCGATGGCCCTGTGCTCTCGAGTTTTCGTATCTTTGGACTGAAAAATGTGTCGATTTTGGGTTGTGCTTTGGCCCTCTTCCTCTCATTGTACAACAACATGTAGGGATTCATTTCTTTCTTCAAATTTCTTATTACCTTGGCACTTCGTTCCATGTCAGGGTCGTTCTCCCGGAAATAATCACACAGTTTTTCGAAGTGTTCTAAAGCTTCACTAAGTCCTTTTGCAGTCAGCGACTTCATCGGTTCTTCAGCTATAGTATCTTGATCATCATCTCCCTCAATAGCAAGCTCTTGTTCTTTTATAATTTCCATTAGTTCTTCATTAGAGAGGCCATCCCTGTCGTTGTCGATCATCTCTTGTACAATGTCTTCGTTAATTTCGTGTAATCCTGCTTCTTTTCCAAGCTCAACAATTTGTGTTTTAACATTTTCAACGGAATCATCAGGTTCCTGGGAATGCTTTATGCAATTTTTCCAAATTTTCCTCCACACTCCATTCATGGTTTTCTGAGTCACTTCATCCCAGGCACTTGAAATGTTGTAGATGGCGGTTTTAATGTTATAAGATTTCCAAAACTCCTTTAAACTCGGTACATTTTCAGTGTTGATGGCTTTAATAGCTTGGGAAAAGGTGTTCCTTATGTAGTACGCTTTAAATATGGCAATTACTCCTTGGTCCATTGGTTGGATCAGAGACGTAGTGTTTGGAGGCATGTAAAAAACTTTTATGTGATTGTTCAAGTCTTCTAAGCTCTCTTTGCTTGGGTGTCCTGGCGCATTGTCCATGATTAGAATAGCTTTATAACCAATGTTATTTTTTGCACAATATTTTTCCACTGCAGGACAGAAGAACTCAGCATACCAATCAATGAAAAGCGGTCTGGTTACCCAAGCTTTTTTATTAGCCTTCCAGATGACAGGTAGGTTTGATTTAGCTAAACCTTTAAGAGGCCTTGGATTTTCGGAATGGTAAACTAAAAGGGGTTTTAATTTAAAATCCCCCGCAGCGTTACCACCCAACAACAAAGTTAACCGATCCTTCGCCGCTTTGAAGCCTGGCATGTTTTTTTCTTCTTTCGATATGAAACTTCTTTTAGGCATTCGTTTCCAAAAAAGACCTGTTTCATCTATGTTAAAAACTTGTTGAGCAGTATAACATCCCTCTTCAATAATTTTAACAAATTCTTTTTTGAAAGTTTCGGCTCCTTGTTGATCTGCACTTGCAGCTTCTCCCTGTATTGCTACGTTGTGCAGGTTATAGCGCTTTCTAAATCTATCAAACCAGCCCTTACTAGCGTTAAATGGTTCCACATTTTTTTCGGGCTGAGCTTCCTTTAAATCTTCATATAGGCTCTTCGCTTTTTCTTTAATAATAATTGAACTTAACGGAATTCTACGTTGAATGTTGTCTTCAATAAAATTATGTAGAAGTTTCTCCATTTCTATCATAATAGCCGGCCTAGCCCTGGTCAATTTAGTTGCCTGCAGGGGAACAGCTGTTTTTCCAGCTGCTAAAATTGATTCTTTATTTTTTATGATTGTTCTTACAGTTGAACCTGCCAGTCCTAAATTATTGCACACATCCACTTGTCTTTGACCGGAATCAATTCTCTTCAAAACGTCTAATTTAATTTTCAAACTCAATGTTTTTCTTACCTTTCCAATCTTTGCACCGCGTCCAGACATTGTTGCTTTTTCATTCTTATCCGCCATAACTCTCTGAAAATGTAACTGCGTTGCACTGATTGTGATACGATGTTCGAGTACAGTAAACAGTCTGTATGTCTAACACTGTATGCACTGAATGATATCTAGAATTCCTCTGGCAAGCCAGCTGAAGACGGTGACAAATGTTTTATTTATCTGAAAAGTTCGATTTTACCGTGCAGTAAAATCAAATGGTTGTTTATTGCACGAAAATACTGTAATAAATTATGGTGTGAGTCATGGAGAATGTTTATGGAATTTCCAAAACAGTAAAACAAACAAATTTTATGTACTTCGGGTGACCACAAAGTCAGAGGAGTTCAGAAGACAAGAGAATACTGTACAAGAAACAGCACCGCATTTAGCACTCATGGGATTGATTGTGTGAAAAACATTTCCCAAGTTATAGTTCCCACAGTAAAACAAAAGAAGAGATAGGGAGTAAATCTATTTTTAGTATCTTTCTATTACAGGTCAGAACAGAAAATGCAGACTTCGTAACAGCATATGACACTGGATGGTAAATTTTTTTCAGCTTGTGTACTAAAAAAGAATTTCTCCCTTGAAACTATCCACACCAAGATTTCAATTTTCTACATAGAGTAAAAATTATAAAAATAATTACTGTAGTTAATTTCATGGTGGCTATTTTCTCCTTTTGCCAAAACAAAAAAAAAAAAAAAAAAAAAAAACGGCTCAAAACAGACTGGACTGAAGACGGATTTGCCAAAAATTCAATCTGTATGCTAGTAAAATAGCGTTATAGTGAGTTTTGACAGCGTTATAGTCAGATACGGGTTATAATATAAGAACAGCGTTATAGCGAATCAGCGTAAAGCGAATCGCGTTATAACGGGGGCCTGCTGTAGTCCATTACATTTGATGCTTTCTTCGGTGCCTGTCAGTTCCCTGACCACAGACCACAATACTTTCATAATACTTCTAGTAGGTTCACATAATGAACTGTCATACTGAAAAACATCTACTGCTTGTATAATTTCTTTACCTTTGATAATACTAAGAACTACTGGAAACTGTTAAAAAAAATATTTTTCAAAGGCAATGGAGTATATCCTGAGCAAACAAAAAGAGAAAAATCTTCAACTCTTGTTTCAGACCCTCGATGAACTTTGGTAGTATCTTGGTAGAACCGTGGTAGCTGATGCTATCGAGACAGTGTTAGGTGGGTCGGAAAACTGCTAGATTGTGGGGATAACAAGGACTAATAGATTAACAGTAGCCACTGGCAGAGGTGGAAGTGATTCTTGCACTGCTTCTATTGAAATGAGCCGCAGCCTGGAAAATAAGATGCAGGATATTTCAGAGACTGCTGGGAATCATTGGGGTACAAATAAACACATAGGTTGTGTAAGGGTAGCTAAGAAAAAGAACAAGTGCATGTATACTTGCGTGTACACCAATGCCAGGAGTTTAGTAAATAAATTTGATGAATTTGAGGTATTGCTCAAAACATCAAAGGCAGATATTGTGGGGATTTCAGAGATGTGGTGTCACACAGATATAAGGAATGCAGAACTGGAATTTGGGAAGTACAATGTCTACAGAAAGGATAGACAGGATCAGAAGGGAGGAGGGGTTATGCTATTAGTTAAGAAACACATAAAATCCAAGGAAGTGAAGCCAGTCGACATCGCTGGACAGTGCAGTGTCGAGTCAGTTTGGTGTTACATAAGCATTGGGAGATCAAAATTGAGAGTAGGCGTGTGCTATACGCCTAATGACTCCGATGAGTATAAGAAACTAAACAGGGAAATAGAGTGGGCCAGTAAATCAGAGAGTCTTATAATGGGAGATTTTAATTTCCTAGATATTGACTGGAATTTGGGGGCTGGTCACTCACACACTAACAAGGCTTTTGTGGATTTATTGGATGATTGTTTTCTACATCAGCATGTTCGGGAGGCAACTAGAGGGAGTAATACTCTTGATTTGATTATCAGCAGTGATTCTTCATGCATTAAGAATCTGCAGATAAATGAACCACTAGGTGGCAGTGATCACAGTGTGCTGAAGTGGGATTTACTCAAAGAGGTAACTACCATTAGGGGTAAAGGGAAGGGTTATTGCTTTCGTAAAGGCGACTACGATGGACTGAGACAGTATTTAAATTCTATACAGTATTTGAATTCTATACAATTCAAAATGGGAAGCATTCAAAGAACTTATCTTGGAAGCTGCTAGGCTTTACATACCAACTAAGAAATATTGTTCAAGGTTTAGGCCTAAGTGTATGACAGATGAACTAATGAGACATATGGCAGAGAAGAGTTACAAAGGAGGTTAGGCAGGCGAAGGCAGATTACGAGAAATCTCTGGCAAGGGATGCAAAGAAAAACAGCAAAGAGTTCTTTACTTATGTAAACTCTAGAAGGAAAGGGATGAATCAGATTGGTCCACTTGATATCGATGGGTCAACTGTTGATGATCCTGCTCAGGTAGCTAACAAACTGAATGAATATTTTGCATCAACATTCACACATGAGGATTTATTCAGCGAGGAGAATGCCAGAGGTGTATTCAACTCTGGCAGTAAGCTAGAGAATATTGTAATAACTGAGAGTAAAGTGGAGGAGAAATTGTTGAAGATAAATACAAGAAAGGCACCTGGGGTGGATGGGATCTATCCAGTTATATTAAAGGAAGCAGCAAAGGAAGTAAGCAAACCCTTAGCCATAATTATGAGAGCTTCCTTGAACTCAGGGGAAGTACACATGGACTGGAGATGTGCAAATGTGACCCCAATTCACAAAGGAGGATCAAAGGGCGACACAAGTAATTATAGACCTGTTAGTTTAACTTCTGTTCCTGGAAAATTATGGAGGCACTGGTTAAAGAAGCACTGCAGGATCATCTAGACAAGACTTCAGTTATAGCTCGGACACAGCATGGTTTTGTTAAGAGGAAGTCTTGCCTGACCAATTTGATTGGATACTATGATGCAGTCACAAAAGAACTGGATGCAGGGAATAACTTTGATATTATATACTTGGATCTTAGAAAGGCTTTTGATACTGTTGCACATGGAAGACTGCTGCACAAATTGGAGCAGTGTGGCATTGGAGGCAAATTGCTGCTATGCATAAAGGGGTGGTTGAGGGGGAGAAGACAGAGAGTGGTAATCAATGGACACTGCTCGTCGTGGACTAATGTTATTAGTGGAGTCCCTCAGGGTTCAGTATTGGGTCTATTATTGTTTTCAGTATTTATAAATGATATTGATGATGGTATATCAAGCTTAATGTCCAAGTTTGCAGACGATACGAAGGTTGGCAGGTTTGTCAAGGATAATACTGACACTATGCTACTGCAACAGGATCTGGAAAGGTTGAGCAGATGGGCTGAGAGGTGGCAAATGAAGTTTAACATTGACAAATGTAAAGTACTACATATGGTAAACAGCAACCCCAGAGCAACATATCAACTCTGTGGTACTACACTGACAGTGGTAGAGAATGAAAGGGACCTGGGGGTGGTGGTGCAGGCCGATATGAAGTTGTCTGAGCAGTGCAGACGGCTACAAGAGTAGCTCATGGTGTATTGTCGATGATATATAGGAATTTTTCTAGCAGGGATAAGGAGGTGATTATTCCCTTGTATAAGGCAATGGTCAGACCGCACCTACAGTATTGTATACAGATCTGGAGGCCTCATTTCAAGAAGGATGTAGAGATGCTGGAACGAGAAGGGCAACAAGATTAGTGAATTGAACAAAGGGATGCTCTTACGAAGAAAGCTTACATTTTGCAAATTACAGTGTCTGGAGACTAGGCACCGGCGAGGTGATCTGATAGAGGTGTATAAAGCCTTGAATGGTTTGAGCATGCTCAATGCTGATGGGATTCTTCCTCTTGCTCAGAATAATCACCTGAGAGGGCATAAATTCAAATTGAAGAAAGACAGATGTAGGATAGACGTGAGGAAATTTGCCTTTAGCCAGCAGGTGGTTGGTTGCTGGAATAGATTTCCATCCCTTGTCGTGGAAGTTGATAGCCTAAATAAGTTTAAGGCTCAGCTGGACAGGTATTTCGAACGAACAGAGGGGTGAAGTGGAAGTGGTTATTTTTTATTTATTTATTTTTTTTTTTTTTTTTTGTTTTTGTTTTTTTTTGGCTTATGCTGCATAAGCTTGCTTTCTTGCATCAAATGCCCCTACTAATGCTAACGTATCACACTGACAATGGTAGAGAATGAAAGGGACCTGGGGGTGGTTGTGCAGGCAGATATGAAGTTTTCTGACCAGTGCAGACGGGCTGCAAGAGTAGTTCATGGTGTATTGTCGATGATATATAGGAATTTTTCTAGCAGGGTTAAGGAGGTCATTATTCCCTTGTATAAGGCAATGGTCAGGTCACACCTAGAGTACTGTATACATTTCTGCAGGCCTCATTTCAAGAAGGATGTAGAGATGCTGGAACGAGTACAGAGAAGGGCAACAAGATTAGTGAATGGAACAAAGGGGTGCTCTTACGAAGAAAGGCTCAAGTTTTGCAAATTACAGTTTCTGGGGACTAGGCACCAGCGAGGTGATCTGATAGGGGTGTATAAAGCCTTGAATGGTTTGAGCATGCTCAATGCTGATGGGATTCTTCCTCTTGCTCAGAATAATCACCTGAGAGGGCATAAATTGAAATTGAGGAAAGACAGATGTAGGATAGACATGAGGAAATTTGCCTTTAGCCAGCGGGTGGTTGGTTGGTGGAATAGACTTCCATCCCTTGTCCTGGAAATTGATAGCCTAAATAAGTTTAAGGCTCAGCTGGACAGGTATTTCGAATGGACAGAGGGGTGAAGTGGTTATTTTTTATTTATTTATTTTTATTTTATTTTTTATTTTTTTTGGCTGATGCTGCATAAGCTTGCTTTCTTGCATCAAATGCCTCTACTAATGCTAATGCCAGTACAGCTGCCTATGACCAAAACAGAATCATACTTTTGATTCCGTTTACTTTAGTAATAACTTCCAAAAGGTATGCAAAAGATTTAACAACTGTTTTTTAAAAACATACACATCACGTTCTTCAACAGCAAAAGGATTAATATCTGCATTAAACCGGACGTGGGACACATTAATTGAAGAATACGTTTTAGTTTTCAAATGTTGGCATAAAATTTTAAAGGAATAAGCAAAATGCTTGCTTTATTTGAGTTAAGCGAGAGGAATACAAACAGTTTTTCTGTACAACAAATTATAACTTACTTGGACTCATCAGCCTGCTTAGACTGTTTTAGATTACTTGAAACGGAAGTTTCAAAAATTCTTTTGGATCAAGAACTGAATTTGGAAATGAGACATTGCCAGCCACTAGTGCACAGCATATTGCATTATTCAATTTAGTAACTTTGTAAAGTACTGATATATAGCTTAACATTTAAAAGAAGTAAGCAAAATGCTTTAATCAAGCAAGAAGCAATAATCATGAACAGCCTTCCTGCATGTGAGAAGTAACCTGCCTCAATTTATCATCTTTCTTAGATGGAAAATTTTGATTCAGAAGTCCTTTTCATTGAGAAGTCCATTAAGTAATTTTTCCAAATATTCTTCAGATCGTAAACTGAACCAAGATATGAGACACTGTAGTGATTTTTTTCACATTTTTCTAAGTAAATCAAAGTAATTTAGTAACGTTGAAAAGTGCCCATTCAGACATTTTCAACACTTATACATAGTTAAACATTTAGCTAAAGTTGTTAAAATGCATTGAATCCTTTTTCACTACAGTGCTTACATTAATTCAAAAAGGGTTTCAATCTGTCTTTCTTAATCCCTCTTATATCTATAAAGTAGCAAATGCCCACAAATATTCAACCATATTTGGGGATGGCTGCAGACCTCTTTAAGGCAAACAAATTAATCACACGACAAATATAGCAATATTAACACCAACTGTTCTATGTCCTCTTTTAATAACCCTGCTACACCAGTTCTAAGCATACCACAGCAGAAACAATATCAATATTATGTGCCAGGCAGATTTCAAAAGGAACCTCGTGTTTTAGGTTTGTCAGGAGAAGATACCCAATATTGTGCCCTCTTTGAAGACTGGAATCAACAAACAACCTGCTTTTGATTTGATAATTTTTTTGTTAAGATAATGGAATATAACATTAAATCATTTTGATTTCCAGCATCTGTATAATTTGAAAATGGCACTTTTTCAAATTCATCGCTACCTCTTCTTTCCCTTGCTGTCCAATTCATAAATAATGCCTGTTGTTTCTGCTCTTCAACATCGACATTTTTCTGCTATACAGCAGCACCCCCCCCCACCTTATAATGCTATCTGCTTTACGCTGATTCACTATAATGCTGTTCTTATATTATAACCCGTATCTCATTATAACACTCTTTTACCAGCATACAAAAATTCAATCTGTAGATTGAATTTTTGGCATGTTTAACAAAATGCTTCATCAAATGTAGTCAATAGTATGAGAATGATAGCAAAACAGCATTAAAACGTTTCCCACGGCAACTTAAGAAAAATTTTCCCACGCTCAGAAAAATTTTCTCCCTTGCTAATTTAATTGCAACATAATTCTGAAATCAACATTTGAAAAATTGATCAAGTTAAGTAATATACAGTATTGCTTGTAATATTTCCATTATATGCATTTATCCGAAGTCTAGTCATCACTCAGTACAGTGTTAAACATTGTCCGTAACAGACACTTTACTCGAACACTACAATAATTAACGCAATGCAGTTACATTTTCGAAGAGTTAATAATGGCAGATAAGAACGAAAAAGCAACATCTGGTCATGTTATGAAGACTACAAAGGTAAAAAAAATGATTGATTTTGAAAATTAAATTAGACAATTTGAAGCAAATTGATTCCTGTCAAAGACAAGTGGATGTGTGCAATAATTTAGGAGTGGCAGGTTCAACCTGTAACAACAATTATAAAGAATTAATTTTAGGCGGAAAGAACAGCTTTTCTACTACAGGCAACTAAACTGACTAGCACCAGGCCGATTATTATGATTAAAATGGAGAAACTTCTAAATAATTTTATCGAAGATAATATCCAATGCAGAATTCCATTAATTTCAATTATTATTAAAGAAAAACCAATTAGGTTACATTAAGATCTGAAGAAAGCTAACCTGGAAAAAAATGTGGAACCATTTAATGCTAGTAAGGGCTGGTTCAATAGATTTAAAAAGTGCAATAACCTACACAACAGAGCAATACAGGGAGATGCCGCAAGTGCAGATTGAGAAGGGGCCAGAACTTTCTAAAAAAAAACTTGTTAAAATTATTGAAGAAGATTGTTATACTACTAAACAAGTTTTTAACATAGACAAAATAGCATATTTGGAAACTAATGCCTATAAGAAGTTTCATATTCAAAGCGGAAAAAACATGGCAGGCTTCACAGCGGCGAAGGATCGGTTTACTTAATTGCTGGATGGTAATGCTGCGGAGGAATTTAAATTAAAACCCCTTTTAGTTTACCATTCAAAAAATCCAAGGGCTCTTAAAGGTTTCACTAAATCAAACCTACCTATAATTTGGAAGGCTAATATAAAAGCTTGGGTAACCAGACCTCATTTTGTTGATTTGGTATTGTGAATTCTACTGTCCCGCAGTGGAAAGGTATTGTGCGAAAAATAATCATGATTACACAGCAATTCTGATCATGGCAACGTGCCAGAATGTCCAAGACAGAGCTTAGAAGACTTGAACCATGATATAAAAATTTTTTACATGCCTCCAAACACTACATCTCTGGTCCAACCAATGGACCAATGTGTTTTTGCCACATTGAAAGCTTATTACATAAAGGAACACCTTTTCCCAAGCTATTAAAGTCATCAACACTAATGAAAATGTACCTAACCTAAAGGAGTTTTGGAAGTCCTACAACATTAAAACTGCCATCTACAGTATTTCAAGTGCCTGGGATGAAGTGACTCAGAAAACCATGAATGGACTGTGGAGGGAGGTTTAGAAGGATTGCATAAAGGATTCCCAAGAACCTGATGATTTGGTTGACAATGTTAAAGCACAAATTGTTAAGCTCAGAAAAGAAGTAGTATCGGAAAAAATTAGCAATGAAGACATACAAGGGGCGATCAACAACAACATGGATGGCCTCCACGAGAGATCAGAAGTCAGAGTAATCCCCAAAAGAAATATATCATCTTGCCTCGAAATCGGAGTGTCACCAAAGATAAGCATAGGAGCAGAAGAATCCTTTTTGTGGGATATAAGACAGGACTAAATTTTAGAAGGATTGAAATCAACTAAGTTCTCTTTATAATTACACAGAGATCGGCATTTAAGGAATTGGTATCAGATGTTCAAGAAGTTGAAGCTGATTGAGCAGGGTGAGGTTCTTAAACTGGAAAGTGAAATGCAGTCTGCTATCATCAGTGAAACTATGGATAGAATTTCCGGTCAATGGAAGAAGGTCATTAATATACAAGAGGAAAAGAGTGGGGGAAAGAACTGAACCTTGGGGGGACACCAGCATTAGTGAAGAAGTTAGAAAACAGAGAGCCATCTACCATCATCCTCAGTGAGCCAGTTAATGAGAAAACTGGATAACCAATTACAAAAGGCAGTTGATAAACCCTAAGTTATTATTATCATATGCTGTAAGAAAGCCTGAGGCTTATTCTGCACCAGATTTAAAAAAAAAAAAAAAAAAAAAAAAATTCTGAATTACCCTGAGAGAGAGAAGAATCAGGAGGGAATCACCAAAAAAGAGAAGACTGATGATATACAGCTCAGGATCCTGAGTGTGCTGAGCCCATACTCACCAGATGTGAGCGCTGGGGTTACAGCTTGTTTACAATACCTTAATGCCAAACACAATCGATAGCCTTCAAGATAATGTCAAGAGCAACTGCTTGTGTTTCTCTGAACTTTTACATTGAATTTGTCCATAAATGGGTAATATAAGACAGAATATCACCAGTGGATTGACACTGATGGAATCCATACTTGCGATCATTGATCAGACGGAAGGTTTCAAGATAGCTTAAGAGTATGCGGTTAATTGATTTCTCCCCATTACTTTAGAAAGAGTAGAAGTAATTGCAATGGGAGTGATTTGTCACCCATTTTAGGAACTGGCTGGATATGAGCAAATTTCCAAGCAGAAGGAAAGACACCTTTGGAATAAGAAAGTGAAAAAAAGGCAGCAAAGAAAAGGAGTAAGTTCAGGAGCACAGACAGGTTTTGAGAACAAGTGGAGAAATACCATCAGGAACTGTGGCTTTCTTAGCATCAAGATTCGTCGAAATTTTTCTGACATAATTTTGATGGAAGACCATAAGAAACAGTGAATGGAGCATGATGGAAATGGTGAGAAGTGCTTTACCAAGATCATTAATAAATGAGTTGGAAGAAAAATGGGATGCTAGCAGGTCAGCTTTATCCTTGGCTAAAGTGACAATAAAACCATCTGGTTTTGACAGAGGTGGGAAAAAATTGCAGACACTAGCTCTGGCAAGAGACCAGAATGGTTGGCTACCATTAGGGAAAGAATCAAGTGTTCTACTCAGCCTGTTCAAAATCTAATTTGGACTGATTAATAACTGCTTTACATTAATAACTGCTTAAAATGAAACTGAAGAGTTGGAAACAAGCCAATTACAATATGCAACGTTCTTCTCTTGAACAGTCTTCGACATTTATTGTAAAACCAAGGTTTATATAAAGTTCAAGATTTTAAAGTGATTCCATTCCTACAAGAATAATTTCACTGACATAATCTGAAATTTTGACTTCAGAAGTTTTGAAACAGTAATCCGACTAAGGAAAAGAACAAAAGAAGTATCACAGGTCATCCCATTTTGCATTCTTGTAATGCCAAACAACATGAGGTAGGGAACAGCCATGAGATAAAGGCTCCATTCGAGAAGAATGGAGTTGTGATCTGAGGAGCCCAAAGGACTAATCACTTCAACTGTGTACTTAGAAGGGTTGTTTGTGAGAAAAAGATCAAGGGAGTTGTCTGTGTGGCCAGTATTCTGTGGATAAATGAACAATCTGTGCAAGGTCATTAGTAATTTCAAAAGCCACAGAATCTTGAAAAGTTGGGTCTGTATAACTAGAAGATGGAAGCCAGCTGGAGTTGTGAACACTAAAATAACCAAGGAAAATTACCTCACCGTAGGAAATTAGACTGGAGAAAGTCGAGTTGCAATGAGATGAAGCCAAAGATTTCGAAGTGATTAGTGGAGTTGGGAGAACAGTAGAGACAACAGATGAATTTGAGAGAATGAGGTAGAGAGATTTTAAGCCAGAAAAGATCGAAAAGAGGAGATTCCAAATTACCAAGTCTCTGACAGGGAATATCGGAACAGTCATATGCACAAGTACCACCCTTGAGGCAAAAGTAATCATACAGCGAATAATTTGGGCAAATGATGAGAGCAGTGGTTGAATCAACCAACAACTGAGATTCTGTCAGAAAAAGTACACGGGGTTTGGCAGACTAAGTGGGAATGGACATCACTGAGATCAAAACTGAGACCACATATATTTGTGAAATGAACTAAAAAGTATTTCAGAGGTTTAGATCTTTTCGCAGAAAAGTTTGCTCTATTATTTTGACAATTCATTGTGTATTCAATAGTAAGAAAAAGTTGGTGGGGCGGGGCATGCTGTAGGAAGTAACGAAATTTTTGGATATGGCATATACATGGTAAGAATATACCCAGATCGTTAACATAACGTGACCTCGACTACTACTACTTGGACACACTACTTGGACTCCCTCCAGTCACTATCTGGCAGAGTCGAAGTAGCAAGATTATACACTAACTGATCCGGAAGCCCCTATAGAGTTACCGATAGGTTCGGTGTGGTGTACTAACTAGCAGCCGGCCTGCGAACACCATTTTAGAGCTGCACCCTGAAAATGTAAGGAAGTTTGGATCTCGCCATGGTGTTCATCATAACCTCAAAGGACTTCAATCATACTACGTGACGGAAGAGATGGGGAAGGATTGACCAGAACTTAGCTCTGGGGACTAAACATAGGTTCCACAACTTCAAGCATCCAATAAGCAAAGTGATGGTATTGCACCAACTGATACTGTCATACTGAAGTAAGCAAAGATATAAAGAGAGGATGTTCTCAGGGCTCAGTTACTGGTCCTTATGGATAGGGTGATGGATGAGTTAGGTCAGAACTACATTGGTTTCCATGAGATAGCGTATGCTGACGATCTGTTAATCATGGTTTATAAGCAAGATCCCAGATAAAAGAACATACAGTACAGATCATTACAGATTTGTCGGATTGGTCACGATTATATAAACTCCAGATATCTAAAACTAAGACTGGGCGGATGCTGCTAAAGGGACATTTGAGTCTAAATACGAGCCCATTTTTTCGATCACAAGGAATTTCCGTTAAGTGTAAGACTGAAGAAAAATATCTGGGAGTGTGTATATAGGAGAGCAAATGAATTTTACAGAATTCAATACTTAATTTCAAATTAAGTATTTGAAAAAATAAAATATGGGTTAAAATTAGCATTAGTAGAAGTATACAAAGCAATAAAGCAAGCCTATACAGCATCAGCCAAAAAAAAAAAAAAAAAAAAAACCCCAAAACCCTTCCCATTTCACCCATCCATTAATTTCAAATGCTTGTCTAGTTCTGCCTTGAATTTATTTAAGCTATCAACTTCCAAAACGACAGATGGAAGTTTGTACCAGCAATCATTGGCTCCACACATATCTTCGACAACTGTCTTTCCTCAATTTCAATTTATGACCCCTCAGGTTTGCAATCTGAGCAAGTGGAAGAATCCTATCAGCACTGAGCCTGCTCAATCCATTTAAGACCTTATACACCTCAATCAGATTTCCTTGCAGGTGCCTAGACTCCAGATGCTGCAATTTACAGAACTTACGCTGTTCTTTGAAAGAGCACCCTTTTGTTCAACTCACCAGCCTTGTTGCCCTTCTCTGTACTCATTCTAGCAACTGTACATCCTTCCTAAAATGAGGCTTACAAGACCTGTACGGAGTACTCAAGGTGTGGCCAGATTATTTCCTTATACAAGGGTATAATCACCTCCTTATCCGTGCTCACAAAATTCTTGTATATCACTGACCCCATGACCTACTCTGGCAGCCTGTCTGCACTACTCAGAAAACTTCATATCTGACTGCACAATTATCCTCCCCCCCTCCCGGTATTTCATTCTCCACTACCCTGAGTGCAACAGCGCCCAGTTGCTATGTGACTCTGGGGTTACTGCAACCCATAGGAAGTACTTTGCATTTGTCAATGTTAAACTTCAGTTGCCACTTCTCAGCCCATCTGCTCCAGCAGCATGTTGTCATTACTGTTATTAACAACTCCACCAACCTTTGTATCATCTGCAAACGTTGACATTAAGCTTGATATACCTTCATCAATATAATTGATAAATATAACACAATGATGGGCCCAACACTGAACCCTGGGGGACACCACCAATAACATTAGATCACAAAGAGCTGTGTCCACTGATTACCATTCTCTGTTTTCTCCCACTCAACCATCCTTTTATCCATTGTAGCAACTTGCCCTTAATGCCATATTGCTGCAATTTGTACAGCAGTCTTCCACGTGTAACAGTGTCAAAAGCTTTCCTGAAATACAAGTACAGTAAACCAGGGGTTACGTTCCTGAGAAATGTCGCGAATACCGAAAACGTGAATACTGAGTTATGGCTCCCATAGTAATAAAGGGGTTTAGTTCCAAAGAATGAAATATATATAAAAACTTGTCTAAAATTTTGTCTATGTATGTATTATATGTACCTTCATAATATGACTATGTACATTGACAGCACATAGTGAAATGCAAGCATATGGCATCGAAATGAAAATAAGAAACAATTTAATATTAAATATAATAAAATGCCTTTGCTAGCAAAAAAACTTATCCCACCAGTGCTATCACCAGTTTCGCTAAAGTGTTGATAAAGGAGTTTTGCCTTTTCACGAATGATGAGTGAACTTAACGGAATTTTATTTCGAGTTAGGTCTTCTATCCACAGATTTAAAGATTATTCCATTTTTTTCTAATTTAACATCACGAGTTACAGAGCAAATTTTTGAAGCAATTAGCGCGTTTTCACGGACACTATGGCAGATTTTTTTCTTCCGATTTTTTGATTGATCGCATCGTTGATTCATTGATTTTATAATGTTTTGCCACTGAGGAGACACTTTCACCATTAGAAAGTTTATCTAATAACTCAATTTTATTCACTAATGTCATCACCTTCTTTGATATTTTCACATTTCTCTTGTTATTCGTAGCCATATTTTTGTAGGGGTTAGAAAGAACTTTTCCACAATAAAGTCACTTTCTTCCGTTAACACACTCGAAAAAGTCTGTATTACACTGCAAAACGGTAGATTTATCATTTTTGTAAGCATATCAATTTATAAATTGATAAATTTATTCAATTTATAAGCATATAAATTAAAAGTAAAGGACGAAACCTTCCATGACAAGCACATAACACATACTGAACAAGGATTAGCAAGAAACATCCACGCTCGCGATTTTGTCACCCCTCTTCCTTCCCCCCCCCACCCACTGAGCGCTGTTTTTACCGGGAAAGATAATTTTAGCCACGTCCATATTTTTTTATGGCAGAAAATATTCACGGCACTTTAAAATTCACATTTTTTTTAGGTTTCATTTTATATTAAATCGGCGATCGCGAATACAGATACCGTGAATAGCGGGGGTTTACTGTATATGATATCAAAATTATTTTTTTGCATCCAGCTCCTTTGTGACCATGTCATAGTATCCAATCAAACTGGTCAGGCAAGTCGTCCCCTTTAACAAACCCACTGTGTCTGAATTATTACTGCAGTCCTGTCTAGATGATCCTGCATGCTTCTTTACCCATTGACTCCATTATTTTCCCTGTAACAGAACTCAGACTAACATGTCTGTAATTACTCGTGACACCACCCTTTGATCCCCCTTTTTGAATTGGAGATACATTTGCACATCTCCAATCTGTGGGGACGACTTGAGTCCAAGGATGCTCTCATAATTATGGCTAAGGGTTTACTTACTTACTTCCTTTTCCACCCCTCCTCTAATATAACTGGATAGATCCCATCCACCTCAGGTGCCTTTCTTATGTTTAACTTCAACAATTTCTCCTCTGCTTTGCTCTCAGTTACTACAAAATCATTAAATCCCTGTTTGATAAACATCTGGCCCTCTCTTCCTTGAATTCCTCATGTGTAAATGTAGATGCAAAATACTCATTTAGTTTGGCAGCTATCTGACAATGATCATCTACAGTCAAACCAATGATATCAAGTGGACTAATTTCATTAATCCCCTTCTTTTTATAGTTTATATAGGTAAAGAAATCTTTACTGTTTTTCTTTGCATCCTTTGCCAAAGATTTCTCATAGAAGAATTAATAGGGTTGATTAGGGTATAAACTGAAGAGCACTGAATATGTTGTATGATTGTCTCTTTGTACTCATCATCACTTATACTCCTATGGATTGGATACATAGAATTACAAATTCTGTTTTTAAGAAATACATATTCCAAACACAGAGGTTTGCTCTCCTAGGCATAAGTAGAACATGTCGCATAGTCTCTACTGAGACCCTACAAGTTATATCAGGTAAGCCACCAGCAGACATACTTACAGTCCTATCAGCTTTAATGCATTGCACAAGGAGAAATATTAGAACTATATTGAACATTTCTTCATTTCCTGCATTGGGGAGAGCATATTTAGGAGTTAATTTGAAGGATGAAGCGTTAGCAGAGACATATGATGCAAGAAAGCAAGCTTATACAGCATCAGCAAAAAAAAAAAAAAAAAAAAAAAAAAACCTTCCCATTTCATCCATCCATTCACTCCAAATGTTTGTCTAGTTCTGCCATTAACTTTTTTAAATTGTTGACCTCCACTACAACAGATAGAAGTTTGTTCCAACTATCAATCTGAATTTATATCCTCTCAGGTGAGAGCAATTCTGGAGCAGTTAAAGCTAATTTGGCAAGAGGTGGATATCCTCTGAAAAGGGACATATGATGTTCTTATTCTTACCAAGAATGGATATATTGGATACCTAGAAAAAATCTTAGTAACAGTTTGGCTTGAATGCATCCTTCCTAATAACGGGATATGGACTTGCTCTGTGACTGTTTCAACTTGGTCTAGTAGACAATGGGCTGTGTATTTGTGGTCAAGAATGAACTGCAGAGCACATAATGCTACAATGTAGCAATTACGTAGATATTCGAATGGAGTGGGAACATTTAATAAGCGGCTTAGAGAGACAATTTATGGATCATGTTCGCAGATAGGAGAAGGTTCACTAATTTTAATAAATTTGTAGTTTCTGTGTTTAAAAGGAGGGCTCAACTGATGCTAGCTAGTAGAACCTGCCTGCTTGCTTGAAGCTGAAGGATCTATTGAGGATGCGCCTCGACATCTCCTAATCCTGCTCACAGGATAGGAATTGCTAATCCTAAATTAGGATAGGATTGCACCACGACATGTGGCATCTACAAAGGTTGAAAATTGCCTCCACCTCTTTTTTTTTTTTTTTTCTCTCTTCTCTTTTATCAATTTCTCTTAACTTTCTTTTATTACAGCGGGTCCCTTCTCTGAGCCCCTGCTGCACTTCTTCCCTTCCCCACCACCCCTAACTTTTCCAGCTATTTTTTATTTATTTATTTTATTATTATTATTATTTTTTTTTTTTTCATTTTCCTTTTCTCCTAACTTTGCCTATCCTGGAACTTTGTTCCGGTATAGACTAGCATGAAGGTAGTAGATCATTGCCGCCTCCACGTGGCGGGGATGAGATGCTGTGACCACGTGTTGCTACTTCCCACTTGCTAAGAGCCAGTTACTGGCCGACTACATAACAACAGAACACATCATAACATTTACACACCCAACACACTACATACAAATGGCCGGTCTTGGCGTGAACCTCAACACAAGGAGTACAATACGTGGCTAACGGGGGAAACCCCTGAATATACCCCCCATCTCTTATGAGGGCTGTATACTGATTACTGAGAGTTTTATAAGAATCTCTCAGTGCACCACCTCATTTTGTGGCCAAGATGTTCTGGCTATTTGAAAATGTCTCCTCACCTGTTGTACCCTTCTCCTGGGTATAGTCAGTTCGGGGCACAACCAGGGAACTACCGTTCCTCGGTTTTTTCCGCGGGATAGAGAGAATTGCTGTTTTTGTTAAAATGTTTATCATAGTCAGTGCTTGCTCGTCAGGCTACAGTTGCCTGATCTAGATTACTCATTTTCCTGTTTTTGCAGCTCAGCTACTGTATGTTCTGCGAAAATCTGCCAATTTGGCTTTTTAAGGTTATACCTTTTGATATCCAACAGGGAGTGTTGAGTTGATTGTAATTGCCTGTTTAGTTTGAAAGAAATGGCTCTATGATCTGATGTAGTCCAGGCTGGCTGGACACACCAGTCTGTAATTTTATAAGCTATTGAATTGGCAGCAAGAGTAACATCAATGTCACTCCCCCATATGGTATTGCTAAACGTTGGGAGGTTATTTGGTTGGTTTAGCACATGAAAGGGTGAGGTGGCTATATAGTCTGAAAATATCTGGCTGGTGTGTGTGTGTGTGTGTGTGTGTGTGTGTGTGTGTGTGTGTGTGTGTGTGTGTGTGTGTGTGTGTGTGTGTGTGTGTGTGCGCGCGCGCGCACGCTCTGTCTTCTGTACGGCTATGCCACAAGGCTGACCGGCAGTTGACACCAGCACATACTATGATATTTGCAGTAGGTATTCAATAGCCAGGTTTATATCTTCACCTGGTCTGGAATACAGTGGAATAAGGTAAAACTGTCCTACAGCACGGGTGATATGGACACACACACTCCCACTGGGGAGTAGAGGTGACCCACCTTTGTGACTGTAAGGTCAGTATTTTTAACTACTATTGCTGTAGAAGGGACATCTGAGGTGATTTCTATTATTTTATAGCCAATTGGGTATCCGTGAACCCTACCCATATGTGTGTAGGACTCTTGGAGTACCAAGATATCTATATTATTTTCTTCTAATTTGAGTTTAATCTGATCTACAACAGCTCATGCTCCTTAAGCATACAACTGAACGAGATTTAGAGCCATAGTCACATTTATGTTTTCAATCTGGCCCGTAGTTGGTCCTAGATTGTATAAGTTTTGACATGTTTTTTATTAACTGGGGCATTTATCATTACTGATACTATGTGTATTAGCATTATCAGAGGCATATGATGCAAGAAAGCAAGCTTATGCAGCATCAGCAAAAAAAAAAAAAAAAAAAAAGACTTCCATTTCACCCCCCCCCCCTCCGTTCGTTCGAAATACCTGTCCAGCTGAGCCTTAAATTTATTTAGGCTATCAACTTCCACAACAATGGATGGAAGTCTGTTCCACCAACCAACTACCCGCTGGCTAAAAGCAAATTTCCACACATCTATCCTACATCTGTCTTTCCACAATCTGAATTTATACCCTCTTAGGTGATTATTATGAGCAAGAGGAAGAATCCCATCAGCATTGAGCATGCTCAAACCATTCAAGGCTTTATACACCTCTATCAGATCACCTCGCTGGTGCCTAGTCTCCAGACACTGTAATTTGCAAAACTTAAGCCTTTCTTCGTAAGAGCAACCCTTTGTTCCATTCACTAATCTTGTTGCCTTTCTCTCATTCCAGCAGCTCTACATCCTTCTTGAAATGAGGCCTCCAGACCTGTATACAGTACTCTAGGTGTGGCCTGACCATTGCCTTATACAAGGGAATAATCACCTCCTTATCCCTGCTAGAAAAATTCCTGTATATCATTGACAAGACACCATGAGCTACTCTTGCAGGCTGTCTGCCCTGCTTAGTGAGCTTCATATCTGCCTGCACAATTACCCCCAGGTCTCTTTCATTCTCTACCACTATCAGTGTAGTACTACAGAGTTGATACGTTGCTCTGGGGTTGCAGTTTCCGATACGTAGTACTTTACATCTGTCGATGTTAAACTTCATTTGCCACCTCTCAGCCCATCTGCTCAACCTTTCCAGATCCTGTTGCAGCAGCATAGCATCAGTAGTGTCCTTAACAATCCTGCCAACCTTCGTATCGTCTGCAAACTTGGACATTAAGCTTGATATACCATCATCAATATCATTTATAAATACAGAAAACAATGGACCCAACACTGAACCCTGAGGGACTCCAGGAGAGTTAACATTAGATCACGATGAGCAGTGTCCATTGATTACCATTCTCTATCTTCTCCCCCTCAACCATCCCTTTATCCATAGCAGCAATTTGCCTCCAATGCCACACTGCTCCAATTTGTACAGCAGTGTTCCATGTGCAACAGTATCAGAAGCCTTTCTAAGATCCAAATATATAATATCAAACTAATTCCCTGCATCATAGTCTAATCAAATTTGTCAGGCAAGACTTTCCCTTAACAAAACCATGCTGTGTCCGAGCCATAACTGAAGTCTTGTCTAGATGATCCTGTAGCGCTTCTTAAAACAGTACCTCCATTAATTTTCCTGGAACAGAAGTTAAACTCACAGGTCTATAATTACTTGTGTCAGCCTTTGATCCTCCTTTGTGAATTGGGGTCACATTTGCACATCTCCAGTCTATGGGTACCTCCCCTGAGCCCAAGGAAGCTCTCATAATTATGGCTAAGGGTTTGCTTACTTCCTTTGGTGCCTCCTTTAATATAACTGGATAGATCCCATCCACCCCAGGTGCCTTTTTTATGTTTATCCTCAACAATTTCTCCTCCACTTTCCTCTCAGTTATTACAAAATCATCTAGCTGCTCACTGCCAGAGTTTACTTCACCTCTGGCATTCCCCTTCCTGAATAACACCTCATGTGTGAATGTAGATGCAAAATACTCATTTAGTTTGTTAGCCACCTGAGCAGGATCCTCACCTGTTGAACCATCAATATCCATTGGACCAATCTGGTTCATCCCTTTCCTTCTAGAGTTTACATAGGTAAAGAACTCTTTTCTATTTTTCTTTGCATCCTTTTCCAAGGATTTCTCATAATCTGCCTTTGCCTGCCTAATCTCCTTTGTGACTTGGTTACAGACCAACTTATATCTATCATAGGATTCCATGTCACCCATTAATTTATGTGTGTCCCATGCATTTTTCTTCTCTGCCATAGGAAATGTCATTAGTTCATCTGACATCAATTTAGGCCTAAACCTTGAACAATATTTCTTAGTTGGTATATAAAGCCTAGTAGCTTCCATGATAAGTTCTTTGAATGCTTCCCATTTTGAATTTGCTGTTTGTAACATCATCAGTTGGTCCCACTGTATAAAATTTAAATACTGTCTCAGACCATCGTAGTCGCCTTTACGAAAGCAAAAACCCTTCCGTTTACCCCTGATGGTAGTTACCCCTTTGAGTAAATCACACTTCAGCACACTGTGATCACTGCCACCTAGTGGTTCCTTTACTTGCAGATTCTGAATGCAAAGCATAGTCAGGCAGGCATGCTGCCTTGCAGGTAGCATATTTTGGCTGCTGAGACTTATTTTTGAAATTTTTGTAATCGTGGCCAGCTGCTGCACAGTGAGCACACACAGGTTCTTTCTGACTGCAGTCTCTGGCAATGTGACTATGTTTATGGCAGTTAAAGCATCTTTGGATAGGGAAATGTTCCCTAAATCTATGACTCGTCCAGCCAGCATAGATTCTCTATTGTCTCTGAAATACCTTCCAAATTTTTGGTGTAATTTCTGCAATTATGTTGAGCTGACCATTCCTTTTGTTTTTTGTTGCTCCTTTCAGCAGGAACTCAGCAGAAAATTCATGTATTGTCATTTCATTGTTTTCAAAGTTTTTGCAGTAGATGTCCATCATGAATTCTTTTTCTATTACTGACATAGGGATATCAAAGATTATAATATTTGGGTTTTTCCCTTTTGATTTTTCAGGGAGCAAAGCCCAGTTTTTCCACTTCAGGATGGTTTTCTATTGCTTTCTACCTCAATCAGGACTCCATTATTCCTGATTTTTCGCATGTTGTTTATCTTTATTTCTCTCAGATGAGGCCTCAACTTTGTTACCACTGTGTCCTTAACTGCCTCACTGGTTTTACTGGTAGAGTCACTTTTTGCTTTCAGAATAAGAATGTTGCTTTCCTTGTTTATATTAGGTTGCTTTGTAGCTTTTGTTTAGCTCTAGTTATTTCCTGTTTGCCATTAATCTTTGTGCATTGGGCACATGTTAATGTGTTCATAGTTTTATAGGTGTTCTCCTCGGTTGTAATTCTCTAATTTAGATATTAACACTTGGTTCTCTGTGTTTAATTCAATCAGGCACTGCTCAAGCAGTGACCGACAGTTCACTATCTGCAGTCTAACTGCAGAAGTAATCCCGTTGATTTGCTTGTGCATATATTCTTCTAGATACACTCTGGTTTCCTTTGCTTGTTTGTTAGGGTCAGCGAAATTTGTTAAGTAGTCTAGTTTTAGTTCTTCTTGTCTTTTGTTGCATCTCTGGAATTTCCAGATAGTTTGAGTTTTCCCTTTCCTGCCATTCTTAATACTGAGGAGGTCAGCTATCCAGTTCATTACCACTTTCCTCATTAATAGAGGCTTTCTCCCTGAGCACTCTAACTTCATTTTCAGAGGAGTCTTTTTAAGTCATTGTTCAGGATTTTGTCATCATTTGATTTTTCAGCCATAATTTCTGAATTAAATTCACTTTCGCTGCAATAAGTCAATTGCTGATGTTTTAAGTAGTGGCTTGAAGTACTTATTTCCAGTGTAGGCCCCACTAGAAGTCAAAAATCACGATTTTCCAGTTTTGGCGGGAAAATGCCAGTAGGCAAAGAAAACTCTTATAAACTAAGTATAAGTTAATTCTGTCATTAGCATTATATTTCCCATACAAAATAACCTTATCACAAGCAGTTTGAAGTATAATATGTTCAAAATTTTTGAGCTTTTGCAATGTACTCAAATAAGTGGCTATGCCAGTGGGTTCACTACCGCTGGTGCTGTAGCGATCACGCTGAGCAAAAACACCCTCAGAGGAGCAAAAATCAGCAAATACAATCACAAAAATTATTCTTACCCAACTTAATTTACTTACCTTCATCTGTGATACTCTTCAAAACCCAGGGTGCTGAGCTGGATATGATCAGCCTTCTCTTTCTTGGTGATTCCTTTTTACTTCTGACACTCACAATCTCTCTCTCTCTCTCTCTCTCTCTCTCTCTCTGTCACACAGGGTAACTCAGAAATAATTTTTTGGCTGATGCAGCATAAGCCTCAGGCTTCCTTGCACCATATGGCTAATAACAATAATAATAACCTGAAAAATCGCAGAATGCACAATATCGTTTTCAATCGCCGTCCGCCATTTACGTCAAGTGTTCAAAACGTACAATGCAACATTATGGAAATTATAATTCCTTATCAAAGTTAAAAAAATTGCATAATTTTATATACATGATATTAATTAACAAATCCATAACCATCCTGACTTGCAAAACACCAAAACAAAGTAAAAAAAAAAAAAAAAAAACATGAATTAAGTAAAATTATATATTTCAACATAATAAGAGGGGAAAATTATAAGAGTGGAAAAAAAATTACTTACATTAAGGTTATTAGTATATTGAAACCATTCTTATACCACATGAAAATTAATACTATAGTTTATTAGGCTGTTTGCCTACATTACTATACATTAATATAACGTTTTGGGTATCTTAACGACTAACTATATTATTTTATTTATTTGTTTTTTTTTTTTTTTTTTTTTTTTTTAGAGCATTAGCAACTAAGGCCATATTGCTCCGGGATATGCGGTGGCCATTCCCTGACCTTTCCACATCCTCCGTATTTGGTGGTGATGGGCTCGAACCCCGGTCTAATCAAGAAGCGTGTGCTACGCACTGCTGCTCCTTCCCACCTGGCTACGGATGCGCCTAACTATATTAGTCCTTCACTCACTATATTACTTACATTATTATAAAGCTGATCGTTTCAAAAAAGCTTTTAGTGGAGACATAGGAATATTATTCCTACACCCACATTTGAAGTCAATGTCAAGAATTTTAATTAACTCATTCATTAAAACAATGTTAATTAAACTAATATTATATTTTATGAAACCTAAGATATTTACAAAATTTGGCTGCCAATGTAGTCAAAAATCCTAGTTTTCCCAGTTGTGCATGCATGCATATGTAAGTGTTTCATGTCAGAAGTAAGGCTTCTTTAAATAACAAATTATTCCATTTGAAAAATCTAATGTTAAAAGACAAATAGGAAGGAAAAACAACTAACTTCTTCATCCAATTGGGAAGGAAACTGTGTAAGAGGTTTTACTGCCATATCTTCTAATGCTCCTTCTCTCCTACAAAGAATGAAGGGAGAAAAAAATTTAACTGAAAAGACATGAAAAATGAAATTGAAACAACTATTTTATCAGAAATGCTACAAACACACTCTACAAAGCTCAAATTTTACACATAAACCCACACTTGCACCTTAACTTAGAAGTTCCTATCTCCTAGTCAAACAATTCTCCCTAACCCAAACATACACACATACCAATCACCTAAAGTCTGTATTAACAACAATATCGGGCTGACTCATTTTTAAGGTGGTTATTTTTCAAATATTTCTGCATATTTATTCATCGTTAACCTTTACAATACTAATAAGAACATTCAAATTACAACAATATTTAAAATTTTAAAAAGACTACTTCATTACCAATAGGAGATATAAGGGTTGTTTATGGATATTCTTCCAGTAACTACGGCCAATGATGCCTAAATATGATGCAATACCAAACCACACTATTCTTAGCTGCACATCTAAAAACAATGATAGAGCTAGCATTCAAGTCCCATACACGAATGTAGAATTTCAGCCAAGCCTTTCTCTACTGCACCTCCAAGTCAGGTTATCAGTTTTACATCTAAAACAAAGTCCTTAGAACCAGAATTTAAGTCGAAATATATAATGCAATGTCAAACCAGACTATTATTAGGTATACACCTAAAACCCTGAAGGAGTTAGTGTTCAAGTCACCTATGTAGCATTGCAACCAAGAAATGGCTGTTTTTGTTGTCTAGTTGTTCTATGACAGAGGCTTTAGGGTTTAGGTTTACTTTTTTTTTCTTTTTTTTTTTTGATGCATTAGCGACAAAGCCTATTATGCATATGACAGGGTCGTTGAATCATTTTTTTTCTAGGAGCCAACACAGATAAAATGCTGAAAGTTGTGGGCCATACGGGTTGCTGTAGCACACAGGATAAGGACCATGAGACCGGTTCCTTACCACTGATTATGCATTTTTCAAAACATAATTTCATTTTTGCTATCTACATTCGAATTTGCATTATTAAAGAATAGATATTTTAAAAAAGTCGTTGTGAAACTATATTTTGTGGCATGCTAGTTTTAACCTCATGGGATGCATAACACTTGAAGCCTGTTATGTTGAAGATTCTCAGGGAGACGGGAAATGTATTGTGCAAAAAGAATAAGTGGAATAGGACCAGGGTATGTCTGCCAGGGGCAAAAGTTGATGACGTCGTAGAGCAGAAGGGCGATATTCTTTTATGCGTTGGCACAAATGATATTAAGAGTAGGAGATCTGCAGACTTACTTAAAAAGTAGAGGTCAATATTGAAAAAAAAAAAGTCTTGACTTAGGGTTAAATTTGAAAGTGTCTGCAATTCTGCCAGAACACAATAAAAGGGAACATATCATGAGAGCCTTGTCAGTCAATTCGGCCCTGGAGACACTGTGCAAGGCTCATGGGGTAGAATTTTTTTCAGAATGGTCTGTGCTTGTGAACAGCAGAGATTGTTTCTACAGGGATGAGATACACTTAAATAAAGAGGGTGCAAGAATATTTGCTGATACTATCAAGGCAGTGTTAGGCGATTCAGAAAACTGCTAGCCTGGGGAGAATCATAGTCTAAGAGAATAACAGCAGCCACAGGAAGAGGTAAAAGTGATTCTTGCACTGCTTCTATTGGAATGAGCAGCAGCCTGGAAAGCGAGGTGCTGGGAGTCATCATGTAAAAAGTAAATACATGGGTGTGTCAGGATAACTAAGAGAAAGAATAGGTGCATGTATACTTGCATGTACACCAATGCTAGAAGTATAGTACATAAATTTGATGAATTTGAAGTGCTGATCAAGACATCAAAGGCAGATATTGTTGAGATATCAGAGCAGCGGTGTCAGACAGATGTAAAGAATGCAGAATTGGAAATTGGGGAGTACAATGTATACAGAGAGGATAAACAGGATAGAAAAGGTGAAGTGGTCATGCTGTTAGTTAAAAAAAAACAAAATCTAAAGAAGCACATCCAGTTGACACAGGCGGACAGTGCAGTGTTGAGTCAGTTTGGTGTGACATAAGCAGTGGGAAATCAAAATTAAGAGTAGGAGTGTGTTATAATAACTCTGATGAGTACAACAAACAACTGTACAGAAAAATAGAGTGGACCAATAGATCAGATTGTCTTATATTGGGGAATTTTAATTTCCCAGATATAGACTGGAACTTGTGGGTTGGTCATTCACACAATAGCAAGAATTTTGTGGATTTACTAGATGACTGTTTTTTACAGCAGCAGCATGTTCAAGAGGCAACTAAAGGGAGTCTCGCTCTTGATATGATTATCACCAGCAATTATTCATGCATTAAGAATCTGCAGATTAAGGAACCACTAGATGGCAGTGATCACAGTGTACTGATTAGCATTAGTAAAGGCATATGATGCAAGAAAACAAGCTTATATAGCATCAGCCCAAAAAAAAAAAAAAATCCTTCTCATTTCACCCATCCACTCGCTCCAAATGTTTGTCTAGTTCTGCCTTGAATCAATTTAAGCTATCAACTTCTACAATAACAGATGGAAGATGTGGGATTTACACAAAGATGCAACTACCATCTGGGGTAAAGGGAAGGGTTTTTGCTTTTGTAAAGGTGACTACAGTGATCTCAGACCATTTTTAAAGTTTATACAGTGGGACCAACTGATGATGTTAACAAAAGCAAATTCTAAACAGGAAGCATTCAAGGAATTAATCTTGGAGGCTACTAGGCTTTTCATACCAAAAAAATGCATGGGATGCATATAAATTATTACGAGATACATATGCCCAGGGAGGGACTTGTTGAGCCATTTTAGTATCTGAGGCAAGAATGAAAAATTACGCCCTACTGTTAATCATGGCAATATTGGCAATTATTTAATCTTTCTTTTGGTGCCCCTTTCAGATTTTAATCTGAGACAAGAGCCTCGTTCACCTCACACTTGGCATGGCTCTGAAGATGACTATGGTAGATATAAGATAATCTATAATCAAGTCACAAAGTTTAGGCAAGCAAAGGAAGATGAGAAATTTTTGATAACGGATACAAAGATAAACACTAAAGACTTTAAACACTAAAGACTTTAATTATGTAAATTCTAGAAGGAAGAGGATGAATCATATTGGTCCACTTGATCAATGGTTTGATTGTTGATGACTCTGCTCAGTTAGCTGACAAACTGAATGAGTATTTCGCATCTATATTCACACATGAGGAATTCTGTAGGGAAGTGGAGGCCAGTGGTTGTGTTGTGTTTGCTTATCAAATTCTAACAGTGAGTTAAATGATTTCGTAATAACTGAGAGCAAAGTGGAGGAGAAATTGTTAAAGTTAAACATCAGGAATGCACCTGGGTTGGATGGGATCTATACTATAGTTACATTAAAGGAGGCAGCAAAGGAAGAAAGCAGGCCCTTAGCCATGATTATGAGGGCATCCTTGGATTCAGGGGAGGTCCTCATGTACTGCAGATGTGCAAATATATCCCAAATTCACAAAGGATTGAAAGGTGATACAAGTAATTATAGACCTGTTAGTCTACTTCTGTTCTGGGGAAAATAATGAAGTCACTGGTTAAAGAAGCACTGCAGGATCATCTAAACAAGACTGCAGTTATAATTCAGACACAGCATAGGTTTGTTTAGGAGAAGTCTTTTCTGACAAATTTGATGATCAGATACTATGATATGGTCACAAAGGAACTGGATGCAAAAAATAAATTTTGATATCATATACAGTGGATTCAGGTTAATCAGGGCGGCCATTTTTTTTTGGGACAAAATTTGAAGAACAGAAACAAAACAGGCATTTAGCCTGAATTTGTTCCGCTTATTTGGGCCAACTCGCTGCTTAATCGAGGTAGTGAAGGTCATGAGTCAACAACAAGCTGTATGTAGATGGCACTCCCGCTCATAACAGAGAGATCATACAGGTAGCAGATGAGTCAGTTATTTCAAAGTCTTGCTGTAGGGTGGTTGTGTTGCATTTGTTCTGTCGTGGTAATCGAATTCTGGTAGAAATTTTGCCATGTAAAGATTGGTCACTTTTGCAACAAAACGCTATTCTTGACAAGATAAAAAGTCAACCTACTAACATCAGTCATCATCAGCTAGCAGAGATAATTAAGGTGCCAAATTCTACAATTTCAAGACTGCTACAGCAAGAAAAACTTAGAGATGAGGGGATATTGCGCACAAGTTTAAATAAAACATCTCAAAAGCAAAGGAGGGAAAGCAAATGTCCAGACATCGAGGACACTTTGAATCAATGGTTTTCCACTGTATCTAAACGAGATGTGCGTTCGGTCCTTGAGGTTGTAACAGACATTCTCTCAGATATGCCAGACAAGCTGTACTTGCTACCTGGGAGACTAAAACGCTGAAGGAACTGATATTCGGGTGACACTCAAGTCAAGTGGACCCAATTTCGGCGAAGTCTGGTCTGTGACAGCCAAATCCTCTGCTTGCACCTTCACGATGGTGGGACTGTTAGTAATCCTGAGTAGAACCTCCATGCACAAGTACGTGGTGGGTGACCACCCAGGTGTGAACCAACGTAAGCAGGGGCGAGGTGTGGTGCTCACACCACATGGAGGGACGCCGCCCTTCTATGTTACCAGGCAGTACTAGGTGGTAGATGACTCTCATCAACCGGTGAAATACCACCACTCTGCATATTGGAGGCTTGAAGTGGTGGAACCCAAGTTTAGTCTCTAGAGCTAAGTTCGGGTCAACCCTTCCCTATCTCTTCCATCATGCAGTATGATTGATGACTTTTGAGGTTATGATGAACGTCGTGGCGAGATCCAATATTCTTACATTTCGAGAGTACAGCTCTAAAACGATGTTCGCAGGCCAGCCACTAGTTAGTACACCGGACCAAACCTATTGGTAACTGTCTAGGAGGCTTCTGGATCAGCTAGTGTATAATCTTCCTACCTCCACTCGGGGCTTAGAGGGGAACAGGTATCCTGTGTGTTATCAGACACTCAGCCTAAAACACTGATGGATCCAATATCTCTCTATTACAGAAGATTTAGGAGAAGTCCGGTTGGCCTGCCTCCCTAAAATCCACTCATGCACACCTTCTCGATGGTAAGCCCTGTTACATCACTTAGGTGGCAACGAACATGTAGAGTGGTTCTCTTCAAGACGCCTGGTCAGCGTGAAGAGGAAAAGACCACACCCTCCAGCATATGAAAGCACGACAAAACAAATGGCCCTCAGTCCCCAGCAGCTTTCAGTCTCCCTCTTACAGCAACGAGAGGATCAGAGTGGAAGCAGAGGGTGCTAAGAATATCTGGGTACGACCAGGCTGCCATGCACGGAAACTGTACTTGGCCTGTTATAACGTAAGATCACTCATCGGTGAAGACAGGATATTAGAGCTGGAAAAGTAATTAGAAAATGTGAATTGGAATATCATCGGTTTGGCTGAAACAAGAAGAAATGAATCACTTATAAGTTTATCAAGTGGAAATCTGCTGTACACCAATGGAAACAGTGAAAGGAGTGAAGGTGGAGTTGGGTTTCTGGTCCATAAAGATTTTAAAAACAACATTTTGGAATTCAAAAGTACATCACCAAGAGTGTCAAGACTAATACTCAAGATTTCAAAGAGGTACAAGATAAAGATTATAATGATATATGCACCAACATCGAGCCATGATGATGAAGAGGTTGAAGAAATGTACACCAAAATTGAGTCTTCTAGATGAGCAGAAAACCGACTACACTATTATTATGGGAGACTTCAACGCTAAGGTTGGAAAAAGACAAAACAGCGCAGAAAAGGGAACTATAGGAAATTTTGGAATTGGTGAAAGAAATGAAAGAGGTGAAAGACTTGTGGAATTTGCAGAATCTCAAGGAATGTCAGTAATGAACACTTTTTTTTTCAAGAAAAGGGTGAACAGAAAGTGGACATGGAAGAGTCCAAATGGATTAACTACTAATGAAATCGACTTCATCCTCACTAACAGAAGATATAATGTGAATGATGTTACAGTCCTGAATAAGATAAATGTTGGAAGTGATCACAGAATGGTAAGATGTACCCTTGATATAGATGTAGGAAAGGAAAGGAAAAAACTGACTCGAGTAAATAATACAAAGATCTTTGAGATAACAGAAGAGGAGAAAAAGCAGTATGTACTGGAACTTAAGAACAAGGTTGAGCTTCTGCAGACTGCTGAGGACCAAGATATCGACGAGGAATATTACAACTTTTTGAAAGTGATAAAGCGCAAGAAACCTATAGGGAAAAAGAAATCCAAAGAAGAAAAAATTAGTCAAGAAACACTTTTCATGATGAACCGAAGACGACAAATGAAAAGCAAGAAGAACACTGACAGGGAGAAAATTGAGTATACTGAGTTATGCAAAGCCATTAGAAAGAGACTCAGAGAGGACATAAGAAGATTTAACAGAAGAAAAGTAGAACAAGCATTAAGGGAAAACAAAGGATTTAAATCAGCAGCCATGGTCAGTAATACAGAAAGACAAATGATACTGAAACTGAAGAATAGCGATGGTGTACATATAAACAGCAGACAAGGCATAATTCAAATAGCAGAAGACTACTATAGAGAATTATACAAGGAGCAGGGGAATGATGCCAGCAGTGGGGAAGATGGATTGCAAAGTAGCAACACATACGACATACCCAATATTCTTCCTGATGAGGTAGAACATACATTGAATAAAATGAAGAATCAGAAAGCCCCGGAGGAAGATGAAGTTTCTGTAGAGTTGTTAAAATTGGGAGGAAGAGACATAACACAAAAACTGGCAAGGCTCTTCACAAAGTGCATTAGAAAAGATGTGATGCCTAAGCAGTGGAATAATGCAATCATAGTTTTGCTGCATAAGAAAGGAGATAAATCAGAAATTGGAAATTATAGACCAATTAGCTTGTTATCCCACATCTACAAGTTGTTCACAAGGGTCATTACTAACAGATTAGAAAGAATACTTGATGAGAATCAACCGAAAGAGCAAGCTGGCTTTAGTAAAGGATTCTCCAATATGGATCACCTTCACGTAATATCACAGCTAATGGAGAAAGCAAATGAATATAAAACACCATTATGCCTGGCATTTGTGGATTATGAAAAGGCATTTGACTCCATACAGCATAAGGCAATGTTTCGGGCACTGGAAAGACAAGACACTGATACCCCATATATTATGGTTTTGAAGAAAATATGAGAGTACTACCTCCTTTATTAGACTAGGCAAAGACAGTACGAAATTTAAAATTGAGAAAGGAGTTCGACAAGGAGACACAATATCCCTGAAGCTGTTTACTGCTGCCCTTCAGGAAGCGTTCAGATGATTAGACTGGCGCAGAAAGGAGTCAATGTGAACGGAGAGTACCTAAACCATTTACGATTTGCAGATGACATTGTGGTCATAAGCCAAGATCCCAAAGAATTAGCAGAAAATCTTAATCAGTTATGCAGAGCTAGTAAGGATTTTGGACTAAAGATGAATATGGCTAAAACAAAAGTAATGATGAACAAGTGTGCCACAGAAAGGGAAATAATGACTGAAGGAGCAGTAATTGAAAAGGTGGAGTCATACACTTATCTGGGACAAGTTATTAGCTGTAATAATGATAAATGGCTGAAAGTCAAGAGAAGAATAAAGTTTGGATGGATAGCATTCAGGAAATATAGTCACATACTGAAGAGCAATACCCCAGTTTGTCTGAAACCTAAAATAATGAACCAATGTATGCTCCCCACCATGACTTATGGAAGTGAAACTTGGGCACTCGCCAAAAGAATGGAAGAGAAGCTGAGAACTATACAGCGAAGAATGGAACGAATCATATTGGGAATCAGACTGTTAGATAAGAAGAGAAACATATGGATTAGGCAACAAACTGAAGTAAAGGACATTCTTATCAAAACTAAAGAAATAAAATGGTCTTGGGCAGGACACATAGCTCGAAGACATGATGACAGATGGACTAAGAAAATAACAGAATGGTATCCAAGAGGAGCTAGAAGAAAACCTGGAAGACAAAGGCGGAGATGGATAGATGAAATTCATGAGTTTTTGGGTAGTAAATGGATGGCCAGTGCTCAAAACAGAAGGAACTGGAAAGTTGCTGGAGAGGCCTTCATCCTGCAGTGGATTAAAAATGGCTGATGATGATGACTTCCACTCTGCCAGATAGTGACTGGAGGGAGTCCGAGTAGTGTGCATGCGGGGAAATTTTGTCGAGGCCACGTTATGTCAAGGATCTGGGTATATTCTTACCCAGACATGGCGTACACTTGGTAAACGTGTATGCCATATCCAAAAATTTCATTACTTCATACAGCATGTCCCACCCACATTTTCTTACTATTGAATACACCATGAATTGTCAAATTAATAGAGCAAGCTTATTTGCAAAAAGATCTAACCCTCCCAAGCACTTCCTAATTCATTTCACAAATATACTTGGTCTCAATTCTAATCTCAACGATGTCCATTTCCACTTGCAGTCTTCCAAACCCCATGTACTTTTTCTGACAGAATCTCAGCTATAGGTTGATTCAACTACTGCTCATCTCAGATGCCCAAATTATTCGCTGAATGATTCCTTTCTCCTCAAAGGTGGTACTTGTGCATATGTCCGTCCTGATATTCCCTGTCAGAGACTTGGCAATTTGGAATCTCCTCTCTTTGATCTTCTCTGGATCAAAATCTCTCCCTCATTCTGTCGAATTCATCTGTTGTCTCTACCGTTCTCCCAACTCCACTAATCACTTGAAGCTCTTTGACTTGCTCTCTTTGCAACTTGACTTTCTCCAGTCCAACTTTCCTAACAGTGAGGTAATTTTCCTTGGTGATTTTAATGTTCACAACACCAGCTGGCTTCTGTTTTCTAGTCACATCGACCCAGCAGGTTGAGATGCTGAGGGTTTTGCAATTACTAATGACCTAGCACAGATTGTTCATTTATCTACAAGAATACCAGACAATCGTAATCATACAGCCAATACGCTTCATCTTTTTCTCACAAACAACCCTTCTAAGTACACGGTCGAAATGAGAGGTCCTTTAGGCACTTCAGATCACAACTTGGTGATTGTCTCTTCTCCAATGGAACCTTTATCTCGTGGCTATTCCCAACCTCATATTGTTTGGCATAACAAGAATGCAAAATGGGATGACCTGTGAGACTTCTTTTCTTCTTTTCCGTGGTCGGATTACTGTTTCAAAACTTCTGATGTCAACATTTGCTCAGATCGTGTCAGTGAAATTATTCTTGCAGGAATGGAGTCCTTTATTAGCATTAGCATTAGTAGAGGCATTTGATGCAAGAAAGCAAGCTTATGCAGCATCAGCCAAAAAAAAAAAAAAAACCACTTCCACTTCACCCCTCTGTTCGTTCAAAATACCTGTCCAGCTGAGCCTTAAACTTATTTAGGCTATCAACCTCCACCACAAGGGATGGAAGTCTGTTCCACCAACCAACCACCCGCTGGCGAAAGGCAAATTTCCGCACATCTATCCTACATCTGTCTTTCCTCAATTTGAATTTATGCCCTCTCAGGTGATTATTCTGAGCTAGAGGAAGAATCCCATCAGCATTGAGCATGCTTAAACCATTCAAGGCTTTATACACCTCTATCAGATCACCTCGCTGGTGCCTAGTCTCCAGACACTGTAATTTGCAAAACTTAAGCCTTTCTTCGTAAGAGCACCCCTTTGTTCCATTCACTAATCTTGTTGCCCTTCTCTGTACTCGTTCCAGCAGCTCTACATCCTTCTTGAAATGAGGCCTCCAGACCTGTATACAGTACTCTAGGTGTGGCCTGACCATCGCCTTATACAATGGAATAATCACCTCCTTATCCCTGCTGGAAAAATTCCTGTATATCATTGACAATACTCCATGAGCTACTCTTGCAGCCCGTCTGCACTGCTCAGAGAACTTCATATCTGCCTGCACAACCACCCCCAAGTCCCTTTCATTCTCTACCACTGTCAGTGTTGTACCACAGAGTTGATACGTTGCTCTGGGGTTGCTGTTTCCCATGTGTAGTACTTTACATTTGTCAATGTTAAACTTCATTTGCCACCTCTCAGCCCATCTGCTCAACCTTTCCAGATTCTGTTGCAGCAGCATAGTGTCAGTAGTGTCCTTGACAACCCTGCCAACCTTTGTATCGTCTGCAAACTTGGACATTAATCCCGATATACCATCATCAATATCATTTATAAATACAGAAAACAATAATGGACCCAACACTGAGCCCTGAGGGACTCCACTAATAACATCAGTCCACGATGAGCAGTGTCCATTGATTACCACTCTCTGTCTTCTCCCCCTCAACCACCCCTTTATCCATAGCAGCAATTTGCCTCCAATGTCACACTGCTCCAATCTGTGTAGCAGTCTTCCATGTGCAACAGTATCAAAAGCCTTTCTAAGATCCAAGTATATAATATCAAAGTTATTCCCTGCATCCAGTTCTTTTGTGACTGCATCATAGTATCCAATCAAGTTGGTCAGGCAAGACTTCCCCTTAAGCAAACCATGCTGTGTCTGAGCTATAACTGAAGTCTTGTCTAAATGATCCTGCAGTGCTTCTTTAACCAGTGCCTCCATTAATTTTCCTGGAACAGAAGTTAAGCTCACAGGTCTATAATTACTTGTGTCAGCCTTTGATCCTCCTTTGTGAATTGGGGTCACATTTGCACATTTCCAGTCTATGGGTACCTCCCCTGAGTCCAAGGAAGCTCTCATAATTATGGCTAAGGGTTTGCTTACTTCCTTTGCTGCCTCCTTTAATATAACTGGATAGATCCCATCCACCCCGGGTGCCTTTCTTGTGTTTATCTTCAACAGTTTCTCCTCCACTTTACTCCCAGTTATTTCAAGATTCTGTAACTTACTGCTAGAGTTGAATACACCTCTGGCATTCCCCTCGCTGAATAACTCCTCATGTGTGAATGTCGATGCAAAATATTCATTTAGTTTGTTAGCTACCTGAGCAGGATCATCAACACTTGACCCATCAATATCAAGTGGACCAATCTAATTCATCCCCTTCCTTCTAGAGTTTACATAAGTAAAGAACTCTTTGCTGTTTTTCTTTGCATCCCTTGCCAAGGATTTCTCGTAATCTGCCTTCGCCTGCCTAACCTCCTTTGTAACTTGGTTGCATATCAACTTGTATCTATCATAGGCTTCTGTGTCATGTGTTAATTTGTAAGTATCCCATGCATTTTTCTTCTCTGCCATATGCCTCATTAGTTCATCTGACATCCATTTTGGCCTAAACCTTGAACAATATTTCTTAGTTGGTATGTAAAGCCTAGTAGCTTCCAAGATAAGTTCTTTGAATGCTTCCCATTTTGAATTTGCTGTTGGTAACACATCTGTTGGTCCCACTGTATAGAATTTAAATACTGTCTCAGTCCATCGTAGTCGCCTTTACGGAAGCAATAACCCTTCCCTTTACCCCTAATGGTAGTTACCTCTTTGAGTAAATCCCACTTCAGCACACTGTGATCACTGCCACCTAGTGGTTCATTTATCTGCAGATTCTTAATGCATGAAGAATCACTGCTGATAATCAAATCAAGAGTATTACTCCCTCTAGTTGCCTCCCGAACATGCTGATGTAGAAAACAATCATCCAATAAATCCACAAAAGCCCTGCTAGTGTGTGAGTATCCAGCCCCCAAATTCCAGTCAATATCTGGGAAATTAAAATCTCCCATTATAAGACACTCTGATTTACTGGCCCACTCTATTTCCCTGTACAGTTCCTTATTATACTCATCAGAGTCATTAGGCCTATAGCACACTCCTACTCTCAATTTTGATCTCCCAATGTTTATGTCACACCAAACTGACTCCACACTGCACTGTCCAGCGATGTCGACTGGCTTCACTTCCTTGGTTTTTATGTGTTTCTTAACTAATAGCATAACACCTCCCCCCTTCCTATCCTGTCTATCCTTTCTCTAGACGTTGTACTCCCCAAATTGCAGTTCCGCATCCCTTATATCTGTGTGACACCACGTCTCTGATATCCCAACAATATCTGCCTTCGATGTTTTGAGCAATACCTCAAATTCATCAAATTTATTTACTAAACTCCTAGCATTGGTGTACACGCAAGTATACCTGCACCTGTTTCTATTCTTAGCTACCCTAACACAACCCATGTGTTTACTTGTACCGCAATGGCTCCCAGCAGTCTCTGAAATACCATGCATCTTGTTTTTCAGGCTTCTGCTCATTCTAATAGAAGCAGTGCAAGAATCTCTTTCAGCTCTGCCAGTGGCTACTGTCAATCTATTGGTCTTTGTCTCCCCCCAAGCTAGCAGTTTTCCGACCCACCTAACACTGCCTCGATAGCATCAGCAAATATTCTTGCACCCTTTCTATTTAAGTGTATCCCATCCCTGTAGAAGCAATCTCTCCTGTTAACAAGTACAGTCCAGGCAGAAAAAAATTCTACCTCTTGAGCCTTGCACAATCTTTCCAAGGCCGAATTGATCAACAAGGCTCTCATCATATACTCCCTCCTATCGTGTCTGGGCAGAATTGCAGACACTTTCAAATTCAACCCTAATTCTCGGCTTTTGTTCAACAGTGACCTGTACTTGTTAAGTAATTCTGCCGGTCTCCTACTCTTAATATTATTTGTGCCAACGTGTACAACTATATCACCTTTTGTGCCCTTAAAAGATGATATTCGCTCTACAACGTCATCAACCTTTGCCCCTGGCAGACATACCCTGGTCCTGTTCCACCTATCTTTTTTACAAAGCATGTTCCCCGTTTCCCTGACAATAGAGTCACCAACAACTACTAGTTTCTTCGGGACTAGCGCATTCTGCCTTGGGGGTTGTCTCTGTGTCACGCGATGCCCAAGTGCAAGCTCTGGCGTTGATGTGGGCAGCTGAGAGCTTGATGGGCCCCTCAATTTAGTTTCTTCGAGGGCATCCACGCTGTCCTTCAAGCTCTCATATAGGCCCATAAAAAAGCCGAGTTGTTGCCTGATATCGATACACTCCTTGCATCGCGCACACACAAAGACATCCCCCTTGGCAGTATCATGTCCCATACCCGATTGCTCTGCAAACATCAAGCAAACAGTGCATTTTATAAGGCTGTGAGTCGGACAACTGCCCCCCTCAGTTCTGCTCTGAGCCACAGCACTTCCATTAGCTTGAGCCTTTTGCTTTACTGCTCTGGTCTGAGTCATGATTCTATTAATTTATTAATTAATTATGTTATGTTATTAATTATATTACGTTTGTAATCTAAGTCATTATATGTATTTATTTAAACGTACAATTTAACTGCTAACGAAGTTCAACTAACGCTATCTAGTACGGTATATAACCTACGGTATATCTAGTACGGTATCACAATGGCGGGAAAGTTAATAACGGTAGCGGTAGTTACGAACACGTGGAAACCCTTACCGATACTTTTACAAGGCCGAGTAAAGAATAAATACACCAAATTAATCAAAAAATCACAAAATAATGTTATACTACTAAATTTAAATCAAAAGTTTTAGAAAAACAATAATTTCAAATCAATAAATAAGAAAAATCCACTTAGCGGCTTGGAACACGACTGTCACTAGTAGCCTCGTCAGCAGTCCAAACTGCTGACGAGGGAGTGTGACGCTGGAGTGTTATCCAACACTCCACTTTCAAATCTCGTCTTTTATCTAAACCTTGGTTTTTCAATAATCAGTCCAAATCAGTCCAAACTAGAGTTTGAACAGGCTAAGAGTAGAAAACTTGCTTCTTGCCCTAATGGTAGCCAAGCATTCTGGCCTCTTGCCAAAGTTATTGGCCGCAACTTTTACCCTTCTCTGCTCCCACCTCTGTCCAAACCAGATGGTTCTGTTGTCACTTCAGCCAAGGATAAAGCTGACCTGCTAGCATCCCATTCTTCTTCAAACTTATGTATTAATGATCTTGGTAAAACACCTCCCACCATTCCCAACATGCTCCATTCAATACCTCCTGTGGTCTTCCGTCAAAAGGATATCAGAAGAATTTTGATAAATCTTGATGCTAAGAAAGCTCCAGGTCCTTATGGTATTTCTCCACTTGTTCTCAAAACCTGTGCTCCTGAACTTACTCCTATTCTTTGCCACCTTTTTTAACTTTCTTATTCCAAAGGTGTTTTTCCTTCTGCTTGGAAATTTGCTAATATCCAGCCAGTTCTTAAAAAGGGTGACAAATCCTTCCCATCCAATTATCATCCCATTGTAATTACTTCTACTCTTTCTAAAGTAATGGAGAAATCAATTAACCGCCAACTCTTAAACTACCTAGAAATCTTCCGTCTGATCAACAATCGCCAGTATGGATTCCGTCAGTGTCGATCCACTGGTGATATTCTCACTTATGTTACCCATTTATGGACTAATTCAATGGAAAGGTTCGGTGAAGCGCAAGTAGTTGCTCTTGACATCTCAAAGACTTTTGATCGTGTTTGGCATAAAGGTCTTCTAAACAAGCTTCCATCTTATTGTTTACCAACTCTTCAGTTGGTAAACAATAAGATGCAGAATATACAGACAGACTATACCCAGATCCTAAACAAACAGGATATACCCAGATCCCTGACAACTGTTTTTAGTAATAGGTTATCCAGTTTTCTCTCTGATCACTCACTGAGGGTGATGGTAGCTGGCTCTCTGTCTTCTAACTTCTCCACTTATGCCGGGTTCCCCCAAGGTTCAGTTCTTTCACTCTTGTATATTAATGACCTAATTCTATTGACTGGAAATCGTATCCATAGTTTTGCCGATGATAGCACATTGCATTCAACTTTCCATTTTGAGAAACCTTGTCCTGATCAATCAGCTTCAACTTCTCGAAAATCTGCTACCAATTCCTTAAATGCCGATCTTCAGGTAATTCTCCAGTGGGGCAAAGACAACTTAGTTGATTTCTACCCTTCTAAAACTCAGTCTTGTCTTATATCTCGCTAAAAGGATTCTTCTGCTCCTATGCTTATCTTTAGTGACACTCTGATTTCTAGGAAAAATGATCTCTTTGGGGATTACCCTGACTTCTAATCTCTCTTGGCACAAGCACATTACAAATATTGCTTCCTCTGCATCTAAAAAACTTGGTTTTCTCTTTCGGTCTCGGCGTTACTTTTCTTCCAAACAGCTGCTCACTCTGTATAAATCGCAAATCCGCCCTGCCATGGAATATTGTTCCCACATCTGGGGTGGTGCCCCCCAAAACCTCTCTCAGGCTTCTTGATTCCATTCAGAAGAGGGAATCAAGATTAATTAATGATTCATCTCTAACAGAGTCTCTCCATTCGCTTTCTCATAGATGTACTGTTTCTGCTGCATGCCTCGTCTATAGATACTTCCATGGGCACTGTTCTTCTGAATTGGCTTCTATAATTCCTGCTCTCTCTTTCAAAACAGTCCAAACACGTGCCGCCACCAGTCAACATCCATTTACTGTCCAACTTCAAACCCACAGAACCAACTTTTCATCTTCCTCATTTATTCATTCAACTGACGTTTTCTGGAACAACCTTCTTTAATACGTATTTCCTGAAAATTACAATGTACAGAAGTTCAAGTCCAATGTCAACAAATATCTTCTTTCGTCTTCTCAACCTCCAACCCAAGCACGGTACTAAGTACTATAGGTTCTAATATCTCTCGTGTTTGGGGTTCACATAAAAAAAAAGAAAAAAAAAAGAGGCCGTACACTAAAACCCAAGTCAGAACAGTTGGCCAAACAGTCAAGTCATGTAAATTTCAAAGCGACAGATGGTTGTCTCGATGGAAATGTAGACATGACATTCGTTACAAAAAAGCATACAGTGAGAAGAACAGTGCTGAGCAATGGAAATTTGAAAACCTGCTAGAGTTGCATAAAAATTTAGTGAGGATGACTTTAACAATGCCAATGAAACAGCTGTATTATCGTGCTACGCCAGATGGTTCCCTGAGCTGTCAACACATAACACTGTTCGGTTGAAAGAAAGCAATGGATCGTGTAACAGTGTTGAGCTACTGAGCTGCTGAAACATGTCAGGAAACGATAAACTCAAACTTTTGGTTATTGGTAAAAGTGCTAAACCTCGTTGTTTCAAGGAGCTTACAATAGACAGTTGGAAGTTTCGTATTATGCCAATAAAACGTGGATCATCACATATTTTTTTACAAAATAGCTAATGAACGGGGATGCAGAACTGCAATGGAAATCCAGAAAAATTCTATGTTCATATTGGACAACTGCAGAGCACACCCTAATATAGATAGTTTAAAAAATATTGAACTGGAATTTTTACCCCTTAACGCCACATCTCACATACAGCCTATGTACGAGGGAATTATAAAAAATTTGAAGACCTATTATTGAGGAAAGCTGGTTAATCACATCCTTGAAACAATTGGGGAAAATTTGACATCTTCAAAATCAATAGAAATTAGTGCAAACGTTTCAATGATAAAAGCTGTACAATTTATTGCCAATAGCTGGTGAGGAATAAGCAGCAAAACAATTCAAAATTGTTTTGCTAAATGTCCTTTCATGACTAATTGTGATTCACACACGATGAGCTGTACAGAAAATGAAATGTCTTTGGAATTGCAACATGTCCAAAATTGTGAAGAATTTTTAAGGATTATTGACGATAACCGTCAATGCCACAATAAAAATGAATATTATGAGGAAATAATTATTATTATCATTATTAGCCATATGGTGCAAGGAAGCCTGAGACTTATGGTGCACCAAGCAAAAAAAAAAAAAAATCGCATCAATCAAATTGTGGCAAAACACTCAGAGACACCAGAAGACCATGAAAATGAGGACGATGATATACCTAAGCGAATGACTAACCAGGATGCCAGGAAATATATCGCTGAACTGAGATGCTATTTCATGCAGGAAAGCAATGAAGGCAGTCTTTTATCAGCATTAGATACCTGCACCGACTCTGTTCAGTTCCAGTCCATAAAGAGACATTTGATAATTTTTTTTCAAAGTAAAAACCCTTAAGTAATGTGTAACCTTTGCTTGACACAGACGTTATTATGTACTGTATCTTCATTTTACATGCACACATTTTGTTTCCTTTTAGCTTTAGTTATTTTTTAATAAATGTTTGTACCAATATAACTTAAATACAGTGTGCTTTTTTTAAATGCCACTTTCCTTTTATTTTATACCTTTTTGCCTCTGTTATAAAGTGTGTTTCAGCTTGTTGGTTAAAATTTCACTTAACTGGGACAGCCACTTAATTGGGCCAAAGTGATTAGTCTCGATGTGTCCCAATTAACCAGAATCTGCTGTACCTGGATTTTAGGAAAGCTTTTGATACTGTTGCACATGGAAGACTACAATAAAAGCTAGAGTAGTATGGTTAAGGCAAGTTGCTGCTATGGATAAAGTGTTGGTTGAGAGGGAGAAGACACTATGGTAATCAATGGACACTGCTCTTCATGGACTAATGTTATTAGTGGAGTCCCCAGGGTTCAACATTGGGCAAATTTTGTTGTTTTCTGTATTTATCAATGATATTGATGAAAGTATATCGGGCTTACTTTAAGTTTGCAGATGTTACGAAGATTGGTAGGATGTTAACAACAGTAAGGAAGGTACACTACTTCAACAGGATCTAAAAAAGTTGAGCAAATTGGCTGAGAGGTGGCAACTGAAGTTTAACATTAACAAATGCAAAGTACGGGGTAGCAGTAACCCCAGAGTAATATACCAACTCGGTATGTTACTCTGCAGCAATAATTCAGACACAGCATGGGTTTGTTAAGGGAAAGTCTTGTCTTACAAATTTCATAGGATATTATGATGTAGTTACAAAGGAACTGGATGCAAAAAATAATTTTTATATCACATATTTGGATTTCAGGAAAGCTTTTGACACTGTTGCGCATGGAAGACTATTGTACAAATTGGAGCAGAATGGTATTAAGGGTAAGTTGCTACAATGGATAAAAGGATGGTTAAGTGGGAGAAGACAGAGGGTGGCAATCAATGGGTCTGCTCTTTGTGGACTAATGTCATTAGTGGAGTCCCACAGGGTTCGGTGTTAGGTCCACTGTTGTTTTGTACATTTATCAATGATATTGATGAAGCTATATCAGGCTTAATGTCGAAGTTTGCAGATGATACAAAGGTTGGCAGGGTTGTTAATGACAGTAATGGCACTGTGCTACTGCAACAGGATCTAGATAATTTGGGCAGATGGGCTAAGAAGTGGCAACTGAAGTTTAACCTTGACAAATGCAAAGTACTGCATATGGGTAGAAGTAACGCCAGAGAAATGTACCAACTGTGTGGTACTACACTTAAGGTGGTAGAAAATGAAAAAGACCTGGGAGTAATTGTGCAGTCAGATATGAAGTTTTCTGAGCAATGCAGACAGGCTGCCAGGGCAGGTCATGGGGTTTTGTCAATGATATATAGGAATTTTGCTAGCAGGGAGAAGGAGGTGATTGTCCCTCTGTATAAGGCAATGGTTGGGCCACGCCTTGAGTATTGTGTACAGGTCTGGAGGCCTCATTTTAGGAAGGATGTAGATTTACTTGAGCGTGTACAGAGAAGGGCAACAAGTTTGGTTAGGGGAATGAAGGGATCCTCTTACCAAGAGAGGCTTAAGTTCTGCTAATTGCAGTGGCTGGAGACTAGGCACCTGCACGGTGATCTGATTGAGGTGTATAAGGCCTTGAATGGGTTCTGCACGCTGAATTCTGATGGGATCCTTCCACTTGTTCAGATTACGAACCTAAGGGGGCATAAATTCAAATTGAGAAAGGACAGATGTAGAATAGATGTGTGGAAATTTGCCTTTAGCCAGAGGGTGGCTAATTGCTGGAACAAACTTCCATCTGTCGTTGTGGAGGTTGATAGGTTGAATAAATTTAAGGAGAAACTGGACAGGCATTTGGAGGGAATGGTGTGATTTTTTTTTTTTTTTTTTTTTTTTTGGCTGATGCTGAATAAGCTCATAAACTTGCTTTCTTGCATTACATACCACTTCCATTTACATACCACTACTACACTCAGTGAAGTCGAGAATGAAAAAGAACTGGGGATAATTGTGCAGTCAGATATGTATTATGAGCAGTGCAGACAGACTGCAAGAGTAGATCATGGGGTCTTGGTAATGACATATAGGACATATTGATAATGACATATAGCTAGCAGAGATAAGGAGGTGATTATCCCACTGTAAAAAGCAGTGGTTAGGCCACATCTTGAGTACTGCATACTGGTCTGGAGGCCTCATTTTAGGAAAGATGTAGAGCTGCTAGAAATAGTATAGAGACGGCTAAGGATATTAGTGAGTGGAATAAAGGATTAAGTTCTGCAAATTGCAGTATCTGTAGACTAGGCACCTGCAAGGTGATCTGATTGAGGTGTATAAGGCCTTGAATGGTTTGTGCACGCTCAGTGCTGATAGGATTCTTCCTCTTGCTCAGAATCTGCACCTAAAGGAGCATAAACCCAAACTGAGGGCAGACAGTTGAAGAATAGATGTGCGGAAATTTGCCTTTGGTCAGTGGTTGATTGCTGGAACAAACTTCCACCCGTTTTTGTTGAAGTGAATAGCTTAAATAAATTCAAGGTATAACTAGACAAATTATTGGAGGGTATGGATAACAAAATGGAAAGGGTTGCTTTCTTGCATCCTTTACCACTACTAATGCTATACCATCTTTGGGAAGTTTCTTTATTTGAGGTCCAAAGGAACTTCATTCTTTAAGTTTTGCAGCTGATTATGGATAAAGAACAAAGTAAGTTCTGCCACCTAAGGGAAGCATTTTCTGATTAAATTGGGAACACTTCTCTTAAGTAGTAGAATTAACTTCCTTCTTTATCCAAGGCCTTGACAAAATTCTTCATTATTGTAAGCTTTATATGCAAAGGTGGAAGAACCTTTTTGGTTAAATCAGTGGAACAGATTTTAAATCACATCCTGTGATAAAAATTCCTCCCTCATTTCCCACTTCTTACACATGTTTTTTTGTTGCAAAACTGTCCCACAAACATAGAAATAACAGTACTTTGTGAATCCTTGATATAGATCAATGTCAATTATCTTATTCAATTTAATTACACCTTAAGATGACGACCACAGACATTCCACACAAAGTCATGGTACTTGAATGCACTAAGGAACTTGGACATGACTTTCATATGTTTCTTACAAGCCTGAAAGCGTTTCAATACTTTCAAATGTGACATATAGAAACTGATGGGAATGTATCTCCATTGTGCAGCAAAGATGCTTTAAAAATTAACTCTGAGGCATCAATAAATACACATCATTTATTAGATATCAGCAGACTTATGGATGAACTGGATAATTCAGAAAGTCCACTAATATCTTCACAGAAAAATGTACCATCTTCCATAATGAAGTATTTTAAAAGTACTTTGGGACATTTTCAATGTACTGAAATATTAGTTTCTGTTTCAAGTAACTTCCACGATCGTAACCCATAGCCAAGGAATTCTGATCTCTAGATAAATTTAAAACACAAACTAAGTCAACTCAACTTTTCTTTCCTAATTAATTGTGGTGTATTATAATTTTTTGGTCATCAGTCCATGTTTGTTGAAGGTCTAGCAAAGTCTGTAACACAAGAATCTTCATTATATTCATCACTGTTTCCTTTATCTCATGATTTTGGGGTATCAGGTATTATTAGGAGGTTTCCATTATGTGGAACAGGCCTTATGACAGATGTTAGGATATCTGATCCTGTATTTACTTTTTCTGGACATACTTGGTATTATTATCATGCAGAAATAGAAATCATCAATGTGGTTGTGTACTTCTTGCCACATCACATGATGTTTCCACTTAGCCACATCCTCATTTTGGTGCAGGTGATCTGACACTTAAGTGGAACCCTAGTTTTGTCTAATCAGTTTTGTGCAATCAAATTACAAAGAATATATACATTTAGTAATACTGTGTGGAATTTCTTCCTCTGAGTTTTTGCTGTAAACCATCCACGTAGCAGAAATTGTCAGAGTAATTCAACATTCTGTTTAAGCATTTTAACAAAAAAAAAACCAACAGAAACATTATGCAGATAGTGCTTTGCATGGACTCACATTAACCCCTCCCATCTCTTTCATAATGCAGCATGACTGATATCTTTTGATACCAATCGTGATGATTAAAATGGGCATCATTGCAATTTCATCGATGAGCAAGGTCCAATTTTCCTTACATTTCCAGGTTACAACTCAAAAACAGTATTCACAGGCCGGCTACTAGATAGACCACCAGACCGAACCTATTGATAACTCTCTAGGAGGTGTCTGGATCAACTAGTGTATAATCTCACTGCCCCTGCTCTGCCGGATAACTGGAGGGAGACCAAGCAGTGTGTATGCAGGGGATGCATGGGGGGAGTTGCCTTGTTGAGGCCACATTATGTCAAGGAGCTGGATATATTCTTACCATGTGTGCACCCATGCCCAAAAATTTCATTACTTCATTTAACATGTCCTCCAACCTTCTCTTACTAATGAATACATCATGGATAGCCAAACGAAGAAAACAAACTTATCTGTGAAAAGATTTAAACCTCCCAAACACTTTCTCATTCATTTCATAAAAATACATGGTCTCAGTTTCAATTATGTCCATTTCCATTTATATTCTACCATGCCTCACATACTTTTACTGACAGAATCCCAATTATGAGCTGATTCAAGCACTGCCCATCTCTGTTGTCCTAATCATCATTTTCCAATTTCAATTTAGGTTCCCATATGCATGTGTCATCTGAAAACAAGTAAGACACTATTTGCATTTATTTCACTCAAACCATTTAACCCTTGACTGGACACAATAGTGGCAAATATCCACCAAAGCAACTTAAATTTAAAAATAAAAACATCTATTAAATCAGAGGTTCCCAAACTTTCTCGGTTCACAGCTCCCTTAGTGTCTCAGTAATGTTTTCACAGCACCCCTAGGCCAAAAGAAATACCTAACAGTTACGTTTATTAAGTAGTTAGATCCAAACAACTTAATAGCCATTGGAAAAAATAATACACATAAATTGAAAGAAAAATAATATTTTTATGTCATTCTTAAATAACCATAATTATTTACTAATGGGATGTGTGCTCCTTTTGGGCACTGCACAAATTCTCAAACCTTGGTGCAGGTGATCACACCTACACCAAGATTGGACACCACAACTCTCATTTCCCGTTTCACTTTGATTTTCATGTAATACTTGCTTTTTATGAGAGCAACTGCTGAAAACTCAGCTTCGCAAAGATATGATGTACCAAATGGAATTAGGATTCACTGAGCTTTAGAAGTGGATATTCATCTTTGGTTATTATCCAAAACTGAGTTAGTTCGATACTACCAAATTTTGTTATTAAAGCCTTATCACAAGAGAACTGAATAAGATTTTCTTTTTCTGTAGAGGTATATTCAGATTGGGCCTTAGCCTTGAATGGGTCTTGGATCCATGCAAACTTTTCCATATTTTCTGGAAAGTATTTTTCAAACCAGTCACTGAGCTGTTAGGTGTTCCTCAAAAACAGATTTAAGTTTGTGGGTCAAATAAACATTACTGGATGTAACAAACTGCTGCAACAGTGGGAAAGTCTTTGCAACCATCTTCTATGAGTTCCAGAATGTGTGTGTTGCTTCCTTGCAGCACGAGATTCAATGCATTCCAGTTTTCGAAAAGATCACACAGGTATGATAATTTTTCAAAATATCAGTACCCAAGAAGTTTTGGCACATCCATGTTCTTCTTCTTCAAGATAACAGTACAGTTCCTGTTGTAATTCGAACACATTAGACAGCACGTTGCCACAGGAGAGCCATCGCGAGCTACAGTAGTACAACTAAGATGTATGCTCAGATCCATGTCCTCACACAGTTTTTTTTAAAAAAACTTTGCCTCTGTGGCCAAGTTTATATAAAGTACACTTTCAATGACTAGGTTCAGTGGAGAACTCAGTTGCTTTGACGAAGGGCTTTCCTGTGGATTATCACTGAGTCCACAGCACATCAACAGCTTTGTTTTGTATGAGTGCCTGCAATCCTCCACAACAGCCAGACAGAGAGCGACCACCATCGGTACAGACACCAATGCACTTAGTCCAGTCTAAGTTGTTTTCACACATAAAAGGGTCAACGATCTCAAACAAGTCTTTATACCTGCAGTGATACTTTTACAAAAGAGAAAGTCTTCCACAATTTTGTCACCATCCACGAACTGTGTATAGCAAATCAAATGACATCCTTGTTACTGCCCATCGCCTGATCTAGCTGTAACCCGAATTCCTTTCCTTTCATTTTTTCATTTAGCTGATCATTGAGGCCTTCGGTTATGTGTTGGATTCAACGACTGATAGTATTGTTGGATAAAGGTGCCTTTGAAACAAGTCTTCCCATAGATGCCCCAACCATAATGTTGACCATATCCACTGCAGCCAGTAAAATTATTTCTGCGATGGTGCGAGGCTTTTTACACTTCGCGACCTTATATGCCACCTTGTAGGACACAAGAAAAGCATTGCTTAGTATTGATGCTTGTTTAAAAAATGTACCTTTTTGTTCTTTAAACTTTCTGGTAAATTAATCATGGGATTTACTAGCCATGTTAGGATGATTAGTCTCTAAGTGGAATTTTAGTTTACTTGGAAGCATGCCCTCTAGAGCCAAAACTTTCAGACATAATACACACTGAACGCTCTTCATGATTGACATCTACCAAAGTAAAACCAAAGTCTAGATAAGTATCATCATATTTCCAATATTTCCGTTTCTTCTCAACTTTGCTACTGGTCTGTGGTTCTTCATCCTTTTCTTCACTCCCATATGTCTTGTTAATGTTCAAAATTCTTTCCATTTTCATGCACAAGAACTAAAAATCAACAAAATAATTCACTGAATTTTGCTAGAATTCGTTGACACTTGATCAAAACGCTCTGCAGTTACTTCAATTACTGATGGACCCTGAGAGTCGACAGGTATTTATATACAAATTCTAAGAAATGAAAAGTTTAAGAAGTTACTGGCGTAGCCGAAAGTACAAGTAAACAAAAACATATGAAGCATTCGAGAATGACACCCAAAGGAATGTAGTGTAATCTAATGTTGAAACTATGAACTACCTCGAGCTAGTAGTTTGTGCGGTGTCCAACAGATGTCGAGTATTGCTGTGCTTCCTTCGAAAATTTAAAATATCCCACGGTGTCCTGGGATGCCACAGCACACAGTTTGGGAACCACTGTATTAAATTGACAACAATGTGAATTTTAGTATTCCTTCATTATTAGTTTGAATTTGATCTGTAGCATTAATAATTCTGTTGCACATATTTGGCAATAAAAAATAATAAAGGGGAGTTTTCGTTAAGATTTGTGAAGCCAATATTTGCATATAATTACCATATGCTCTAGATCAAGAATTTTAAAACTTGAGGCATCTAACATTCAAAAAGAAGATGTAAGTGCAATGTCTGATCAAGAAAAGTAAACGGATATACTCGCTAGAGTCAGATGTTTATATCTGAAGTACGTTTCTTAGTAGAGTCATCATCACAGCAGACAGTGTTTGATTTTTGCTTCTTTCAAGTTTTCTTGCCAACGGTGAAGGTAATGGCCAAATACAGGAATTAAAAGATATGTTATGGAAAGTGCATATGTACAAGTCAGAGGTGGATTTTATTTTAAAAAAATTAAATGAAAATACACATTTTAAATATAAAAAATGGTATTTTATACTTCTAATGTGTTCAGTAAAGGTTTTAAGACACTTAAATTAGGTCTTCTCACAAATCTCTAGTTTCCAGACACTATTGAGCATCACGGAATTAAAGCCTTTCTTGGTAAGATACCTTTTCATGGCCATGACTTACCTTGAAGCTCATCCCTGCACCCATACCATAAATGACCTACCTTACCATAAATACATATCTTTTCTGGAGAAGATTCTGATTTTTTTCTCAGCATAAGCATATACTGATTATTCTGCACTACTCCTCTTCTGAAAATAAGCTAACATTGTAGAAGTCATAACTCCCTACCATGAAATACTGCTCCCATATTGATATATCCCATGAAATACAATTTATTTAAAAACCCTTCACTCTATTTGAAAGAGTACTCTGGCTAATTAACAATCCCTCTCTTACAAATTTGCATACAGTAGAAACAAGCATTGACTGCAGTGCACTCACTACTTGTTCACTATAGCACTCTACATATTTTGATACCATTGATCATGCAATATTTCCTAGAATAGTTACCCTACTAATGGGTAACCTAAAAGAAGTTACCTTTAGTAGGCATTTGGAGGTCTGAGATTTTTCCCATTGAAAAAAAAAAAAACTTTAATGCACTTTAATTTTTCAATCAACTGTAATTACAATTTTTAATAGCAAAATCAAGTAACTACACCTTCAAAGGTGTGGTTCCTTGATTTGGCTATTAAAATTGACTTATAGAATTCATATTTTAATTTAAAAAAAATGGATTAACTGCCAGCCAACCTAGAAATTCAGCAAAGCACTTCTCATTTATGCAGTGGTGAGCTGTGAATATTTTAACAATGGGCTTGGAGTTTTCCAACTTTCTACAGAGTAAATTTGATCGGTCACGGAAGTGATATCATCTGCGGCTTCCACCAGAGGTGCTTCCACACTTGTACTACTAGTAGTATGATTAGAGCGCATGACACTTTTTTTGTGACCAGCATGATATCTCGAGACGGGCCGATTCGGGGGGGGGGGGGGGGGGGGGGTGGACACATGAGGCTTATTACCCCCTTAACCAAACATGCGTATAAGTGAAGGGGCCCCTGCCTTCCCTTACAATGATACTGGAATGTTGCGATGATACTTTAAAACGTCATGCCTTCCCTTATGATGATAACTGGATACAATAGTGTCTGGAGTTCTAACTTTTTAGAATTCTTGAATAGTATGATGTCACAATCATTCTTCCTGAAGTTACTACTGCAGTAAGTATGACTGCTACGATACAAATACAGTCAATTCCGGTTATTTGGGACACATCGGGACTAGTTCATTTCAGCCCGATTAATTTCGGCTGCCCCAATTATCCAAAGTTTCACATAAATAGTTAAAAATACAATGGACCCCCGCTTTACAATTGGTTCACTGTACAATCAAATCGCGTTATGATGGAGTTACCATAGTGAAGTACCGTTCACTATATGATGGTAAGCGCTGGTCATTGTGATCATGTTTGTGAACTGAATTTTAATTGTATTAAACAACAATTCTAATTAGTAAAAATAGGAGGAATATCATCCACAGGCTATAAAAGTAAAGATATATTAAGCACAAATTTACCCTTTATTACCTTACCAATTAAAAAAAATGAATGATACGTGAAAATCGGAAGAATATACGTGACAATCGGAATAACTACATACTAACTAGTTGACATTTCTGTTCATTGACATTTGTGGGTGGGGGTTAAAATTTAAAACAGTAAAAAGATAACAAAGAACACGGCAGAACACACAAATTGGAAGTAACACTTCCGTTATGAATTTAAAAATTGCTTAATTTTTGATTTAATTACAGAGGTCAGACTGTAATTAAATCAAAAATGAAGCAATTTTAAAATTCATAACTGATCGATTGCACCATTAAAATGCTGGGGATGGGGCCCCGCTTGTCCCACCATAGTTTCAGCTCTGGATACTCAATAATTGAATTTAGGATTTCATTTGGAAAATAAATGATCGTCTCAACAATGGGCTCTCGCGAGCCCACTATAGCTCACCACTGCATTTATGACAAGAAAAAACTTTGAAATTGTGTCTGTTTCTTGTCGCTAAAGTTATTTTTTATGCTCAAAATTATTTTGCATATCTATATTAATTTTCTGTTTTTTTTTTTTTTTTTTTATATGGTCACATGTATTCTGGGTACACATCTGTAAAATGCAACAATCATATGCATCAATCCCTGCATATTATAAAAATGTATACTTTATACAAACATCCTTCTGTCTGGTAGTGCTATGGGAAAGGGAGTATCTAATTAAACAAAGTTTACTGAAGTATAGTTAATAATACTTCTCTTTAGGAACTGTCGTTTTTCTGACAGTTCCTAAAGAGAAGCTTTTAGTGGCGCAAATGATGCAAAAAAGCAAGCTTATATAGCATCCGCCAAAAAAAAAGAAAAAGTGCACGCTTCATCTATCCATGCCCTCCAAGAATTTTTCTAGCCCTTCCTTGAATTATCAAACCATTTGCTTCCACAACAATTCAATCAACCACTGACTGAAAGAAAACTTACACACATCTGAATGTGACATTCAGTTTATTCCATCCATTTACTGCCTTGAACAGCACAATCATATCACTCCACAGGTGCCTAGTCTTCAAACGCTGCAATCTTAAGAACTGAAGCCTTTCTACATAAGAGCACCCTTTTGTTCAATTCACCAACTTGGATGCCCTTCTCTTCACCCATTCCACCAGATCTACATCTTTTCTACAGTGAGACCTCCAAACCTGTATACAATACTCAAGATGAAGCCTAAACATGGCCTTGCACAAAGGGATAATCACCTCATTATCACACTTCTGCATTGTTCAGAAAATTTCATATCTCACTACATAATTACCCCTAGGCCTTTTTAAAACATTTTACACTACCCTAAGTGTAGTACCACAGTTGACAAGTTACTCCGGGATTACTGCTACCCATATGCAGTAACAAGCATTTGTCAATGTTAAAGTTCAACTGCCATTTCTCAGCCCATCGACCAAATTTTCCTAGATCATGTTGCAGTAGCTCACCCTGATTACTGTTATTAACCACCCTAATAAAACTTTTGTATCAACTGCAAAATTAGACATTAAGCCTGATACTTCATTGATATCTTTAATAAATACTGAAAACAGCAGCAAGCCCAGCAGTGAATGTTGGGGTATACTACTAACATTAGGCCACAATGAGCAGTGCCCATTGATTGAACCAGTCTATGTTCTTCCACTTAACCATCCCTTTATATATAGCAGTAATTTGCCTTTAATTCCACATTGCTCCAGTTTGTGTTTTATGGGCAACATTCTTTAAGCTTTCCTGAAATCCAAGTACAGGCGGGCCTCGATTAATTCATCCCGCGAGCGCATCGCGCAAAACGGAAACGCGTTAATCGAATATAATAACCAATAGGAAAAATTATAATTGGTCCTTGACCTTCTGGAATATCCATAAAGAATTTTAAAAATAGCTTTTAAATAACTTTTTAAATGTATATAATGTAAAAGATAATGAAAATAATTATGGAATTAAATGTTTATTGCATAAAACAGCAGTTCCTAAACTGTGCACCGCAGAATATTTAAAATTTTCAAGTGAAACACAGCGATACATGACATCGGTCGGACACCGCGCGAACTACTAGCTCGAGGTAGTTCACAGTTTCAGCATTTCTTATTAAGTTGTTTGGACCTAACTACTAAACAAAACTGTTAGGTATTTCTTTTGGTCTGGGTACGCCTTGAAAAAATTACTGAGACATTAAAGGCGCCGTGAACCGAGAAACTTTGGGAACTTCTGACATAAAATACACAATGAAGAAATTACTGTTGCGGAAATATTTGAACAGTGTTGACTTTCTCTTTTCATTAATCAATTTCTGATAGCTGACAACAATCTTCTCTGGGCCCTGGCAAAATAAATATCACAGAGAACATCAAACCTTTTGTTTGAGGTTCTATGCAATACGAAAGATTTCATCTAATTCTTTTACCATTATCTCCTTCGTGGTAACTGGCTCATCTAAAATTTTGAATTTTTAAATGCAAGTCTGCATTGACTTTTTTAGCAGGAGACAAACACGTCTTCTTCCAATGGTTGATGGAACACACCGAGGCGGGCAGCAGGCAAACGTTTGTTTATTGACCGTACGACTCGCGATAAGCTTAATGCACGATTCAAATCATTTTCAACTATCGCATAAAAAAAAAAAGATCGCGTTAACTGGAAATTTGCATCATGTAAAGTGGTCATTTTTCAAATAGCGTTAACCGAATATCGAGTTAATCGAACTCACGTTATGTGAGGCCTAGCTGTATATGATAACAAAATTATTTTTCGCATCTAGTACAGTAAAAGTCCAAAAATCCAGACTGCTCAGGGACTGGATCAGTCTGGATTTTCTGATTTTCAGGAAATACTTTTAAAATTCAAATTTAAGACGGAATAAAGAAGAGATGACCAGGTAAATTTTGACAGTTTATTCGTTAGCAAATAAAGCATGCTTCATTTATCGAAACAAGGAGTTTTAAAGAAAAATAAAGTTAACATCTGAAAAAGATGTAAACAAAAATTTTCAACACAAAAAAAAAAAAAAAAAAAAAAAAGCACGTAATGCTTGAAATCGGGTTTATTAATTATTTGTTTTTAGTTTATTGATGAAACATTTTCATATAAAATACACAGTTCAAAAAACAAACAAATATTTATTCATTCTTTTCCACGATTTCTGTTGTATCTGTTGCACGGCTTGTGGATGGAACACTTACAGCTTCTACTCTATCTGCTGCATTGCTTGATGCTTCTATTGCTTTCTTTAAATACTTTCATATATCATCTTGTTTATGACTATAATTTCTTTATGATAAAATTATTATTCACCATGTGCATATGCATGATGTCTTGAACACTAAGGCTATGGTTCTGTTCCAAAAATTTAATAACCGTTTCAATGGACTTTTCTGCATTAACCCAAAATACCTTTTCTTCTTCAACTTTGCGTTTTCTTCACCAGATTCTTCTGAATAATTCTCTTCTATCTTATCAGGAGTTATAATGCTTTGAACAATTTCTTGATCAGTGAAAGTTGCTGCAACTTCAACATCGTCTTCAGTGCATATCCACTCTTCCATGTCATCAGCATTAAGTTTGCGTAGAGGGTTGTCTTTCATACATAATTTAACGGTTTCTATCAGCTCTTTCACTTCAGATGCCTTCAGCTTGATGTGAATCCTTATTTGGTCAGATTGTAGATCTGCAAACATCACATTCGGCCATAACTTTCAACACGCTCTTAAAAGAGTTACAGGCCTGACTGCATTCCATTCAGTCTCAAGTGAAAATGTTGCATTTTTGATTGTAAAACTACGTTGAAATTCTGAAGAGTCGACATTCTTATGCATCATTTTTATCATAAAATCATTTTTACAGTGACATTTAAAGTTCCTAATGACTCCTTGATCCACGGGTTGAATTAATGGTGTTACGTTTGGTGGCAAGTAATATGCAAAAATATTCCAGCAATCAGACACTAATTTTCATTCATGCAGGTCAGCGGGCCCTACAGTTGTCAAGAAGTTGCAGGCACTTTGTATTTACAGGCGTCTGATTTTCTTGAACAAACCAATCGCGAAATATATCTTTGTCCATCCAAACATTCTTTTGGGCTTTACAGGTCACAGGTAAGTGCACAATTCCTTTGAAGGCCCGTGGGTGTTGAAATTTGCCCATCACCGAAAGCCTAATTTTATGCTGACCATTAGCACACATAAGAATGGTTACTCTTTCCTTATTAAGCTTAAACCCTGTTGCATTTCGTTCTTGGTTTGCAGCCAAACTTTTTGTGAGCAAACACTTCCAGTAAACTGCTGTTTCATCAGCATTATAAATTTGATCAGCTGTAAGGGCATAGTCAGATACAATTTTTTTTCAAATGTTGCACTATATTCTGTTGCTGCTTGCGTATCAGCCGACTGCCTTTCTCCAGCAATATCTGTCTAATACCATGACAAGCCTTGAAATTCCTAAGCCATCCATCACTAAATGTGCACTCTGATTCAATGTTCATTTGCTCCTTAAAAGACCTTGCTTTGGCAATAAGCATCGACCTAGAAATTGCTATACCTTCTGACCGTTTTTAATAAAAACCATTCGTACATTTTATAGAGATTCTCTAATTTTGACCGACGTAAACTTTTTCTCTCAGCAATTTTACTGTAAGGCTCAGATGAGGCTGTGAATTCTAGAATTTTATTCTTTGACTTTTTTATATCGTAAATTATAGACTTCCAAATGTTGTTTGTTTCCATTAGAACGGCATTGCTCACACCACTTTCTAGTTTCTTAATTATTTCATTTGTCACTCAATTTCAACATGTTCTTTCTTTCTCTTCACATCATGAAGTTTATCTATTTTATGAGCCATTATTATGGGCTTGTAAATAGGTATGCTATATATGGTTAATGGAAGGAGTAGGACAAAAATTATAGCGTTGCCATGGTTTGATTGCTCGTTTCAAAAGGGTGACCATGAGCTCACTTGTTGTCGCTGTCCATCTGTGGCACTCACGCATGTATACACACGCACACAAGTCCACTAAATTTAAAAAGTTTGTGAGTTTTCGAAAAGTCCATATTCTCGGGTGGTGTAGATTTCCGGCATCCAGATTTTCGGACTTTTACTGTATATGTGCATTCCTATCTAGATGATCCTCCATTTATTTTTTAATCAGACTCCATTATTTTTACTGGAAGAGAAGTTAAGCTAACAGGTTTGCAATTATTTGTGTCAAACATTAATACCCCTTTGTATATTTTGTAGAACTCCAGTCAAAAGGGAACTCCCTGAATCTGAAGATGGTCTGATAAGTATAACTAAGGTTTCGCTTACCTCCTTCGCTGCCTCTATTAATATAACTGGAAAGATCTCATCCACTTCAGGTGCTTTTCTATATTCAGCTTCAACAATTTCTCTTCCACTTTCCACTTAGTTATGACAAAACCATTTAGCTGCCTGTTAGATTTTTATGAACTTCTGGAATTCCCTCCCTCATGTGCGAATGTTGATGAAAAATACTTTTTCATATTTGTCAGTAACCTGAGCAGGGTAATCAACAGTTAACTCATTGATATCAAGTTTCCCAATGTGATTCAACTCCTTCCTTCTACTATTAATATAAGCATAGAAGTCTTTGCTGATTTTATTTGCATTCTGTGGCAAAGACTTCTAACAATCTACCTTAGCTCCTTTGTGATTTGGTTACAGAATAATTTATATACACACCATAAGTTACTGTACCACCTGATAATTCATATGCATTCCATGCATCTTTCTTCTCTGCAATGGGTCTAGATAGTTCAGCTGACATCCATTTAGATCTAAGCCTTGAACATTATTTCTGTATTGGTATGAAAAGCCTAGAAGCTTCTATGAATACTCCAGATTTAGAATTTGCTGTTGGTAACATCAAGAGTTGGCAACACTGCATAAAATTTAAAACCTGTCTGAGACAACCACTGTAGTCACTTATGAAAGCAAATGCCTTTCCCTTTACCCTTAACAGTAGTTATGTTTTTAATTAAATTCTACATGCATTCTTGATCTGGTTATAACTAGACCAAGAATACTGCTTCCTTTTGCTGCCTCTTTAATATGCTGCTGTAGAAAACAGTCATCCAAGAAATCTACAAAAGTCTTGCTAGTGTGTCAGTGATCAATCCACAAATTAAAATCCTCTATTATAAGGTGTTCTGATTTATTGGTCCACTATTTCTCTTTATAGCTATTTGGTGTACTCATCACTGTCATCAGGCCTATAACATAAGGCTACTCTTAGTTTTGTTTACCCGATGCTTATTATTATTATTATTAGCCATATGTTGCAAAGAAGCCCGAGGCTTTTGATGCATCATCGAAAAAAAAAATTTCAGAGTTACCCTGAGAGAGAGAGAGAGAGAGAGAGAGAGAGAGAGAGAGAGAGAGAGAGAGAGAGAGAGAGAGAGAGAGAGAGAGAGAGAGAATCACCAACAAAGAGAAGAATGATGATATCCAGATCAGGATCGTGGGAATGCCAAGCCCATACTCACCAGATGTGAGCCCCTGGAGTTAATATATCACACACCACACTCAATCAACATTGCACTGGTCATCCATATTGACTAGAATGCACTGCCTTAGATTTAATATGCTTCTTAATTAAAAACACAACACCTGGACACACTAGAACGGTCAGACAGAGCAGGAGTGGTGGACCTCTTGCCTGTCTGTCCTTCCTGTATACATTTTAGTCTCCATATTCTAATTCAGCATCAATTATGTCTGAGTAACACTATCCTTCAAATTCATCAAAATTATTTACAATGCATCTTACAATAATGTACATGCAAGTATAGATGCACATGTTCTTTCAGTTACCCTTTCGCAGCCCATGTATTTATTTATTCCATGGTGACCACAGCAGGGCCTGAAATCCCTGGCACCTTTCTTTCTGGGATGCTGCATTTTCCAATAAAAGCAGTGCAAGAATTACCTTTACCTCTGCCTGTGGCTCTAGTTAATCTATATACGCAGGCAGAAAACTGCTAACTTGTATCCTCAACAAGCTAGCAGTTTTCCGACCCACTCATCTCTGCCTTGATAGTATCAGCAAATATTCTTGCACCCCTTCTATTTAAGTACATCCCATCCCTGTAAAAACAGTCTCCCTTGTTAACAAGCACAGACTACACTAAGAAAAATTCTACCCCATGAATCTTGCACATTCTCTCCAGGACCGAATTGATTGACAATGTTCTCAAGATGTACTCCCTCCTATCATGACTGGGTAGAATTGCAGAATTGAAATTCAATCCTAACGCAACTTTTCCCAACACTGCCCTATACTTATTAAGTCAGTCCTCAGATCTCCTTTGTTGCAATCTGAAGCTAGGTCTGCCAACCTTAGAAGTAAAGACCTTGAGGTTGTCACAGACATTCTCTCAGATATGCCAGACAAGCTGTTCTTGCTACCTGGGAGTCTAAAACGCTGATGGAACTGACATTCGGGTGACACTCAAGTCAAAGTGGACCCAATTTCGGCGAAGTCTGGACGGTCTATGACAGCCAAATCCTCTGCTTGCACCTTCACGATGGTGGGACTGTTAGTAATCCTGGGTATAACCTTCATGCACAAGTACATGGTGGGTGACCACCCAGGTGTGAACCAACGTAAGCAGGGGTCGAGGTGTGGCGCCCACACCACATGGAGGAACGCCGCCCCTCTATGTTACCAGGCAGTACTAGGTGGTAGATGACTCTCATCAACCGGGGAAATACCACCACTTTGCTTATTGGAGGCTTGAAGTGGTGGAACCCATGTTTAGTCTCTAGAGCTAAGTTCCGGCCAACCCTTCCCTATCTCTTCCATCATGCAGTATGATTGATGATTTTTGAGGTTATGATGAATGTCGTGGCGAGATCCAATATTCCTTACATTTCGAGGGTACAGCTCTAAAACGGTGTTCGCAGGCCGGCCGCTAGTTAGTACACCGGACTGAACCTATTGGTAACTCTCTAGGAAGCTTCCGGATCAGCTAGTGTATAATCTTGCTACCTCTACTCCGCCAGATAGTGACTGGAGGGAGTCCGAGTAGTGTGTATGCGGGAAGCATTGTGGAGGCCACGTTATGTCAAGGATCTGGGTATATTCTTACCATATGTACGCCATATCCAAAAATTTCATTACTTCATACAGCATGTCCCACCCACTTTTTCTTACTATTGAATACACCATGAATTGTCCAAATAATAGAGCAAGCTTATCTGCGAAAAGATCTAAACCTCCCAAGGACTTCCTAATTCATTTCACAAATATACGTGGTCTCAATTCTAATCTCAACGATGTCCATTTCCACTTGCAGTCTTCCAAACCCCATGTACTTTTTCTGACTGAATCTCAGTTATCAGTTGATTCAACTACTGCTCATCTCAGAAGTCCAAATTATTTGCTGTATGATTCCTTTCGCCTCAAAGGTGGTACTTGTGCATATGTCCGTTCTGATATTCCCTGTCAGAGACTTGGCAATTTGGAATCTCCTCTCTTTGATCTTCTCTGGCTTAAAATCTCTCTACCTCATTGTGTAAAATTCATCTGTTGCCTCTACCGTTCTCCCAACTCCACTAATCACTTGGAGTTCTTTGAATTCCTCTCCTTGCAACTTGACTTTCTCCAGTCCAACTTTCCTAACAGTGAGGTAATTTTCCTTGGTGATTTTAACGTTCCCAACTCCAGCTGACTTCCGTTTTCTAGTCACACCGACCCAGCAGGTCGAGATGCTGAGGCGTTTGCAATTACTAATGACCTAGCACAGATTGTTCATTTACCTACAAGAATACCGGACAATCCTAATCATACATCCAATATGCTTGATCTTTTTCTCACAAACAACCCTTCTAAGTAAAAGGTTGAAGTGAGAGGTCCTTTAGGCACTTCAGATCACAACTTGGTGATTGTCTCTTCTCCAATGGAACCTTTATCTCGTGGCTATTCCCAACCTCATATTGTTTGGCATAACAAGAATGCAAAATGGGATGACCTGTGAGACTTCTTTTCTTCTTTTCCGTGGTCGGATTACTGTTTCAAAACTTCTGATGTCAACGTTTCCTCAGATCATATCAGTGAAATTATTCTTGCAGGAATGGAATCCTTTATCCCACACTCCACTTTAAAATCTCGTCCTTTATCTAAACCTTGGTTTTCCAATAAATGTGCTAAGGCTGTCCAAGAGAAGAACGTTGCATATCGTGATTGGCTTGTTTCTAATTCTTCAGTTTCATTTTCTGCCTACACCAAAGCTCGCAACAATTGTAAAGCAGTTATTAATCAGTCCAAACTAGAGTTTGAACAGGCTAAGAGTAGAAAACTTGCTTCTTGCCCTAATTGTAGCCGAGCATTCTGGTCTCTTGCCAAAGCTATTGGCCGCAACTTTTGCCCATCTCTGCTTCCACCTCTGTCCAAACCAGATGGTTCTGTTGTCACTTCAGCCAAGGATAAAGCTGACCTGCTAGCATCCCATTTTTCTTCCAGCTCATGTATTAATGATCTTGGTAAAACACCTCCCACCATTACTAACACGCTCCACTCAATGCCTCCTGTGGTCTTCCGTCAAAAGGATATCAGAAGGATTTTGATGAATCTTGATGCTAAGAAAGCTCCAGGTCCTGATGGTATTTCTCCACTTGTTTTCAAAACCTGTGATCCTGAACTTACTCCTATTCTTTGCCGCCTTTTTTCACTTTCTTATTCCAAAGGTGTTTTTCCTTCTGCTTGGAAATTTGCTCATATCCAGCCAGTTCCTAAAAAGGGTGACAAATCCCTCCTATCCAATTATCGTCCCATTGTATTACTTCTACTCTTTCTAAAGTAATGGAGAAATCAATTAACCGCCAACTCTTAAACTACCTAGAAACCTTCCGTCTGATCAATGATCGCCAGTATGGATTCCGTCAGTGTCGATCCACTGGTGATATTCTCGCTTATGTTACCCATTTATGGACTAATTCAATGGAAAGGTTCGGCGAAACACAAGTAGTTGCTCTTGACATCTCAAAGGCTTTTGATCATGTTTGGCATAAAGGTCTTCTAAACAAGCTTCCATCTTATGGTTTGCCAAATGTTTTTAGTAATTGGTTATCCCATTTTCTCTCTGATCGCTCACTGAGGGTGATGGTAGATGGCTCTCTGTCTTCTAACTTCTCCACTAATGCCTGTGTCCCCCAAGGTTCAGTTCTTTCCCCCACTCTTTTCCTCTTGTATATCAATGACCTTCTTCCATTGACTGGAAATCCTATCCATAGTTTTGCCGATGATAGCACATTGCATTCAACTTTCCATTTTGAGAACCCTTGTCCAGCTCAATCAGCTTCAAGTTCTCGAAAATCTGCTGCCAATTCCTTAAATGCCGATCTTCAGGTAATGCTCCAGTGGGGCAAAGACAACTTAGTTGATTTCAACCCTTCTAAAACTCAATCTTGTCTTATATCTCGCAAAAAGGATTCTTCTGCTCCTATGCTTATCTTTAGTGACACTCCGATTTCTAGGCAAAATGATATATCTCTTTTTGGGATTACCCTGACTTCTAATCTCTCTTGGCACAAGCACATTACAAATATTGCTTCCTCTGCATCTAAAAAACTTGGTTTTCTCTTTCGCTCTCGGCGTTACTTTCCTCCCAAACAGCTGCTCACTCTGTATAAATCGCAAATCCGCCCTGCCATGGAATATTGTTCCCACATCTGGGGTGGTGCCCCCAAAACCTCTCTCAGGCTTCTTGATTCTATTCAGAAGAGGGCAGTTAGGTTAATTAATGATTCATCTCTAACAGAGTCTCTCCACTCGCTTTCTCATAGACGCACTGTTTCTGCTGCATGCCTCTTCTACAGATACTTCCATGGGCACTGTTCTTCTGAATTGGCTTCTATAATTCCCGCTCTCTCTTTCAAAACAGTCCGAACACATGCTGCTACCAGCCAACATCCATTTACTGTCCAACTTCAAACCCACAGAACCAACTTTTCATCTTCCTCATTTATTCATTTAACTGCCGTTTTCTGGAACAACCTTCCTTCATACGTATTTCCTGAAAATTACAATCTACAGAAGTTCAAGTCCAATATCAACAAATATCTTCTTTCGTCTTCTCAACCTCCAACCCAAGCACGGTACTAAGTACTATAGGTTATAATACCTCTCGTGTTTGGGGTTCTCATAAAAAAATAAAAATAAAAAAAAAATAAATTGTGCTCCTTCCTATTTTGAAGCCTATCTTTTCTTTTTCAATGATCTCTTCATATTAATTTTGTAGCTTTTTTTGTAGAATTCTTAGAAATAATTTGTAGACGGACACGTCTGTAGTGCAAGCACAATGTCAGTTTGCTTTCTTATTAACGAAAATAAGGATTCCTTTTCTCCATTCATCTGGTATCTCACTTTTTTCCTAGGATAAGGTTAAAAAGTTGAGTGAGAAAGTTTGTGTGTTCATCCTTTTCCAAAGTTCTGATGAATTGCAGCTGATGAAGAACAGTAAGGACAGAGCCTTACTGTCCATCTAGTGTATTGCCAGATGGGTTTCCTCTGGGAGGACTTTGATTATTTCGTCCCAGCCCATAGTGGAGGCAAAAAAAAGTCTATGAACAGTTGAAATTTGCTGTCTTATTTCCTTGATACACTGCCTGAACAACACTAGATGTTTATTAGAGGTAAAGGTTCTGCAGAATTCTTTGATTGTGTGGTGTATTTTTCTACTGTCATGGTGCTAGTCAGCTATTGCTGGAATCATTCGTATTTTTGTGCAGCCAGTTAATTTTAGTCTATATTTTCCGTCCATTAGGTTTTTTAGCCATTTGTATTATTACCAATTCTCTGCTGAGTTCACCTGTGCTAGTTTAATCTCAGTTTTCTTCTTTTCATCCAAAATTTACATTATCTCAGTTATTATCCATTCAATGTTTTTTTTCTTTAACCCCTAATAACCATTTTTTTAGCCATTTCCTCCACTGCTTTTTTCTGAAAAGAGAGCATTCACCAAATACATCTGGCTGGGGTTTAGTCTCTTTTAGATTTCCTCCATGCATTTTCCTTTTTGTAGTTCACTATTGAGTTTGTACACATCAGTTCACTTTTATCTTTGTCCTCATAAGGCTTTTGACCTTGAATTTGATCTTAGAGGAGGGTAATTCATGATCTGAGTTCATATCTACTTATCTTTAATGTTTTGACATTGAGAATGAAGGATTAGAAATCCCTTCTAACACGAATGTAGTCTATGGAATTTATGGTAGGAAATACCATTTGTGTTGGAGTCTGTGTTTTGGTAGAACTAAGTGTTAGCATTTATCACTGTTGTTTCTCAAGTATAAATATATTCATTCCCGTTTATTCCTCTCTCTCTCTCTGAATTTACTTGTCACATCTTCTGCAACTATGGAGAATTTCCCTATTTCTCTACTGAAGTCCCCATGATTGTTTGTAAGTCCCTATTGTTTGATACATCTAGTTCTTCTTCTTAAAGTTGTTCAAGCTTATAACTTCAGACCCACCTTACAGGTCTGTAAATACTCAACTTATCCTTCAACCCTGCCCCCTTTGTAAACAGGACAGACATTTGCAAATCTGCAGTCTGGATGGAAATCTGCCAAACTCAAAAATACTCTTGTAAATATGGTTAAAGGGCTGCTTACCTCTTTTGCTTACTTCTTATTTTAATACAAATGAATATATTCTGTCAGCTCTGTTTTATATACTTTTAGGCTTCAATAATTTCTTTTCCAACATCCTTTCAAATATCATAAAATCATTTCATTCTCAGCATTATTTATTGATTCAGAGCATAAATATATATATAAAAAGGTGGAACTAGAGGGAAAGAAAACATGAAAATCAAGCAATATAAAATAATCTACTTGAGGTGTCTACATTTTTCTTTGAGAAAGTCATCAATAAGAGTGAAACTGTAATAATGTTTTGTAAAAAAAGGTAAATGATAGATTATAATACATTCAGACTGGTAGAAGTATGGATAAAATACTTTCTTTCATGAAGTAACACACCAATACCCAATACAAACTGCAAAGTAAAATCAGTAACTAGCCATATAACATATCATATTTCAAGAACAAATCAGGATATTACCTAATCACTTCTACTGCACACGTGTAAACCAAGAAAAAGCAAAAATAAATAAATTAATAAATAACATAAAACAAAGCGCTGATTGAATAAATGGCATTTTTTCAATGTATTCATTTTATCAGGACCATAAAAGTGATAACATTATCTGTGATTACTATAAGTGGCATACAACTATACATATATTTATTCTAAGCATTTTTATACAGAAAAAGAAAAACTGGAGATTTTACAAAAAAAAAAAAAACCTGTTGTGGGTTAAAATGGATTAATATGAGCTGCCATCTACATATCCCAGATCACACCTTAAAATTTGCTGGAGTTTTTTTTTTTTTTTTTTTACAGATAAAATACTTTCTTTCATGGAGTAACAATATCGATAACCAATGTGAACAGTAAGAATCTAAATCAGTAACTAGCCACACGACATGTCGGAGTTCAAGAAAAATTGGGATGTTAGATAACTTCTAGTGCACATGCGTAGGGCCAAATTGTGCCTCTTCCTAGAGTGAAGGTGATCATGTTATTAAAATGGGCTTAGAAGTTCATATATAATTAAATCATTTTCAGATATCTAAACTACAGTTGTCCCCCAATGATATGACTACACTGAAGAGATATCTCATACTTTGAAAAGAGACTGATAACGAGGACAGACTGATAGTGAGTGCATTAAAAAGAATGTCTAACGGTAAGTGATGAGCCATTGTGTAAGAAATGTGGAGATTGTCATCTTGCAGGAAAAAAGAGATGTGTGAGATGAATGCTCTGGCCAGCACAACCACTTTGCGTCTATTTGATCAGAGGCTATATTCATTTACTGATGGTGAATTCCTTAGAGATTGTTTGATTAAGTCTGCTGAACTTCTTTGTCCTGACAAACAACAATTATTTAAAAATATTAGTTTGTCAGCCAACACAGTAGCGGAACATATTAACGAAATCGCTAGTGATTTACGATGTCAGTTAAAAGAAAAAAAGTATAGATTTTGCAGCATTCTCAATAGCAGTTGATGAGAGTACTGACATCACAGATATAGCACAACTTGCCGTTTTCATACGAGGTGTTACTGATGAATTTAAAGTAATTGAGGAATTATTGGAAATAATTCCTATGAAAGGAAAAACTGGTGCACAGGATATTTTTTCTGAAATAAAAACTGTAATAGATAAATAAAAATTAAGTTGGGATAAAATGGCTGGATTTGCAAGTGATGGTGCAGCTGCTATGGTTGGTAAAAATAATGGAGTAGCGGTAAAATTTAGAAATATAGTGAAAGAAGAATAATTTTTCGAACTATACGTTGCATTATTCATCAAGCAGCACTTTATGCCAAAATTTTGCAGATGGATAATGTTATGGTAACGGAAACTAAAACAGTAAACTTTATCCATGGAAGAGCTCTGAATCATCGAGAATTTGTTGCATTGCTTGAAGAAATTGAAAGTGAGTACAGTCAGTCCTCGTATAACACGTGTTTACATTACACGAATTCGATCATACACGATTTATAAATAGGGGAACGATATCTTATATAACACGAACTGAATTCGATTATGCACAATTCGCCTTTGTGTTTACAAGAAATGGCAGTCAAACGCAGAATCACCCCAACCGAACGCAACACAAAGAGAATGAAGAGAAGATTCTGAAAATGTATTTATGTTTCTTATATCAGTGAAGGGAAAACATATTTCACCATAATAACGTAAAAACCAACACAATTCCAACTATCGGTATGCAATTAGATCGAGTTTACTACCAGTTTATAACAGATTCCACTAGCAGGAATGCAAGTGGAAATTGTTTTTATTGTTTTATGGTAGTAACCCCTAGAAATGTCCTTCAGTAAAATGTGAGGTGTTAATAGTGTATCTCTGCCTTTACGGTGTAGTTTATTCAGTTGCTACACGCACGCAGCTTTGTTTACATGTGTCAAGCGTGCCTCCTCATCTTGTAATTATTCCTAAAAATGAGTAAAATATTTAAAAGGTGTGAAAAGAAAGCGTCCTGGTGAAGACACTGCAGATTCAGAGAGGAAAAAAAAAAGCAATATCGATAAACAGAGGCGGACTGGTCAAAAATTCTTACCTGGGGAAAATTTGTAGTGGCCTCATACTAGTGTTTATGGCCAAAATCCCTCCGGCCCATCAGGGTTTCCCCGGTGAGGATTATGACCAGTCCGCCTCTGTCGATAGAGAAAAAATATGAAATTGTGAAACGCTTTGAGCTAAATGAAAGACCATGTGATATTACACGTGCTACAGACCTAAATAAGGAAAAGCCGAGAATTACAAAGAATGCAGAGAAAATAAACACAACTTTCATAGCAGGAACAACTCAAAGTGTAATTAAAATCCATTAGATTAAGACCCAAAGAATTGGAAGAGATGGAATGGCTGTCATGTGTTTGGATAGAAAATCAAACAAAAAACAAGTTTGCTTACGATAGAACCAAAAGAATTAGCAATATTTTATTGCATAACAGTCGTAATAAAATACGTAACTATTTTATTACGATTATTTATTGTGTTTCGTAATGTTTTGATTACAAATGTGTGTTCAATCTTGGGTGGTCGGCACCTAACCCTATTTTTCCCATAGGGCCTGTTGTTCGTATTTCACGATTTTGTATTGCACGAGGGTTTCTAGGAACACAACTATCGTGCTATACGAGGACTGACTGTACGGAGAAATGATTTATTATAACGAGGTGAGGTGGTTAAGTCGAGGAGCTGTATTAAAACGGTTTTTTGATTTAGCAACTGAAATCAAAATTTTCATGACACAAAAAAATAAAACCATCGACGAGCTACATAATGATACATGGATAACAGATTTAGGATTTCTTGTTGACTTATGCGGCCATTTAAATATTCTCAATAAAGAGCTTCAAGGAAAGAATAAACTTATCACTGACATGTATGCTTGTATTAAAGTTTTAAAGTTAAATTGCAATTATGGGAAACAAAACTGGAATCAAAAAACTTTGTACTTTTCCTACATCTTAAATCCTGCCCTATTATTTCAAAAGAAAAAATCTCAAGAATATGCAAGAAAAATAACGATATTACGACAACAATTTCAAGAAAGATTTAAAGATTTTAATGATTTGGAGCCCAATTTTACATTATTTTCATTACCATTAAAAACGAACGTGAATAACACACCAGAAAATCTACAAATGGAGCTAATTAATTTACAGTGTGATATCTTTTTTTTTATGTGAACCCCAAACACAAGAGGTATTAGAACCTATAGTACTTAGTACCGTGCTTGGGTTGGCGGTTGAGAAGACGAAAGAAGATATTTGTTGACATTGGACTTGAACTTTTGTAGATTGTAATTTTCAGGAAATACGTATGAAGGAAGTTTGTTCCAGAAAACGGCAGTTGAATGAATAAATGAGGAAGATGAAAAGTTGGTTCTGTGGGCTTGAAGTTGGACAGTAAATGGATGTTGGCTGGTGGCGGCACGTGTTCAGACTGTTTTGAAAGAGAGAGCGGGAATTATAGAAGCCAATTCAGAAGAACAGTGCCCATGGAAGTATCTGTAGAAGAGGCATGCAGCAGAAACAGTGCGTCTATGAGAAAGCGAGTGGAGAGACTCTGTTAGAGATGATTCATTAATTAACCTAACTGGCCTCTTCTGAATGGAATCAAGAAGCCTGAGAGAGGTTTTGGGGGCACCACCCCAGATGTGGGAACAATATTCCAAGGCAGGGCGGATTTGCGATTTATACAGTGAGCAGCTATTTGGAAGAAAAGTAACGCCGAGAGCGAAAGAGAAAACCAAGCTTTTTAGATGCAGAGGAAGCAATATTTGTAATGTGCTTGTGCCAAGAGAGATTAGAAGTCAGGGTAATCCCCAAAAGAGATATATCATTTTGCCTAGAAATCGGAGTGTCACTAAAGATAAGCATAGGAGCAGAAGAATCCTATTCGCGAGATATAAGACAAGACTGAGTTTTAGAAGGGTTGAAATTAACTAAGTTGTCTTTGCCCCACTGGAGAATTACCTGAAGATCAGCATTTAAGGAATTGGTAGCAGATTTTCGAGAAGTTGAAGCTGATTGAGCAGGACAAGGTTTCTCAAAACGGAAAGTTGAATGCAATGTGCTATCATCGGAAAAACTATGGATAGGATTTCCAGTCAATGGAAGAAGGTCATTGATATACAAGAGGAAAAGAGTGGAGGAAAGAACTGAACCTTGGGGGACACAGGCATTAGTGGAGAAGTTAGAAGACAGAGAGCCATCTGCCAGCACCCTCAGTGAGCGATCAGAGAGAAAACTGGATAACCAATTACTAAAAACAGTTGGCAAACCATAAGATGGAAGCTTGTTTAGAAGACCTTTATGCCAAACACGATCAAAAGCCTTTGAGATGTCAAGAGCAACTACTTGTGTTTCACCGAACCTTTCCATTGAATTAGTCCATAAATGGGTAACATAAGCGGGAATATCACCAGTGGATCGACACTGATGGAATCCATACTGATGATCATTGATCAGACGGAAGGTTTCTAGGTAGTTTAAGAGTTGGTGGTTAATTGATATCTCCATTACTTTAGAAAGAGTAGAAGTAATTGCAATGGGACGATAATTGGATGGGAGGGATTTGTCAACCTTTTTTGGAACTGGCTGGATATGAGCAAATTTCCAAGCAGAAGGAAAAATACCTTTGGAATAAGAAAGTGAAAAAAGGCGGCAAAGAATAGGAGTAAGTTCAGGAGCACAGGTTTTGAGAACAAGTGGAGAAATACCATAAGGACCTGGAGCTTTCTTAGCATCAAGATTCATCAAAATTCTTCTGATATCCTTTTGACAGAAGACAATAGGAGCCACTGAATGGAGCCTGTTGGGAATGGTGGGAGGTGTTTTACCAAGATCATTAATACATGAGCTGGAAGAAAAATGGGATGCTAGCAGGTCAGCTTTATCCTTGGCTGAAGTGACAACAGAACCATCTGGTTTGGACAGAGGTGGGAAAAAATTGCAGACACTAGCTCTGGCAAGAGACCAGAATGCTCGGCTATCAATTGGGCAAGAAGCAAGTTTTCTACTCTTAGCCTGTTCGAACTCTAGTTTGGACTGATTAATAACTGCTTTACAATTGTTCCGAGCTTTGGTGTAGGCAGAAAATGAAACTGAAGAATTACAAACAAGCCAATTACGATATGCAATATTCTTCTCTTGGACAGCCTTAGCACATTTATAGGAAAACCAAGGTTTAGATAAAGGACGAGATGTTAAAGTGAAGTGTGGGATAAAGGATTCCATTCCTGCAAGAATAATTTCACTGACATGATCTGAGCAAACATTGACATCAGAAGTTTTGAAGCAGTAATCTGACCAAGGAAAAGAAGTCTCACAGGTCATCCCATTTTGCATTCTTGTAATGCCAAACAACACGAGGTTGGGAATAGCCACAAGATCAAGGTTCCATTGGAGTAGAGACAATCAGCAAGTTGTGATCTGACGTGCCTAAAGGACCTCTCACTTCAACTGTGTACTTAGAAGGGTTGTTTGTGAGAAAAAGATCAAGCGTATTGGCTGTATGATTAGGATTGTCCGGTATTCTTGTAGGTAAATGAACAATCTGTGCTAGGTCATTAGTAATTGCAAAAGCCTTGGCATCTCGACCTGCTGGGTCGGTGTGACTAGAAAACGGAAGCCAGCAGGAGTTGTGAACATTAAAATCACCAAGGAAAATTACCCCACTGTTAGGAAAGTTGGACTGGAGAAAGTCAAGTTGCAAAGAGAGGAAGTCAAAGAGCTCCAAGTGATTAGTGGAGTTGAGAGAACGGTAGAGACAACAGATAGTAGTAGTAGTAGTAGTGGCACATGACGCAAGAAAGCCAGTGTAGGAGCTTATGCAGCATCAGCCAAAAAAAAAAAAATATCACACCATTCCCTCCAAATGCCTGTCGAGTTCCTCCTTAAATTTATTTAACCTATCAACTTCCACAACGACAGATGGAAGCTTGTTCCAGCAATTAACCACCCGCTGGCTAAAGGCAAATTTCCGCACATCTATTCTACATCTGTCCTTTCTTAATTTGAACTTATGTCCCCGTAGGTTGGTAATCTGAACAAGTGGAAGGATCCCATCAGAATTCAGCGTGCTCAACCCATTCAAGGCCTTATAGACCTCAATCAGATCACCGCGCAGGTGCCTAGTCTCCAGCAACTGCAATTTGCAGAACTTAAGCCTCTCTTGATAAGAGAATCCCTTCATTCCCCTCACCAATCGTGTTGCTCTTCTCTGTACACGCTCAAGCAAATCTACATCCTTCCTAAAATGAGGCCTCCAGACCTGTACGCATTTGACACAATTTGATGAATTTGACACAATGAGGTAGAGAGATTTTAAGCCAGAGAAGATCAAAGAGAAGAGATTCCAAATTGCTAAGTCTCTGACAGGGAATATCAGAACGGACATATGCACAAGTACCACCTTTGAGGCGAAAGGAATCATACAGCAAATAATTTGGGCATCTGAGATGGGCAGTAGATGAATTAACCAATAACTGAGATTCTGTCAGAAAAAGTACATGGGGTTTGGCAGACTGCAAGTGGAAATGGACATCGTTGAGATTAGAATTGAGACCATGTATATTTGTGAAATGAATTAGGCAGTCCTTGGGAGGTTTCTATTAGTTTGACAATTCATGGTGTATTCAATAGTTAAGAAAAAGTGGGTGGGACAGGCTGTATGAAGTAATGAAATTTTTGGATATGGTGTACATGTGGTAAGAATATACCCAGATCCTTGACATAAACTGGCCTCGACAGTGCTCTCCGCATACACACTACTCGGACTCCCTCCAGTCACTATCTGGCAGAGTAGAGGTAGCAAGATTATACACTAGCTGATCCAGAAGCCTCCTAGAGAGTTAGCAATAGGTTCGCTCCGGTGTACTAACTAGCGGCTGGCCTGCGAACACCGTTTTAGTGCTGTACCCTCGAAATGTAAGGAATATTGGATCTCACCATGACGTTCATCATAACTTCAAAAGTCATCAATCATACTGCATGCTGAAGAGATAGGGAAGGGTTGACCGGAACTAAAGATACAGATTTGATTAACTTTTATTCGTACTTGTCAAAAGATAAATACCCTCAGTTACGAATTTTTGCAATAAGAATAACCGCTTTGTTTGGGAGTACATTTATATGTGAACAGTTTTTTCGCAGTTGAAAATTAATAAGTCTAAGAAAAGAACCCGACAGACCGATGAGCATCTACAATCAGTGATGAAGATAGTTTCTAGTAATTTTTCTTCAAGGCTACAAACTTTATCAGAATCAAAACGCCATCAAGTGTCAAGTTGTAGTAAGAAATAAAGAAGTTTATAATTATTTACATACAAACATATGTATTTTTTTTTGTATGTGTCAAAGAAAAATTTAATAAATAAAAGAAAGAAAATAGTTTGAGAAAGAGAAATTCCAAACTTATTATAAACTTACAGGCAACATACCACACACGCACGCGCATAACACCACGTTATAAAGGAGAGGTGTTAGGGGTAAGTACGGCGCAATATTCACTCTCATTTTGTTAAAAAAAAAAAAAAAAAATTCCAGCCTGTTAGCTGTTTTCAGATCGAGCATTCAGCCCACATGCAATTTGAGTTTGAGCCCACTGATCTAGCTTACTGCCAGAGTTTAATGTACCTCTGGCATTCCCCTCCTTGAATAATTCCTCATGTGTGAATGTAGATGCAAAATATCATTTAGTTTGTCAGCAGCTACCTGAGCAGTATCATCAACAGTTGAACCATTGATATCAAGTGGACCAATATTATTCATCCCTTCCTTCTAGAGTTTACATAAGTAAAGAACTCTTTGCTGTTTTTCTTTGCATCCTTTGCCAAAGATTTCTCGTAATCTGCCTGCCTAACCTCCTTTGTGACTTGGTTACAGACCAGCTTATATCTATCATACACTTCTGTGTATGATAGATATTTATATGTATCACATGCATTTTTCTTCTCTGCCACATGTCTAATTAGTTCATCTGATATCCATTTAGGCCTAAATCATGAACAATATTTCTTAGTTGGTATGAAAATTCTAGTAGCTTCCAATATTATTTCTTTGAATGCTTTCCATTTTGAATTTTCTGTTGGTAACATCATCATCAGTTGGTCCCACCATACTGAATTTAAAAAACAAACCCACATTACTGATATTTGAAAGAGAGCAGAAGGTACATAAAATCTAGATGCTGCAGAAGAAAGTTCAAAAGGAGAAGATATTTTGAAACAGAGAAAACGTTCTCATTTGATTGTGCTTAGCAACAATGAAGAGGAAGAAGATTAAATGAATGCACATTATCTGATATATATGCATCATAGTTTGGAAGCCACTTGTTCAGTTATTACTGTTTTTTACAAAAATTCAGTTTCCAATAGTTATAAAAAAAAAAATATATATATATATATATATATATTTTTTTTTTTTTTTTTGTTAGCTTTTGGAACGTAAGCCCCCGTTTTGTGTATTGATTCTTAGTCCCATATAGCACGATTTCGCACTACATGAGATTTTGTAGGAACCGAACTACCATATTATACAAGGGTTACCTATACACTAATTTACATTTCTTGATATATCTGAATGCCATGCTGCTAAAAGATTGATATTTAAGATCGATAGAGGCAACAGATAAATTTGACAGAATGGAGTACAGAGATTATAAACTATAGAAGATTGAAAACAGGAGATTTCAAATTACTAAATCTCTTACAAGGAATATCAGAGCGGCATAGGTGCAAGAATTAAGTGAAAGGAATTGTACAGGAAATCATTAGGGCAATTAAGATGAGCAGTGGTTGCTTCAACCACTGCTCACCTTGATAAATGGGATTCTGTCAGAAAAAGTAAGTAGGGCTTAGCAGACTGCATGTGGAAATGGACATCACTGAGTTTGGAAATGAGACCACATATATTTATAAAATGAATGAGGAAGTTTTTAAAAGGATAGATCTATTATCAGATAAGTTTTGATTATTCATTTGACTATTTGTGATGCATTCAATAGTAAGAAAAGGTGTTAAGTACATGTTTTAGGAAGTAATGAAATTTTTGGATATGGCACAACAAAAATATACCTTGAAAGGTATATTTTTGTTGTGCCATATCCAAAGCTCCTTGAACATTGCCTCAACAATGTCTACTCACATACACACTACTCAGGCATCCTGTAGTCACTATCTGGTAAAGCAGAAGCAGTGAGATTATACACCAGCTGATCTGGACGCTTCTTAGACAATTACCAAGGTCAGATCTAGTAGACTATCTAGTGGCTGGCCAGTGGACACCATTTAAGAGCAGTGCCCCTGAAATCTTGAAATGTAAGGAAGGAACTCTCACAATGGGCGAACTTCAGGAATAGATAACGTCCACAACTACTGGTAAAAGAAGCTCACTTGCATACACACAAGTACCTGGCAGAGCAGTTCAACCGAATGATAAGGCACCCAGAGACAATCCCAAAGTTTCTCACTGAAGGAATCACATATCTGAAGCCTAAAGATGAAGATCCAGCAAAATACGGGCCAATCACCTGCCTCCCAATGATGTCCAAGATCCTGACCAGCTGCATACCCAAGAAGTATCAGACCACTTGGAGAGCCAGAACATAATGGCCGAACAGCAGAAAGGATGCAAGAAGCAATTAACCTTAGATGCCACGATTACAGAGTAAGCCTACAAGAAATGCCGCAACTTGTACACAGCCTACATCGATTACCACATGGCCTTCCACTCCATGCCTTATAGCTGGCTAATAGAGGTGCTGAACATTTACAAAGTCAATCCCATGGTGACAAACTTCCTAGGAGCATTGATGGCGAAATGGAATACCACCATTAGGGTCGAGAACATCACAACCAGGCCAATCCCCATCAGGAGAGGAATCTTTCAGGGAGATTCCCTGAGTGCAGAGTGGTTCTGTCTAGCACTTAACCCACTATCCACCAATCTCAACAGCGGCAGCAAGTAGGGTTATAACCTCAAAGGAAGGAAGAACCTCTACACCCTCACTCACCTGATATGTACATGGATGACATAAGGCTCAACGTAGCAACTCCAGCAACTACTCTGGATCACCAAGGAATTCAGTAATGATATTAGGATGGAATTTGGTCTAGACAAATGCAAGACCCACGGATTGCACCAGGGAAAATTAGTCAACCAAAACTACCAGCTGCAGACTGGTAAAGAGACTGAAGCCATTACAGAGGGAGAGGACTACCAATACCTGGGATGACACAGGCTCAGCAGTTAGAGCACAAGGCCTGCCTGACCGAAAAATACCATCAGAGACTCAGAAGCCTGCTAAAAGCAAAACTGAATGGAGGGAACACAGTTAAAGCCATAAACACCTATGCAGTCCCAGTGCTAACATACTTTGGGGTCATAGACTGGACAACACCGAGCTGGAGGTTATCATGAGAAAGAAAAGGACAATGATCAAAAAGAGCTGCCAATACCACCCAAAATCAGCCTTGGAGAGACTGACAATTGCTCGGAAAGAAAAAGGAAGGGGCTAGATAGACCTCATCGAGCAAAAGAAAACAGCGATTCCTAACCTGAAGGATTACTTACAGAAACACAGCAGCAATTCACCAGGCCATAAGGAAGATAGACAAGTAGTATATCCCATTCAACCTAACAGAGGATGCCCCTCCCAACCAGGAAGCACAAACAAAATCAAAAAGATGGGCAAAGAAGACACTCCATGGCAGACACTACAATGATTTCCATCAAGATCACATAGATAAAATGGCTTCCAATGCATGGCCCAGCTCACGAGCAAGATGATCTTCCCCCGAGACTGAAAGATTCGTGGTTGCCATCCAAGATGAGGTAATCAACAGAAACTATAGAAAATACATTACCAAGGAACTGGAGTGTCAGATGACATGTATAGATAATGCATCAGAAACAATCGAACACATCACTGCAGGATGCAAGGTGATCACCCACACTGAGTATTAGTATTAGTAACGGCCGCATGGTGCAAGAAAGCCTATGGCTTATGCTGCACCAGCCAAAAAAAATAATAATAATAATAAAAAATAAAATAAAAATAAAAATAAAAAATAATAATAATAAATAAATAACTAAATAATAATAATTAATAAAAAAAAAAGGAAGGAAATTAAAACTATCATCCTATGCGCTTCTTTTACCCGAAAGTACTATCCAGATGACCTTTGAATTTCCCCAAACTGTCGGCCTCTACCACCCGTGAAGGCAACTTATTCCAGTAATTTATAACTCGCTGGCTAAAGTAAAACTTCCTGCAGTCCAATCTAAACATTTCCCCCCGTAACTAGAATTTATGTCCCCTAGTTCTAGCATAATTTATAATCTTGAAAATTTTGTCCTCATTCATTTTACTGATGCCTCTCAGAGCCTTAAACACCTCAATCAAATCTCCTCTAAGGTGTCTAGTTTCCAAACTCTGCAACCCACATATTCGAAGTCTTTCTTCATAAGGATGCCCTTTTGCCGATCTCACCAGGCAAGTTACCCGTCTTTGCATCCTTTCAAGAAGCTCGATGTCTTTCTTTAGGTGTGGTCTCCATACTTGAACACAGTATTCCAAGTGTGGTCTAACATAAGCCTTATATAATGGGATTATCACGTCCCTATCTCTACTTGCAAAAGTTCGATAGATCATCGATAGGACACCATGGGCCTTTCTTGCAACCTGTTTACAATGCTCAGAGAATTTCATGTCTGACCGTATCGTAACACCCAAGTCCCTTTCCTCCAGTACTGGGTTTAGTTCAACTCCAACAAGTGAATAAGTTTTTTTGGGATTATTGTTTCCCAGGTGTAATACCTTACACTTTGTTGGATTAAAGCATAGCTGCCATTTTTCTGATCATTCCTGAAGTCTATCTAGGTCTCTCTGAAGAAGCTCAGCTTGACAGTGATCATTAACTACTCTACCAATTTTAACGTCATCTGCAAATTTAGACATCACGCCCTCTATCCCTTCATCCATGTCGTTTATGAAAATTAAAAACAACAGTGGTCCTAATACTGATCCTTGGGAAACCCCACTTCTTACATCAGTTCAATCTGAGGAATAGCCATTTATCACAACCCTCTGCCTCCTGCCCTGAAGCCATCCTTCTATCCATCTACGGATTTTCCCAGTGATTCCAACCTGTTCCAGCTTATAAAGCAACCGCTCATGTGGGACTGAGTCAAAATCTTTGCTGAAATCTAAATAAACAATGTCGAAATTATTCCCTAAATCCAGCTCGTGAGTGACCCTTTCGAAATAGCGAACCAGATTTGTTGAACATGATTTTCCCTTTACAAAACCATGGTGAGTATCCTTGAAAATTTCAATTCGATCCAAATGATCCTGAATTCCACCCTTGATCATTGCCTCCATGATTTTCCCTACTACTGAAGTCAGACTGACACGTCGATAATTTCCAACTTCACTTTTAGAGCCACCCTTATGTATGGGAGATACATTTGCACTTTTCCAATCCAAGGGAATCTCCCCAGAGTCTAGTGATGCTCGCATAATTAGCCTCAATGGTTCAATGCACTCGCTTGCCTCCTCCCTTAAGATTATAGGGTATATTCCATCAACTCCAGGAGCCTTACTGGTCTGTAGGCTCGAAAGTTTTTTCAGTAAATAATCTCATGAAATTTCAATATCATTAATTACATATTTTTTAACTTCGCTCCCACAATTTCCCATTGCCACAAAAGGCTTTTCATTTGTAAATATCGATGCAAAATAACTGTTGAGTTCATCTGCAGCAGCAGCTGGTATATTTATTACTATCCCCTTTCCCTTACGTAAAGGTCTGATCTGGTTTGTCCTACTCTTCTTGGCATTTATATATGTGAAGAATTCTTTATCCCCCCCCCCCCTTTTGCTCTGTTTGCTAGTGATTTCTCATAAACTGCCTTTGCCTGTTGAACCTTTTCTGTGGCTCTATTACACATCACCTTGTAGCTGTTATAGGCTTCAGTACTTTTTATTGCTCCGTAACCTTTCCATGCCACCTTTTTCTGCTCAAGTAATGTGGCAACTTCAGTATTCATCCAACTTGGAACCCTTCTCGTGGAGTATTTTTTTAATGGTATATACGCATTCAAGGCATCTGTGATTAATGTTTTAAAAGCGTACCACAGTTCAATTCTATTCATTCTCTGCATGATATCTACCCAGTTAATAGAGGCCATGTAGTACCTTAAGGCATCGTAATTTCCTTTTCTGAAATTAAAACCAATTCTTTTGCTTTTTACTTCTGCTACCCCTCTTGTCATCATCCACCGTAGAACTCCATGATCACTTCCTGCTACTGGTTCCTCTACTGTCAGCCCTGTTATGTCATCTGATTCATGTGTGATGATGAGGTCTAGGATATTCTTTTCTCTAGTATTTTCCCTGACATGTTGATACAAATAACAGTCATCTAGTTGATTTAAAAATTTTGTTGACTACACTCATAGACACGACCAGATAACCAGGATAATGCATCAGAAGCTAGCAAGGAAATACCAACTGATCTAAGAAAGTTTATTGTACTACAAATACGAACCCCAGGCAGTAATAGAGACCCCAACCCACAAGCTGTAATGGGACAGTGCCATAATAATGGATAAGACAATCTCGCACAACATACCGGACATAATCCTTGTGGACAAGAAGGAAAAAAGGCTACCTATCTGATTGACATAGTAGTACTCAACACTGGCAACCTGCAGAAAACCCATGGGGAAAAATTCAGGAAGTACACGAACCTAAGACAGGAGATCTAAGAGATTATTATTATTAGCAATATGGTCCCAAGTTATCCAGAGGGAGAGAGAGAGAGAGAGAGTAGAAAGGAATCACCAAGAAATAGAAGAATAATGATATCCAGCTCAGGACCCAGTGCCAAGCCCATACTCACCAGATGTGAGTCCCTAGGATGTGACATATGCAACAGTAACGGTCATCCTGATCATCCCGAGTATGCCGCCAAAGACCCTGCATAACAGCCTAGCAGTAATAGGTCTCCCAGCGAACACCTACAAGAAACTCCAGAAAGTCGCAATTCTCAACACCTGTACGATAGTCAGAGAGTTCCTCAACCAACAGTAACACTAGTCATAACAACCCCCCCCCCCCTGTGTAATTGGTAGCAACACCCATCATGAGGTGAAACTGCCCAATCAGGGAGAAATAATATAAGAGAAATAATAATAACATTCATAAAAAAAAAAACCTAGTAGTTTCTATTATTTCTACCATTTAGCACTTGCATCTTTTAATAACATGAGTTGATCTCACTAAAAGGAATTTAACACGTTTGCTGCTTCATTATGCACATATGTGGCATCAGGATTTTAATCAACTTCGCCGGGAGGACAACCCTACTTTTAGAATTTATTCTTCTAATTTGACAGAAGGAAAACCAGATATTTTTGTCCAGTAATCTTTGCCAGAGGCTAACTAATTCAGTCATAGTGAAAAGAAATAAGACCACAGTAGTCACCATTCAGAGAACAAAATCCCTTTGTTTTGGCTTAATAGTAGTTAGATTAGCTTTAACATTAGTAGAGGCATATGATGCAAGAAAGCAAGCTTATGCAGCATCAGCCAGGAAAAAAAAAAAAAAAAAAAAAAAAAAACTTCCACTTCACCCCTCCATTCGTTCGAAATACCTGCCCAGCTGAGCCTTAAATTTATTTAGGCTATCAACTTCCACAACAAGGGATGAAAGTCTGTTCCACCAAAGAACTACCCACTGGCTAAAGGCAAATTTCCGAACATCTATCCCACATCTGTCTTTCCCCAATTTGAATTTATACCCTCTCAGGTTCTGAACAAGAGGCAGAATCCCATCAGCATTGAGAATGCTCACACCATTCAAGGCTTTATACACCTCTATCAGATCACCTCGCTGGTGCTTGCTGTCCAGACACTGTAATTTGCAAAACTTAAGCCTTTCTTCATAAGAGCAACCCTTTGTTCCATTCACTAACCTTGTTGCCCTTCTCTGTACTCGTTCCAGCAGCTCTACATCCTTCTTGAAATGAGGCTTCCAGACCTGTACACAGTACTCAAGTGTGGCCTCACCATTGCCTTATACAAGGGAATAATCACCTCCTTATCCCTGCTAGAAAAATTCCTGTATATCATTGATATGACACCATGAGCTACTCCTGTATATCATTGATAAGACACCATGAGCTACTCTTGCAGCTCATCTGCACTGTCACAGAACCTCATATCTGCCTGCACAATTACCCCCAGGTCCTTTACATTCTCTACCACTGTCAGTGTAGTACAACAGATTTGATATGTTGCTCTGGGGTTGCTGTTTCCCATATGTAGTACTTTTCATTTGTCAATGTTAAACTTCAGCATCCTTAACAACCCTGCCAACTTTTGTATCATCTGCAAACTTGGGCATTAAGCTTGATATACTATCATCAATATTATTTATAAATACTGAAAACAATAATGGACCCAACACTGAACCCTGAGGGACTCCACTAATAACATTAGTCCACAATGAGCAGTGTCCATTGATTACCACCATCTTCTCCCCTTTATCCATAGCAGCAATTTGCCTCCAATGCCACACTGCTCCAATTTGTGCAGCAGTCTTCCATGGGCAACAGTATCAAAAGCCTTTCTAGAGATCCAAGTATATAATATCAAAGTTATTCCCTGCATCCAGTTCTTTTGTGACTGCATCATAGTATCCAATCAAATTGGTCAGGCAAGACTTCCCCTTAACAAAACCATACTGTGTCTGAGCTATAACTGAAGTCTTGTCTAGATGATCCTGCAGTGCTTCTTTAACCAGTGCCTCCATTAATTTTCCTGGAACACAAGTTAAACTCACAGGTCTATAATTACTTGTGTCAGCCTTTGATCCTCCTTTGTGAATTGGGGTCACATTTGCACATCTCCAGTCTATGGGTATGATAGCTTCCTTGGACTCCACTGAGTCCAAGGAAGCTCTCATAATTATGGCTAAGGGTTTGCTTACTTCCTTTGCTGCCTCCTTTAATATAACTGGATAGATCCCATCCACCCCAGGTGCTTTTCTAGTGTTTTAATCTTCAACACTTACTCCTCCACTTTCCTCTCAGTTATTACAAAATCATCTAGCTCACTGTCGGAGTTTATTTCACCTCTGGCATTCCCCTTCCTGAATAACTCCTCATGTGTGAATGTAGATGCAAAATACTTATTTAGTTTGTTAGCCACCTGAGCAGGATCCTCAACTATTGAACCATCAATATCCAGTGGACCAATCTGATTCATCCCTTTCCTTGTAGAATTTACATAGGTAAAGAACTCTTTTCTGTTTTTCTTTGCATCCCTTGCCAAGGATTTCTCATAATCTGCCTTTGCCTGCCTAATATCCTTTGTAACTTGTTTACAGATCAACTTATATCTATCATTGGCTTCTGTGTGTGTCAAGTGTTAATTTATATGTATCCCAAGCATTTTTCTTCTCTGCCATATGTCTCATTAGTTCATCTGACATCCACTTAGGCCTAAACCTTGAACGATATTTCTTAGTTGGTATGTAAAGCCTAGTAGCTTCCAAGATAAGTTCTTTGAATGCTTCCCATTTTGAATTTTCTGTTGGTAACATCATCAGTTGGTCCAACTGTATAGAATTTAAATACTGTCTCAGACCATCGTAGTCGACTTTACGAAAGCAATAACCCTTCCCTTTACCCCTGATGGTAGTTACCTCTTTGAGTAAATCCCACTTCAGCATACTGTGATCACTACCACCTAGTGTTTAATTTATCTGCAGATTCTTAATGCATGAAGAATCATTACTGATAATCAGATCAAGAGTATTACATCCTCTAGTTGCCTCCCGAACATGCTGATGTAGAAAACAATCATCCAATAAATCCACAAAAGCCTTGCTGGTGTGTGAGTGACCAACCCACAAATTCCAGTCAATATCTGGGAAATTAAAATCCCCCATTATAAGACTCTGATTTACTGGCCCACTCTATTTCCCTGTACTGTTTCTTATTATACTCAACAGAGTCATGAGGCCTATAGCACACTCCTACTCTCAATTTTGATCTCCCAGTGCCACACCAAACTGACTTGACACTGCACTGTCCAGCGATGTCAACTGGCTTCTCTTCCTTGGATTTTATGTGTTTCTTAACTAATAGCATAACCCCTCCTCCCTTCCTATTGTTTCTGTAGACGTTGTACTCCCCAAATTCCAGTTCTGCATTTCTTATATCTGTGTGACACCACATCTCTGATATCCCAACAATATCCACCTTTGATGCTTTGAGCAATACCTCAGATTCATAAATTTTTTAACCAAACTCCTAGCATTGGTGTACACGCAAGTATACATGCATCTGTTCTTTTTCTTAGCTACCCTAACAGAACCCATGTGTTTACTTGTACCGCAATGACTCCCAGCAGTCTGAAATATTCTGCATCTTGTTTACCAGGCTTCTGCTCATTCCAATAGAAGCTGTTGGGTTTTATTGGCACATTTGCAACTAAGGCTATAATGCACGCCAATAGAAACAGTGCAAGAATCACTTTTCCCTCTGCCAGGGGCTACTGTTAATCTATTAGTCCTTGTATCCCCCAAAGCTAGCAGTTTTCAAACCCACCTAACACTGCCTCGATAGAATCAGCAAATATTCTTGCACTCTTTCTATTTAAGTGTATCCCATCCCTGTAGAAGCAGTCCCTTCTGTTAACAAGTACAGACCAGGCTGAAAAAAATTCTACCCCTTGAGCCTTGCACAATCTCTCCAGGGCCGAATTGATCGACAAAGCTTTCATCATATACTCCCTCCTATCGTGTCTGGGCAGAACTGCAGACACTTTCAAATTCAACCCTATTTCACGGCTTTTTTTCAACAGTGACCTGTACTTGGTAAGGAATTCTGCCAGTCTCCTACTCTTAATATCATTAGTGCCAACGTGTACAACTATATCACCTTTTGTGCCCTTAAAATATTTAAGGGCACAATTAATATCATTAAATAATTCCCACATAAATAACACTAGTTTACAAATTTAAGTTTGTTCACTGGGGTTGGATTTCAATAGGTCCTACTGCCCAAATATGTTGCTGTCATTTCAAATATGACTTAGATTTTTTTCTATCACATCCAGATACATCACAATTTAAGAAATAAAAAAGTATTGTTTTTTACCAAAGCATATAACTTTATTGTATTTAGCAATGACAAATTGATAGGATTTACATTTTCATATATCAAAAAATACACAAATGCTAACAAGTATTAATCAAAATTCTGAAACTTTCATTAATCAGACCTTAGTCTCTTTGTTTGAAAAGAACGTTTAATCGTTTTTCTTTTATGTACAGTGCGAGGTTTCTCTCTTTTTAAACACCAGCAGTAGTCAGCCATCATGCTTGTTTTCTGCTCCTTTTTCCTCTGCTCCATTTTCTTTATGTTCTGATGAAATCTCTCCCCTTATTCTTTGCTCATCTGTGCAAGATTTTCAGGGGAAAAATCAAGATGGGCATGCAAAAAGTGAATTTTGATGCTCATATTGCAATCTAAATTGCGAAGCTTTTAGAGCATATTTTGAAAATTTTTTTCATAATCCTGGGATTTATGATTTCAAGAAAGTTTTCCATTACACTTTTAAAAGCAATCCAGGCTTCCCTTTCAATCAGTCATAGTAGTTTCAAACTGACCGTCTAAAACCAATTTTATAATTTGGGGACCAATGAAGATACCTCTCCTTAAATTTTGCGTCAGATAAACCGGAAAATTTACTGCAAAGGTACTTAAAGCAGTTGCCATCCTTATTCAATGCTTTAACAAATTGCTTCATTATGCCTAACTTGATATGCAGTGTAGACAAAAGTATTTTTTTTTGGCTTCACCAAACTTTCATGCACAATATTTTTTGACCCCGGTGTAAGATTCTGCCTCCGAGGCCATTGCTTCTTTGTCCAATGCAGCGCTTTAGCTCTGCTATCCCATTCACAAATAAAGCATGGCATTTTAGTGTACCCACCCTGTTGCCCCAACAACACACAACACTTTTAAGTCTCAACATAGTTGCCATTCGTGATCTTGATATTTAATTTTCTCCAAAAGCAACTTTAGATTGTCATAAGTTTCTTTTAAATAGACTCAATGAGCAACTGGCATAGATGTGTACTTATATCCATTATACAAGAGAACACCTTTTAAACTAGTCTTAGAAGAGTCTATAAATAGTCTCCATTCACTAGGAACATATGATGGAACTCCTAAGGAACTTATTAAACCAGTGACATCACTGCAATATACGAGAAGACCTTCTTGTGAAAAATATGTAAGCACTGCCTTTTACGATTTCTGTACCAGGAAAATGATGTACTGGAGCAAGTAAGTTCTTTGCTTGAAGTCTGGATCCCAGAATTTCAGCAGCATACTTTGGAAGACCTAAGTCTCTTATTAAATTATTCAGTTCGAATTGCATGAATTGCTGTGGCATTAAAATATTTTCTGGTTGACAACATTCCTCTTCACTAACCTCTTTAGCTTCTGCTTCGGTGGAAAAAGATGTGGACTCCAAAGTTTCTGGTGGAGGTTTTACAGGCAGATCAGGTCCATGCAGAACCGGTCTTATGGCTGACGGTAGATCTGGATATTTGATGTCCTTTTTATTTTTTGAATTGTAACTTTTAACGTCACATACACAAAAGTAACATTCGGCGTGGCTTATTGGCTCACGCCACACCATAGGAATAGCAAATGGCAAGAACACCTTTTTTCCTTGACTTCATTTTCTAAGATGTTCAACACATGTATAGCATAATTTATGCAGTGCCCACGATTAATCCTGATTCCCTAGTTTTATGTCAAAGTATGCATAATATGAGTTTTTTACAAAATCAGTAATATTTCGCCCCTGCTTTACAGGAAAAAAACAACCACATAAGTAACAAAATATGTCGGGACTGTTTATACACTTTCTGGTTGCCATACTAAAAGAAAACTAACACACAATGAGAGCTCATGACGGTTTTTACAGGAATACTGTGATGTCCCACTGATATAGGCTCTGTGGTTGAGTGGACTGTACAAACAAGTGAGTGCATGCTCAGACAAGTTTAACCCGTACCTACACACAGGAGTATCTGGCTTATAACCAGACTCCACTTGGAAAATAAAATTCTGGGAATCGCAGATGAGCCGGAAGAGTGGGGTGGGGGCCGACTATATTCCTGGGTCAAGGTTGGCTACCTTGCAGTATGACCTTGCAGTGTGTGTAGTTACGGGTTAAACATGCACAATCAGTTGTATTTGAGGTAAATATTTGACACTGATTACGAATATAGGAATATAAAACTTGTAAACCATTGCAGAAACTATAGCTATGTACACATTCGCGTATGATACCTAGGTAATAATTTAATGAATTGTGAAAAATTTTTACGTGATAGAAACAAACGGACTTCGGTTTAGTAATCAGTAAACATGCATAAATAACTGCCACATACTTTTACTGAAACCCCAGATACACTGTAAACCAGTGATATAATTATCTTCACTGCCATCCATGGTTCCTTACCTGAAGATTCTAATGGATAAAGAGTCACTGCTAGTAATCATACCAACAGCATTGCTTTGTTTTTTGTTGCCTCTCTAACATGCTGATATAGAGTCATCCAGTAAATCTGGAAACATTCTGTTACTAGTTAGTATAGTCACCAACTATAGCTACTTTCTGTGGGAGAAGTGGCTTCAGGACTTTCAAGATATGACATGACTGATAAGACATTCTGATTTATAGGCCAACTATATTTGTCTGTATAGTTCTTCATTGTATTTATCACAGTCAACTGGCTTATAACAAACTCCTATTCTTATTTCTGTTTTCCCACTGTTTAAGCATCACCAGACTGAATCAACGTCAATTTAGTGATCTCCTTAAAATACATTATTTTAAGGAGATCACTAAATTGATGTTGATTCAGTTGTTTCATTATTTGTTAACTTAAACAAATAATGAAATTGTATCTCAACTGTGAATTTTGATATGAAATGGTCAACAATTAACTCTTCGTGAAATCGTTGACGAAACTTATTTCTGCCATATCACATCATTCTTCTGTTGTAATGCACAATCTGAACATGCAGCACGGTTACCCAAACTTCATGCCACGGCTGTTAATACGAAGGGTTTCTGAAAAGTAAGGTAACACATTTTTTCTCTCGATGATGTTCAATAATACGAAGTTGAAATTACACACCAAAAAATTACTCACGAGTGGTGTGAGCAGTGTGTGGAGTTGCGTTGTCATGCAACAAAATCACATCACTTGTCAGGAGTCCTGGTCAAATGTTGGCTTTCAGTTTTTCCAACGATGCCCAGTAAAGCTGTGCATTGATTGTTCCTCCCTTCGGCAAGAAATCCACCAACAGAATGTCTTGGCGATCCCAGAACACTGTGGCCATGACTTTTCGGACACTGGAAACAGTTTTGAATTTTTTGTGCATAGGAGATTGTAGATGTTTCCAGGTCTTGTTTGGAGTCTTATTTTCTCTCCAGGGTAAAGTGATGAACCTACGTTTCATCTGCTGTGACTATGCGAAGGAGAGAAAAATCCTCTCCCTCGTCGCTGTAACACAACAGGTCCTCCAGACACATCCCCATGCATTTTGCTTTGTCCTTCTCTAACAATTGCTGGGGCACCCAGTGGCAGCACACCTTTCAAAAGCTAAGAACATCGTAAACAGCCAACTTACTCACGTTCACTATTTGCACAATTTCACTCGCCTCTTTTCAAGAATGATGCCCTTAATGCGCGAAATTTCTTCTGTCTTGCTCGATGAAGGACTGCCCACCCGATGTCAACACGGCCTGCTTTAAATTCATTGCACTAAAAACAACACCTGCTTCTTTTTCATCGCCATACACAGCAACCAGTTCATGATGAATATCACTTGAAGACACTTTTGCTTGCAAAAAGTGTCTAACTTCACGAACACCTGTTTTGGACCACACTTGCACAGTAGCCGCCATTTTGCAACTGGAATCTGCTGTGAGGTAACAGTACAACCACACTGCACTGGCAGTCTTTTTGAACGTTATTAACGGGTATATTTGTCCACAGCGTTTCATCTCATTCCCTTTCAGCATTATTAAGGAAAAAAATGTGTTACCTTACTTTTCGGAAACTCCTCGTAGATGAACAACACTGCCAACAAGTCCTTCCTAATTTGTTTGAATGTGTAACAAATAAAACATTTCCGAAATAATACCTGGAAATAAAATGGGAGTTGTGTGTTTGATCCCAAAGCCAAACAGCAGCCATCTCAGTACAAGACTCTTTCTTTCCCACAATCTAAAAAAGCACAGCAAGTGTACAAGGACGTCTTGCTAACATTTTCTGATTGAGGATGTTTTCCACCATGAATACACTCACTGCACAGGAACAAACAATTAATAGAGAGTTTTACACCAAATTTCTGAGGATGCCTTCATAAAGCAGTTCAAAGAAAAATACCAAAGTAGTGGAACTCCAAAGACTGGTCACTTCACAACAGTAATGGGTTGTCACATTCACTACTAGTTGTATAGGTTTTTTTTTTTTTTTTTTTTTGAAACAAAGAATCACCCAAGTCTAGCAACTCCCATCTTCAGCAGCTATGGCTCCACAGGACTTTTTTTTTCTTTCCCCCCAAAGACTGGGGGAGGGGAGGAAACACAGAAATAGCATTTATTTGATAGCATACAAACAACAAGTAAAACAACAGCTTGGCTTTCAAGTTTCAAAAAATCTGATCTCCAGAAATGCTTCCAAGGCATTAAAAGGACATTTCAAACAGGACTGCACCACCCACCCTGTATGTCACTATATTATAGCAGTCTAGATACTTTTGAACATCTTGTATATTTACTTGTCACATGAGGACCCCCAGCATCTTGCTTTCCAGGCTCCTATATTCCGAAGAGAAGCACTGCAGTAATCAATTTCACCTCTTCCTATTGTTGCCACTAATTTATTAGTTTATGTATATCCCCCAAGCAAACTAGCAGTTTTCTGGCCCACCTAGAATTGCCTTGATAGCATCTGCAAATATTCCTGCACCTCATATTTAAGCAGATAACATTGCTGTAAAAACAGCTCCTAGCAAATACAGAGGACTGAAAAAATTTTTATTCTGTGGGCCTTACACAACTACTAGTACCAAATTGATTGAAAAGGCTCTCATCATGTACTCCCTCCTATCATGCCTGGCGAAAATTACAGACACCTCCAAATTTATTCCTCTTAACTCAACACTGCCACATAACTGCAAAGTAAATCCTCCAATTGCCTGTGCTTAATATCATTAGTACTAACATATACAATGACATCACCCTTTTTTGACCTTAAAAGATAACTGTTCTATAGCATCATTAACTTTTGTCCCTGGCAGACATACCCTGGCACTATTTCACTGAAAACAGTCACCAACAATCAGGGGCCAGCCCCAAGTACTGACAAAAGATACTATAGTCACGTTCTTCCCATAATCAAAATAATGGGTTGTTTTATTGCTACATGATGATTAAATCTTAAAGATTTCCAATAATGGTGTTAACCATTCTTTTAGAAAATTCCGGGATCACCCTTACCAACAACAGCTGCTTTATGTGGAAACAAGGCCTTCTGCCTTTGAAAATCTCGTTATGCTACTTGATGTATAAGTATATTTGGGCAAATGAGTGCCTGATGGGTCTCCTGTTATTATTCCTCCACCCTGCATTTATTTCCATAATTTGTTTGAGGGAATTTACTAGAAAATAAGACTAAGTTAAAATTAAAGATAATTAAAATTTCAGATGCTAAATACTAAAAATATAAACAAATATCTCTTTAAAAACAAAACTTTCATTAATAAATTTTCTAATAAAAATTCAGTTGATACAGAAAACAATTTCAAAGTAAGATATACAAAAATATTTATATTATAGGTTTTCTAAATAATTATCACCTAAGCAATATCATTTTATACACAGATCCTGAAAGTCCTTTAATCATTGCAGAAGCATTCAGATGACATCTGCCATACATCACAAGACCATTCACCTATTAACGAGCAAAGAAAAAGTTTCATATTTTAAAGTGCCACCCAAGTATATATATGCATATACATTAAACACTTATTGAAAAAAACTAATTTGCTATAATTAAAAAACTGTTTACTTATAAAAAATACAATATCAGAATGAAATATAAAAATAATTATATTAAAAATTAACCAGTTTATTTTGCCAAAAGAAAAAAAAAAAAAAAAAAAAAACTTCAAACCTTTGGAGCAAAAGTTACAGATTCTAAAGCAAAATGATCCACTGATTCCAAAAGTATCTCTATTGAAAGTTACAGTATACTGAAATTTTAGTAACTTAATGAACAACAAATTTCAAATTTCATACGATAATACATATGCTATCTTAAAATAGGTATTATTAATTTTAAAGTACTTTAATCAAACATATAGCCTAATTCCTTAGAAATTTTTTTCACACACAAGAGTATTTCTTATAGTTAGTTTCCTTTCCCTCCTAAGAACCTGCGGCAATTACATAATCACAACAGCATCACAGAACCTTAGAACTGCTTTTCGATCGTGAAAATGTCCAGAAGAAAACATTCCCCTAAAACGGGTAATTCGCCTGGTGAGATCAGCAAAATGGCATCCATATGAGGAAAGACTTTGAATATGTCAGCTGCAGAGCTTGGAAACTAGAAACCTTAAAGCAGACTTGATTGAGATGTTTAAGGCTCTAAGATGCAAAGGTAAAATGAATGAGGACAAAATTTTCAGGGTTATAAAGGATTCTAGAACTGGGGGCCATAATTTCAAGTTATGTTTAGACTGGATTACAAGAAGTTTTATTTTAGCCAGCGAGTTATAAATTACTGGAATAAGTTACCTACATGGGTAGTAGAGGCTCACAGTTTGGGGAATTTCAAAGGTCAGCTGGATAATTACCTACAGGAAGAGGGAAATGCATAGGTTTTCTATTCCCTTTTCTCTTATTATTTTTTATTTTTTTATTTATTTTTTTTTTTTTTGGATTTTATTTATTTTTTTGGCTGGTGCAGGAAGTGCAAGCCACACAGTGCAAGGAAGCCATAGGCTTCCTTGCACTGTGTGGCTAATACTAATCTCCCATATTTTGAGGGGTGGGAAAATCAGGATGGGAATCTAGATTTTTTTTTTTTTTTTTTTTTGAGATCACATACTTAGATGAGCATTCTCTGGGAAATTATACACAAACAAACATGTGCTGGGATTACTCGGGAGAAGAAGTATGCCACCAAAAGGATCCCATAGTAATGAAATTTATCTAGTAAGCTGAATAACTGTGAAGAGTCATATCTACCTGGGATGGACAATCTGCAGAACATTTGCATAGGGCTGCCTGGCTGTGGTAAGATGTTATGAAAGGAACATTGGTATCCAAAGTTTGCCAATTTCAGTAACATGAATTCATTTGCCAAAAGTGGCATTGTTGTTGGGGTTGGTGGGGTAGGCTTGAGGCTTCCAGCAAATGATAATGAAAAATTTTCAATTTACTGACGGAAACTCAATTTGGGATCAACTATTATGCCTAAATCATGATGAGACAGAGGGAATCTGTTTAACTATCTATTTAACTGATAAGGCTCCACTGAAGTGGAGTCTTATCAGATATTTGCTAGCATAATATCACCTTTGATAAAGAATATCCAACACATTCTAACTTACATGGATGACATGAAGTATGCAGCTCTGTATTTCCAAAGATCTTAATTGTAGGATAGTTTTTGAAACAATTGAGGTTTTTTTTTTTTTTTTTTTTTATTTTAATAAAATAAACTGTAGTTAATACAGGATCATTGAAAAAGGATGTCTGTGATTTCCCTTTTAATTATCTTTGGAAATATTTGATAGATTGCTGTGATCGCAGCAGAAAACAGTGTGGTAACTTACTAAGTTTTATTTGACACCTCAACCTTGGTGGTGGTGCTGTGAGTGTGCGCAGAATGACTCCTATGCACACTGCCTCAGTCAGTGTTAGTAATATGGGGACCGTACAGCAGAAAGTGCAGTGTGTGTAATGTGTTACACTGAATTTAAATCTGTCATAACAGTGCAACATCAATACCAATGCACTTACAGACAAGATTATAATATGTTGGTTTAATCAGTTTAAGGAAACTGGTAGTGCAGTGGCCATGTTACCGACACTGACTGAGGCGGTGTACAGTCACGGCACAGCCAAGGTCATCGTTGAGGTGTCAAATAAAACTTAGTAACCACACTATACGCTGCTATGATCACAACAATTGATCAAATATTTCAAAAGATATTTAAAAGGGAAATCACATATACCTTTTCCGATGACCCTGTATATAGTCACGTACGTTAGTTCATTTTTGTATTGAGATAAGTATTTGGAAAGTTACAGCTTAATATGATGAACTGAAGATAACCTTGGAAATCGATATTTTGATAGGAACTTCATAACTTTCTAAGTTTAAATTTGTAAAGTAATTTGGAAAGCTATAGATAGCCTTAATATTCAAATAGCCTTTGTTATCAATATTTTGGCAGGAATTTTGAAACTTTTGTTCAGTAGCTTAAATTTAACTTCTTTAGTGATTTAAGTTTTGTCAACAGTTCAATTTCTGCATATTTTGTTAACATAAATTCTGTAATATATTGTAAATTTAAATTTTAATCTTTCTAAAGTTCAAATTTTACTTAAATTATGGTTGCTACAAGATCCACCAACAACAAGTCCAAGTACATAGGGACTTCAACGGAAATGCCTGCAGGCAATGCCAGTGCGAGTCGCAACGTAGTCATTTTTATAGCTCACATCATGTATTCTAAGGCTAGTCTAGTAGACAGACTTAGCTCTGTCTACTAGTAGACAGACCTAGCCCTTCTAGTGATCATTTCTTTTCAACCGAAGTAAGGAGTGTACCAATCTCAAATTACAACTTGGTGCATTATGAGAATAATTTGAATCACTAAAGAAATGAGTGCTTGCCTTAGAAAAAATTGTAACTGGAAGCTCATCAGGTACTCAAGTATCTCCTGACCTGCCAATTCAGGCCTCAGAAAAGAACAGTCAAATGCAGATTGCTCTGGTCAAAACTGAGCTAGTTTTATTTAGCATTAGCATATGATGCAAGAAAGCAAGCTTATACAGCATCAGCAAAAAAAAAAAAAAAAACACCCACTTCCACTTCACCCCTCCATTCGTTCGAAATACCTGTCCAACTGAGCCTTAAATTTATTTAGGCTATCAACTTCCACGACAAGGGATGGAAGTCTGTTCCACCAACCAACTACCCACTGGTTAAAGGCAAATTTCCACACGTCTATCCTAACATCTGCCTTTCCTCAATTTGAATTTATGCCCTCTCAGGTGATTATTCTGAACAAGAGGCAGAATCCCATCAGCATTGAGAATGCTCAAACCATTCAAGGCTTTATACACCTCTATCAGATCACCTCGCTGGTGCTTACTGCCCAGACACTGTAATTTGCAAAACTTAAGCCTTTCTTCATAAGAGCAACCCTTGGTTCCATTCACTAACCTTGTTGCCCTTCTCTGTACTCGTTCCAGCAGATCTACATCCTTCTTGAAACGAGGCTTCCAGACCTGTGCACAGTACTCAAGTGTGGCCTCACCATTGCCTTATACAAGGGAATAATCACCTCCTTATCCCTGCTAGAAAAATTCCTGTATATCACTGATAAGACACCATGAGCTACTCTTGCAGCCCGTCTGCACTGTCACAGAACTTCATATCTGCCTGCACAATTACCCCCAGGTCCTTTTCATTCTCTACCACTGTCAGTGTAGTACAACAGATTTGATATGTTTCTCTGGGGTTGCTGTTTCCCATATGTAGTACTTTACATTTGTCAACGTTAAACTTCATTTGCCACCTCTCAGCCCATCTGCTCAACCTTTCCAGATCATGTTGGAGCACCATAGCGTCAGTAGTGTCCTTAACAACCCTGCCAACTTTTGTATCATCTGCAAACTTGGGCATTAAGCTTGATATACCATCATCAATATTATTTATAAATACAGAAAACAATAATGGACCCAACACCGAACCCTGAGGGACTCCACTGATAACATTAGTCCACGATGAGCAGTGTCCATTGATTACCACTCTGTCTTCTCCCCCTCAACCACCCCTTTATCCATAGCAGCAATTTGCCTCCAATTTGTTCAGCAGTCTTCCATGTGCAACGGTATCAAAAGCCTTTCTAGAGATCCAAGTATACAATATCAAAGTTATTCCCTGCATCCAGTTCTTTTGTAACTGCATCATAGTATCCAATCAAATTGATCAGGCAAGACTTCCCATTAACAAAACCATGCTGTGTCCGAGCTATAAGTGAAGTCTTATCTAGATGATCCTGCACTGCTTCTTTAACCAGTGCCTCCATTAATTTTCCTGGAACACAAGTTAAACTTACAGGTCTATAATTACTTGTGTCAGCCTTTGATCCTTCTTTGTGAATTGGGGTCACATTTGCACATCTCCAATCTATGGTACCTCCCCTGAGTCCAAGGAAGCTCTCATAATTATGGCTAAGGGTTTGCTTACTTCCTTTGCTGCCTCCTTTAATATAACTGGATAGATCCCATCCAACCCAGGTGCCTTTCTTGTGTTTATCTTCAACAATTTCTCCTCCACTTTCCTCTCAGTTATTACAAAATCATCTAGCTCACTGTCTGAGTTTACTTCACCTCTGGCATTCCCCTTCCTGAATAACTCCTCATGTGTGAATGTAGATGCAAAATACTTGTTTAGTTTGTTAGCCACCTGAGCAGGATCCTCAACTGTTGAACCATCAATATCCAGTGGACCAATCAGATTCATCCTTTTCCTTCTAGAGTTTACATAGAAAAAGAACTCTTTTCTGTTTTTCTTTGCATCATTTGCCAAAGATTTCTCATAATCTGCCTTTGCCTTCCTAATCTCCTTTGTGACTTGGTTACAGACCAGCTTATATCTATCATAGGCTTTTATGTCACCCATTAATTTATATGTATCCCATGCATTTTTCTTCTCTGCCATATGCCTCATTAGTTCATCTGACATCCATTTAGGCCTAAACCTTGAACAAAATTTCTTAGTTGATATGTAAAGCCTAGTAGCTTCCAAGATAAGTTCTTTGAATGCTTCCCATTTTGAATTTGCTGTTGGTAACATCATCAGTTGGTCCGACTGTATAGAATTTAAATACTGTCTCAGACCATCGTAGTCGCCTTTACGAAAGCAATAACCCTTCCCTTTACCCCTGATGGTAGTTACCTCTTTGAGTAAATCCCACTTCAGCATACTGTGATCACTGCCACCTAGTGTTTAATTTATCTGCAGATTCTTAATGCATGAAGAATCACTAATGATAATCAGATCAAGAGTATTACATCCTCTAGTTGCCTCCCGAACATGCTGATGTAGAAAACAATCATCCAATAAATCCACAAAAGGCTTGCTAGTGTGTGAGTGACCAACCCACAAATTCCAATCAATATCTGGGAAATTAAAATCCCCCATTATAAGACTCTCTGATTTACTGGCCCACTATTTCCCTGTATAGTCAAAAGGTTGGCTTATTTAGGGATTCCCAATTTAACCCAATTTAATGACAACCAAGGACGGAGTTAGTGCACTTCTACTTCCTTGCGCATATTTTAATCCCGTTTAAATCATAATTACTATTTACCCACCCCTTAATTTAAGAACCAATCACCTTAAAGCTAGTCACCTCTTGCCATTCAAACCATAACAACTGCAGATCGATCAAGGTGTGTATTGAAAAATTAAGCCCTTGCTATTTTTTGAATTTAGTTAAAAGTACAATTTGATTGACAACAAAGTTTAACAAAATTAGTAGATTTTGCTGATTAATTGACAATATTAAATTATATACGATGCTATACTAATGCTATCTAGTTCGGGATATAACACTGTATCGTATAACAATGGCGCAAGTTACGAACGGTAAATCTACGGACACTTAAGTATTAATTAACTTCCAAATCTCGCTGTCTCAATTCAGAATAAACTAATGATCCTGACTAGGTCTATAAGCTACTTATAGAAAATTATTTGATGTATCAATTGGACAATAAAGCGGCTAAATATGGCTAAAAAGCTTCTTGTTCAGCTGAGTGCAACTCGTAACATGTGGATATGATACTTACTGATACTTTTATGCAATTACAAGACCGAGTAAGGAATAAATACACCAGATTAATCAGAAAGACACAAAATAATGCTATACTACTAAATTTAAATCAAAAGTTTTAGAAAAACAATAATTTCAAATCAATAAATAAGAAAATCCACTTAGCGGCTTTGAACACGTCTGGCTCCCACTAGCCTCATCAGCAGACTCCTCTTAGGGAACCGACAAATAAATTATACACTTGGTGGAGTTGAATTAAAAACAATGGAGAAGGAAAGAGATCTAGGAGTTACATATGGGCAAATATGAAGTTTTCTGAACAGTGTAAACAGGCAGTCAGGAAAGCCAGTGGTGTCCTATCAATGATTTATCAAACATTATTCTGTAGAGACAGGGAGGTCATAATCCCACTGTATAATGCAATTATAAGATCACATTTGGAATACTGGGTTCAAGTATGGAGACATCATCTGAAAAACAGACTCAGATTCTTGAAAGGGTCCAAAGACTAGCAACTCAACTCAAATGCTGAGATCGGTAGAAGGACTCCAATTATTTGGGCTACAGAACTTGGCATCTCAGAGGTGATCTGATTGACATTTATATGGCTCTGAGAGGGTTGGTTGGTTGGTTGATTTGGTAGTTGTTGGCGCATCGGCTTCTGTGGCCATATTGCACCTCCCAAGGTTTTTGCAGTACTTTGATCCAAGCCCGAGGCGGGAGCTCTGAGAGGGATTAGTAAAATGAATGAAAGTGGAATTCTCACTATTATAAAGAATTCCAGAACTATTATAAAGAATTCCAGGAGTCATAAATTCAAATTACAGGGCTTGAGGTTCATATTAGATTGTAGGCAGTTTTCTTTTAACCAGACGGTTGTTGATTGCTGAAACAAGTTTCCCTTGCAGGTAGTTGAGGCTGACAGTTTGATTAAATTCAAAGGTCAACTGGATAGTTACCTGTGTGAAGAGGGAAGCATATACAATCGAAGCTCTATATAACGACTACCCAGGGGAATGAGAAAAATGGTCATCATATCAGAAGGATGTTATTTTGATTGTTCATAAAATCAGCAACAAGTAAAAGCTTAAACATTTAATGTAATTATACTAATACATTATATAATCTTATTAATAATATGTACAACAGTACTAAACAGGAAAATTACAATTGAATTGTAAATTTCACTATGCAGGCTACATACCTATCAAGACTTAAGAGAATTGTTTCATTCTTTAAAATAATCTGTCAAAATATGCTGTTTCAAAGGTAGAGCATGTTTTAAAAGAGAATTATGAAGGTTTGCAACAGCAGTTATTTTACTTTCACAGTTAGGCTATGCTTGAGAAAAATCAACATACAAGTTCTAATTCTTGAGGAGAATCTTTCAATGGAACTTCTTCTTCAACAACAGTAGGTTCCTCAACTTCATTGTAACAAATTTCAGTAGATTCCATTGCATCTATGAGTTCCTCTTCATTTGTGCATATCCTGAAACATTCAACGTCCGCATCCATTTCTGCATAATCTTTGAAGCTCAAGTTTTCTTGTAAATTTAGGTGATGATGCACATACCAAATATTTCTTCCGTTATTCCACTGTTCTTCAAAATTAATAGAAAAAGTATGCAAAGCTTCACACATACTGCTTCATTCAAAGCGGTAAGCGGCAAATCCAGCACGTTTGAAGCAGTTGAAGATCACTTTTTCATCAACTTCATTGCATGCTGAAACACATTACCTGCAGAAAATCGATTTCTTCAAATTGAATTTTGCTTTCAAGGCATATCATAATTTCATTTAATAGCATTCTTCAGTAGTTTTTTTCTAGTGTGTAATCCACTGAAAAAAAAAATCAAGGTGTAATCCAGCATTTTTCTTTAAATACTGGATTACACCTCGATCAAGTGGCTGAACAACTGACATCATATTTGGTGGTAGGTACTCAACAGCGATTGCAAGTTGTTTACTTGGCAACGTTGTTGTTTTGGTTTTTAGGGGCATTAGCAACTAAGGCCATATTGCTCCAGGATATGCGATGGTCATTCCCTGACCTTTCCACATTCTCTGTATTTGGTAGTGATGGGCTCAAACCCCAGTCTAATCAAGAAGCGTGTGCTACACACTGCTGCTCCTTCCCACCTGGCTACGGAGGTGCCACTTGGCAATGAGGGATGCAGTTATCCACAAACAGCAAATTTTTTCTATTCTTCTCACTCATCCTGCAATCTAAGTCTCTGATCCATTCGTCGTAGATTTATGATGTCACCTTTGGTTTGTTTGATACATAATCAGTAATGCCTTCAAACCTTTAAAGTAGCAAGACTTCTGGGCTTTCCCAATGATTATAAGAGGAAGCTTCTCTGTGCCAGACATTTTTGCTGCTAGGAGAATGATAACCTAGTGTTTGGCCTTTTTGTCGCCACTACATTTCTCACCTTTATATGCAAGTGTTTTATCCAGTAGCAAATAAAAACATAACATTCACCAGAGAATGTTATGTAGGCAAAACTGCAAGGAGATTGAAAGATCGAGTTTCGGAACACTGGGGGGGGCTCCGTATGTTAATTTTGAATGCTCCACTGTTGCCATTATTGGGTTAAACAGCACAGACTTGATCCACGATATGACACAGAAATCAACTATTCATGTGACTGTCGCCACTGCTCATGGCTCGAGGCACTGCACATACTCAACTGCAGTAGTACTATAAACCGTAATAAAAGTGTATATATACATGCCATTATGGAGTCTATCATTCATACAGCACTCATTGGTTGCCACCGTAACAATAATGTCTTATCACTGCATGTTTGACATCATCATAAATGGGCCATAAGAAGTACAGAAAGCTAGATCACTGCACAGATTTCAGAAAAGCAAAAACAAGAGTTGATTGTAAATCTACTTTATTTTCTGTGCATAATGAAAAGCAAATGTATGCTGCAAGGATCAATGCAAAAGAAAATAAATAAAATAATTGTTTTACTACTTAAGTGTGATAATTTTTTTTTAATCATAACGTTCTGAAAAAATGAACACAACACATTTTATGGTTAACTATTTTATTACATTTTGAATGTTTTGCATGCAATCTGTAAACCAACTAATGTATACATTTATTCATTCATTTAATCTAACAATTTTTTATTATTAGCCATATGGTGCAAGGAAGCCTCAGGCTTATGCTGCACGAGCCAAAAAAAAAAAAATTTCCAAGTTACCCTGAGAGAGAGAGAGAGAGAGAGAGAGAGAGAAAAGTAGAAAGGAATCATCAAGAAAGAGAAGAATGATGATATCCAGCTCAGGACCCTGGGTGTGCCAAGAGAGCCCATACTCACCAGATGTCAGCCCCTGGGGGTATTTTGATTAGTATAGTTGAACAGAAATTATTTTACTTTAAATTTAGCTCGTTTTCATGTTTGAAGTTTACATTTATATGTTGCTTTTAATACATCATTTTCCTTTTTACAATAATTGTTGAGCAAAATACTGATAATGATATTAATAAGCAAATTTAAGATTATTTCTCCAAAATGACCATTTTCGCAAAAATCATTCAAAGAAAATTCAATGGTTTCAAATAAATTTGATATAAGTAATAAGAAATCTCTCTGCTAATGCAACTTCAAGAATTCTTTCTCTAGGGGTTGTGGCAATATAATTTTTTGAAATAATAATATTATTATTAACCATATGGTGCAAGGAAGCATGAAGCTCATGCTATACCAGCCAAAAAAAAATTTCTGAATTACGCTTACAGTAATTACGTTTGATTCAGGATATAAACAGTCTACCTCTATCCATGTTTTGAATTAGTTCATATTGCCCACCAGTAGGAAATGGTTCATTCACTGTTAAAATAAGTTTCCATTCCTCACAGCGATATCTTTTGATAACAACATATGCAGCATATCCAGTAAGGTAAACTAAGAGTGGCACGTAATCTTTTTCTTTTATTAAATCACATTCTGTAACGGTAATGTGAGAAAACAATGTGAATGTATTAGCCTCCATTCCTGTTTCAACAAGACTTTCCAGAAATGCTTTTGTATTGAAATCGATAATTGAAAAGTTGCCAAACATGCTTGATTTTAAAGTTAAAGGTAATACAGAATGCATTCAAAATTTCATTTCATTCACAGACTAAAAGATTAACAGTAGCCGCAGCAAGAGGTGAAATTGATTCTTGCACTGCTTCTATTGTAATGAGCAGCAGCCTAGAGAGCAAATTGCTGAGGATTTCAAGAGCTGCTGGGAGTCGTGAAAGGAAACAGTAAATACATGGGCTGTGTTAGGGTAACTAAGAGTAAGAACAGATGCATATATACTTGCATGTACACCAATGCTAGAAGTACAGGGTGTCCGTAAATAATGTTTCCGATTTTGATATTTTTTTAATCTGAATTTCTTCACGTTACATTCAAGAAACACATACCAGCTGAAATATCAATTCAATAAGTTTTTTTTTTTTTTAAATTAGCACTCGACTGCTAGTTTTGCATTCTACCCACTACGCAGCACTACATTTGCCAGAATGGCAACCAGGCCGGAGAAAGCGTTCTGGGTATTAGCATTTCATGCAACAAAATCTTTTGTTACAAGATTTCTTTTCGTGGGGTTATGTGAAGGGCAATGTGCACATTCCTCCATTACCAACGACACTGCAGAAGTTGAAAGCACGGATCACAGAGGCCTTTCATAAAATTGACCGTAATAAGAAGCACAGCGTGTGGCAGGAAATTGAATATTGCTATGATATCGTTCAAGATACTCATGGTGCCTAGAATGAACTTTACCAATGAGTTGATGTATCTTCATAAAACTTATTGACTTGATCTTTCAGCTGGTATGTGTTTCACAAGTGTAGCTTAAAGTAATTCTTAAAAAAATATATCAAAATCGGAAACATCATTTATGGACACCCTGTATAATAAATAAATTTGATGAATTTGAAGTGTTGATCAAGGCATCAAAGGCAGATATTGTTGGGATATCAGAGACATGGTGTCACACAAGTATAAACAGTGCAGAATTGGAATTTCGGAAGTAAAACATGCACAGAATGGATAGACAGGGTAGGAAGGCAGGATTATGTTAGTTAAGAAACACAAAATATAAGGAAGTGCATCCGGCTCACATGGGTGGACAATGCAAAGTTGAGTCAATTTGGTGTGGCATAAGCACTGGGAAAGGGAAAATGAGAATAGGAGTGTGATATAGGACTAATGACTGAGTACAATGAACAACTATGCAGAGAAATACAGTGGGCCAGTAAACCAGAATGTTTTGCAATGGGGATTTTAACTTTCCAGATATTGACTGGACCTTGTGGGTTGGTCACTCACACGCTAGAAAGACTTTTGTGGATTTATTGGAGGATTGTTTTCCACAGCAACATGTTCAAGGGGCAACCAGAGACAAAGATTCAAGAGGGGGTAATACTCTTGATCTGATTATCAGTAATGATGACTCATGCATTAGGAATTTGCAGATGAAGTGATCATAGTCTACTAATATGGGATTTACTTAAAGATATAACTACCATCAACGATAAAGGGAAGTGATTTTGTTTTCAAAAGGAGACTAGAGTGGTCTCAGACAGTTTTTGAATGCTATACAGTCGGATCAACTGATGTTAAAAACAGAGTGAATTCTAAATGGGAGGCTGTTTGTTCGTTAGTTGGTTTTTAGGAGCATTAGCAACTAAGGCCATATTGTCCCAGGAATATGTGGTGGTCATTCCTGACCTTTCCGCATCCTCCGTATTTGGTGGTCACAGGCTCGAACCCCAGTCTAATCAAGAAGCGTGTGCTACGCACTGCTGCTCCTGCACTCTTGGCAAATCTAGGCAAAGTTCTAGAAAGGCTCATGGCTCTCCGAATCTCACAACTGTTCCAGGAAAAGAACCTATTCTCCCCAGCTCAGTATGGCTTCACACCAGGGCGATCTACAGAAGAGGCACTGTTTGACTTCATCCTCCATATTGAAAACTCCACATCTAAATATGAACTGGTCATCTTGGTGGATTTTGAAGGTGCCTTCGACACTGTCTGGTGGGACAGTGCATTGGCATGCCTCCGCCTAGCTAACTGTACCTCCCATCTCTACAAGCTATTCCAGAACTATTTCACAGAGCGCACTATCGTGGTTAAATCCAATCTTCTGCAGTTAACTAGACCAACCTCTTGGGGGTGCCCACAGGGTTCTGTCTTGGGGCCCTTTGTGTGGAACATGGTCCTGCACAGCTGGCTTTCTAAAACTTTTGAAGGATGCAAAATTGTGGCGTTTGCAGATGACCTGACTATGGTTGTTTCTGGGAAATCACGCTCCGACCTTGAAAACAAAGCAAATCTTGTCCTAGCAGATCTCTACTCCTGGGCAGTTCTCAACAAGCTTCAAATCAGTACCAGCAAAACAAAAATGATGCTTTTTAAATCAAAGCTTGACCTACGTCAACCACCACAAATCAAGATCTCCGGAAAACAGCTTCCTATTGTGACACAGGCTAAAGTCCTAGGGGAGATCATTGACCATAAGCTGAGCTTCCTTCCACATCTACAATACCTAGGGGTCAAAACGAAAAGATTTTCAGCTGCAATCATGAGGATCTCCAAGAGCAACTGGGGACTCTCCAACAAAACACTCTCTCTGTATTATAAAGCTGTTTTCATCCCCATTGTGACCTACGCAGCAGGAGCGTGGTTTCACCGGGTTCAACGAGTACATATGAAAGTCAAGGTCAACTCCATTCAACGTGCTATGCTCTTGGCCACGCACAGATTATGCCGAACAGTGTCTACAGCTGCCATCCAGGTGATAGCTGGCACTCTGCCACTTGATCTATTTGTTATCTTCAGAGGGCTTAACTTCAGAATTAAAAAGAAAATACCAACGAAGATACAGGGCCTAGAACTAAATCTCAATGCTGACCCCAAAGCAGAAAGAGCTCGCTGTTATAAGGAACTCGTCAACATTTGGCAGTCTAGATGGAACACCTCACACACAGGCTCCGTTACCAGAAAATTCCTCCCTGATGTCACTTTCACAACCCTGAAAACGGTAAAGACCTGGCTTTCTCTCACCTTGGAATCCTCCTACTTGGTTACCGGACAAGGGTCCCTCAACGAAAAGTTACATCAACTGGGTTTGCTACCAACAGATCGCTGTTTCTGTGGCAATCCAGAGAATTGGAAACATCTTCTTTTAGAATACATGGTTGTTACTGCACCTAACAATACCTCTTCAGTGACTTAAACAGTTCTATATTCGCATGCCACCATCATCTTCATTTTTTTTTTTTTTCTTTTCCACGTGCTGTCTGGAGTTGCCACTCTAGTGCAGCCAGTTTATTTATTCATTCATTTTCATTCATTTCATTCAATTATTTATTTATTTTATTTTATTTATTTTTCTCTTCTTTATTTTCTAAATCAAACTATTCTTTTCTTTATTCTTATTAAATTATTATTTTTCTTATATATTTAATTTGTTCTTCACGCGCTCTGCCTTGAGATCCTACTCTAGCGCAGTCAATTTATTTACTTATTTTATATCTATTTTTATTATTTTTTATTTTTTTCACGCGCTCTGCTTCGAGTTCCCACTCTAGTGCAGCCAATTTATTTATTTATTTTATTTTATTATTTTTATTTCTATTTTTATTTTTTATTTTAATTCCTTTTTTTAATTATTATATATATATACAAGCATACCTCGATTAACGAATAGGATGCGTTCCACGAAATTACTTCGTTAAGCGAAACTTCGTTTTCAGAGGTAAAAATACTATGGCTAGAATAGGGATACGTTCCTACGTAAAGAAAATGAAAAGCTTTTTTTCGAACAAAGAAAAGTTTTATTAAATAAACAGTCAACTTACATACAAAGTGAAATCACATTTTAAAATATGAGGTTAAAGTTGATTGTTTATGCTTTTTTTCTCTTTCATTTAACAATTGCCTATACGGAGTTATTGCATTTAACACTGATCGCTTAACTATAACACTTCTTCCTAAATCGGGATCATTTTCACTAAAAAAATTTAAAACGTTTTCAATGTCATTTAAGCACCTTTTTAAATCTTTGGTTGTTAACACTTTTTCGGCAGGAACTTCTTTAACTTCGTCTTCATTATCTTTGTCTTCGTTGCTAACAAGGTTTTCTAAATCTTCCTCTGAAAAACCATCATCTTCTGCATTCAATAAATTTCTAACATCCTCTTCATCGACATTTTCGAAACCTATTGATTGAGCCATCTGGATAACTTCATTTCTAATTTCTTGGATGTTATTTTCTTCTTCTAGTACAACTTCTGGCCATATTTTGCGCCAAACTCCATTTAAGCATTTCTTAGTGACTTCTTTCCAAGAACTATCAATGTTTTCAATTGCGTTTTTAATGGTGTAGTTTTTCCAAAAAGTTTTAACTGTCATTTCCACTTTATCCTCTAGTTCAGTTAAATTGCGTAAAGTTCGACGCAGATAATAAGCTTTAAACGATGCTATTACTCCCTGATCCAATGGTTGAATCAGGGAAGTTGCGTTTGCTGGAAGAAACACAACTTTGACAGGAATGCATGTGTCCAACGTGTTAAGATCAGTAGGATGTCCCGGAGCATTGTCTAACAACAAAAGAGCTTTTTCTTCAAAGTTGTTTTTTTGACAATACCGTTTTACTCCAGGACAAAAGTGGTTAACAAACCAATCAGTAAATAACTCCTTGGTAACCCACGCTTTTCTATTTGCTTTCCATATTACAGGTAAATTCATTTTTATGTTACCTTTTAACGCCCTCGGATTTTCTGAATGGTAAACTAATAGCAATTTTAATTTATAATCACCAGAGGCATTTGATCCAAAGAGTAACGTTAAACGGTCTTTGGCTGCTTTAAATCCAGCAGCTGATTTTTCTTCAATAGAAATGAAGCTTTTTGTTGGTAGCCGTTTCCAGAACAAACCGCTTTCGTCAACATTGAACACCAAATTTGGTGGAAAATTTTCATGTTCAATTATTTCCTTTAGTTTTTCTGGAAACTTATTTGCAGCTTCAACATCTGCACTTGCAGCTTCTCCTGTTAATTTTACACTATGAATCCTGGCCCGTTTTTTAAATTTCTCGAACCAACCACGAGAAGCCCCAAAGGTTTCCGTAATTTCTTCAGTTTGTTTAGATTTCAGGTGATTAAACAAAAATAATGCTTTTTCTTGAATCACCATTTGACTTAAAGGCATATGACGTTGTGACATATCATCTATCCACAAACTTAACATTTTCTCCATTTTTTCTAAAATTGGATTCCTTAAGCGAGTTAATTTTGCCGCTGTAACATCTGTACAATTCTGAGCAGACTGTTTTATTTTTTCTGATTGACTTAGTATGGTTGTTAAAGTTGATTGCGCTAATCCTAAAGAATGTGCCACATCGGATTTTCTTTCGCCGCTTTTAACACGTCGTACGATATTTAGTTTAGTTTCCAAAGAAATTGCTTTTCTTTTCTTTGATTCTGACATTTTAATTAACTAAAACAAAAATATTTCTATTAAAATTTACAAAATCTACGTTATGTAATGCTATAAAGAACCTACGTCGATTATTGCAATGCGCCACACTGAAACAACGTCAATCATGTAAACAACAACTAAATTACGCGATTGACACGCAAAACTGTTATAACAGACATGCCCGCAGCTCGGGAATACGTAACGAGTCGCCATGAGTCACCAATCGGATGATTGTCGGGCGTTGGCCTTAAATTGGAATATTTTTTTATGTTAAATGGGGCTTGAAATTGCGGACTTCGTTATATCGAGGCTTCGTTATCAGAGGTAACGTTAACCGAGGTATGCCTGTATATCTTTTTTAATTAATTTTTTTTCACGCGCTCTGCCTTGAGTTCTCACTCTAGTGCAGCCAATTTAATTAAATTGCTTTTTTCTTCTTCTTCTTATTTCTTTATTTTTTATTATTGTTCTTTATCATTATTATTTAATATATATATTTTTTATTAATTAATTTATTATTATTATTTTACTCTTTTTTTTTTTCCCCTAACTGCACCACGGGTGGTTTTTTGTTTTTTTTTATTTTTTATTATTATTTTTTTTGGGCTCTTCTGTCTTTATCTCCTCCCTCTGGAATGGGCCCCCAGAGGAATCTGTTCCACCTTCTGGCAACACTAGGTGGGTCAGAGTCTCTCTTGAGACAGTACGTGTTTTTCTGGGACTGGCCCACCTTCCTGTGGTGTGGACGAGTACCCAGAATCATCTGTCCAGGTGACTGATGCTTCTGGGTAGCCAAGTGGCCAGAACATAACAACAGAACACACACACAATACACACAAACGTACGTCACACACATATCTGGCCCATTTGTAGTGATACTGTTCTTCACAGAGACACAAGGCGGAGTTGAACAAACGTTCTAGGTGCCGCCCTTACATATACACATGTCCACATGCTGCTCCTGCTCACCTCGCTATGGAGGCGCCCAAAAAAAAAAAAAAAAATGGGAGGCTTCAGGGAATTAAACTTGGAAGCTACTAGGCATTTCATACCAACTAAGAAATACTGTTCAAGATTTAGGCCTAAATGGATGTCAGATGAACCAATGAGGCTCTTGGCTCACATCTTGGCAGAGAAAGAAAATGTGTAGGATCCATATAAATTAGTAGGTGACACATTAGGGCAGATATAAGCTAGTCTGTAATCAAGTCACAAAGGAGATTAGGCAAGCAAAGGCTGATTAAGAAAAATCCTTGGCAAAGGATGCAAAGAAAAACAACTAAGACTTCTTTACTTATGTAAACTGTAAAAGGAAGAGGAAGAATCAGATTGGTCCACTTGATGTTGGTGGTTCGACTGTTGATGATCCTGCTCATACAGCTGACAAATGGAATGAGTATTTTTCATCTACATTCACACATGAGGAATACTGTAAGGAAGAGGAAGACAGAAGTAAACTAAACTCTAACAGGGAGCTAAATGATTTTGTAATAATGGAGAGCAAAGTGGAGGAGAAATCGTTAAAGTTAAACATAAAAAAATAACCCCAGGGGCTCATATTTGGTGAGCATTGGCTTGGCACACCCAGGGTCCTGAGCTGGATATCACCATTCTTCTCTTTCTTGGTGATTCCCTTCTACTTTTGACTCTCTCTCTCTCTCTCTCAGAAATATTTTTTTGGCTGGTGCAGCATAAGCCTTAGGCTTCCTTGCACCATATGGCTAATAATAATAAAGGCACCTGGGGCAGATGGAATCTATCCAGTTATATTGAAGGAGGCAGCAAGGGAAGCAAGCAAACCCTTAGCCATAATTATGAGAGTATCCTTAGAATCAGGGAAGGTCCCCATGGACTGGAGATGTGCAAATGTATCCCAAATTCACAAAGGGGAACACAAATAATTATAGACCTGTTAGTTTAATTTCTGTTCTGGGAAAAATAATGGAGTCACTGGTTAAAGAAGTGATGCAGTATCACCTACAAAGACTGTACTAATAGTTCAGCTTGGAAACTACAATGTGGTCATAACAGAATTGGCAGCAAAAAATAATTTTAATTTTTTTTTTTTTATTTATTATTTTTTTTTTTATGAGAACCCCAAACACGAGAGGTATTAGAACCTACAGTCACAAGCACTTATAAGAATGAAGTGGTTTCTCTGTCCTACTCCAGATTACTAAATTATAGCCTGCCCATAAGTACAAACAGCTGCTGTGTGCTCATGGCAGAATTGTCACAAATTGTATCTGGCTGAGTAGACTGAGAAGGTAAGGAATCATCGAACAAGATGCCACATTACAGGAGAGTGTACAAGAAATGCTTTACACATACATAACCACAGAGTACGTGGTTATGTATGTGTAAAGCATTTCACATACATAACCACAGAGTACAAGGTAGAATGTGCTGCATGATACAACCCAAATAGCATATGAGTAGGAAATGAAAACCGTATACTAAACACACATCCAGATCATTATACGTAAGATTACATTACAAGCACATATGTAAGAAGATTAAGAAACGTACAAGGTGCTGTAGGAATGCAGACTTGACAAGAAAACAAATTACTGACAACAATTGACAACAGTAGCTTGCACTGATATGAATGCAATAATCAAATCTGCCCTAAATCAGAGTAAAACTAACAACCTACCCGGTTCCACATACAGCCGCAGTGTGATTATGACTAAATAATCACAAATGTGCCTGGCTGAGTACACTGAGAAGGAATTGGATGTAGGTAGCCCAGAGGCTCCTGCCCAGGAATCAAGGAACATGAGGTAATATTACTGGAGAGTATGGTAAGAAAAGACTCAGACACACAAAACCACTGATTACAGGGCCCTGCATGGTGAAACCTGAATAGCATATGGGCAGACAGGCCTATCTTATTATAAACTCATTCAGATCATCATAAGTAAGTCTATGTTATAAGTACAAATGCAAGGACACAGAATACAAGCTGCTAGGGGAAAACAGACTATTAAAAAGTAGTCTGACTATAATGGTTTAGCAGTTATAAGCTCCCTATCTGAGAGCAATTGTTTAACCTGTTCCACCACAGACTAAAATCTAGTACCTACCCTGAAGTAAAAATAATCCACTGCATGCATGAGGCTGAATAGTACAAATTCTAGCAGGCTGAAAACACTGTGAAAATAAAGAGAGTAAGGTATCACAGGGATTCCTGCCCAAGGATTATGGAACAAGATGCTACATCACTAGTAAGTGCTATATGAAATGCTCAGAAATTGCACAACTAATGACTACAAGGCAGTTATCCTGCAAGGAAAAACATGAATATCACAGGGGTTGGCATTATCTGTCTCACCATGAACACATGCCCAGTTCATTTAAGCAAGAATAAATGTAGGAGAATAAATGTAATAAATTTATAAATGTAAGAGTTCAAGCAAGTTGCTGTGGGAAAACTAGACTAGACAAGCAAACAAATACTGATTAGAATGTTAAATAGCTACATGTACTACAAATGAATGCAGAAGAGTAACCTTTTACCTAGAGTAAAACTCAATATCAACCCAGATGCAAATACAGTCAGCTGTGGGCTAATGACTGAACAGACACAAACTGTATCTGGATGATTACACTGGGAAGGAAGGTAAGTAGGTTGTAACAGGAGCTCCTGCCAAGGAACATGGAATATGTGTTGGATTATCTGGAGAGGGTTTAGGGAATGATTTAGGCAGCTTACTCAGTACAAGGTAGATTGCTCTCCAGGATGCAACCTGAACAGCAATTGGGCAGGCATTGCCTATCTGACTTAAATGCACATCCAGATCAAAACATGTAAGACCATACTAAAAGTATAAATGCAATTATTGAAATATACAAGTCCCTGTGGGGAAACTAGACTGAAGAAGTAAACAGTAAATAGACTCAAATGGCCAAACAGACATAAGCATTCTATAAGATTGCTATAGCCTAATCTGTCTTACACAAGATAAACAAACTACTATCTACCCGGAACCAAAAAGAGTCCACTGTATGCTATGGCTGAATAGTACAATGGTACCTGGCTGAGCACGCTGCAAAGGTACAGTATGTAGGGAGTCACAGGGCTTCTTGTCCAGGAATTGGAATAAGAAGCTACACCATTGGAGAGTGATATATAAATGCTTAGGACATACATAATTAATGAAACAAGGTATTGCCCTGATGGGGAAAAGCCAATATTGCTTAGGGACTGGCATGGTCCATATCCTATAAGCACACACCCAGAACCTTACAGGTAAGACCAGACATATGCATAAATGAAAGAGTATTGAAACATGTAAGTAGATGGGGGAAAACCAGAATAGACTGAGCAACAAATACTAGTGCAATGGTTAAACAGTCTAAGTACTTATATGAATGCAATAGCTAAACCTATTCTGCCCTAAACAAACTACTACCCACCCAGAAGCAAAAACAGTCAGCTGTGCGCATATAGCTGAAAAGCACATATTGTAACTGGCTGAGTACATTGTGAAGGCAGAGTGAGTAGGATGTCACAGGGCTTGTCCACGAACATGGAATAAGATGCTACATCCCTGGAGAGTGCTATATGAAATGCTTAGGACATATGACTGTGGGCAACAAGGTATTTTATCCTGCAAGGGAAAAAACCTGAATTGCATAGGGCTGGCAGTGACTAACCTACTATAGGCACACATCCAGACCCCTATAGGGAAGGTTGGACTACATGGATAAGTGCAAGAGTAGGAACTGTGTAAATTCCTGTGGGGAACTAGATCAGACAAAGCAAACAACTCCTGTTCGCCAAGGTTAAACAGCTGCAAGTACTTCATATGGATGAAACAATCCATCCCGTGCCACTCTACAGTGAAACTTAGTACTGCTCAACTGCAAATGCAGGCCACTGCATGCTTGGTTGATTAGACGTAAATTGCACCTGGCTGAGTGCATTGTGCAGGTAATGAGTGCAGGTGGTCACAGGAGTTCCTGCCTGGGAATCATGGAACATGAAGTAGCACTAAGGAGAGTGTTATAGGAAATGTTCCAGACAAACACAACAACTGAATACAAGATAGTTTGTCCTGCATGGTGTTGCCTAAATAGCAAGCATGCAGGCCTTGCCTAACTTATTATAAATGCACATATAGATCAACATATGCAAGATTGTGCCATGACAACAATACCACCCAGGGAGACTGCGACAGGAAGACAAGGAACAGGAATAGGACTAACTGTGAATGGTGCTTAGTGACAATTTCTTTTCTCTCTTTTATTGTGACATTATAATTACTGTGTTGTGACATCAACATCCACACTCTTCCTCCAGCCTAGGACAGGATTGGGCCCTGCAAGGCTGGTGGAGAGATGAACTCATAAACTTAGAGAAATGACTATTACAAACAACTATAGGAGTGTCCCCACTCTGGTCAGGATTGGGCCCTGCGGGAGCCGGGGAAAAAATATCGCAATAAATTGCCGAACTCCTTAATGATAATTGTACCACCTATGTATTAAAGAATGAATAAAAGCTTTTCCTTTTACAGGATGCTCCCACACTGGTCAGGATGGGCCCTGCGAGTGCTGGGAGCATGAGCATGGGATAAAGGTAAGTGACATCTCTTATAAGTATGATTATTGTTAATAGATTATTCTTGTGTGGTCTATTCTAGACCTTGCTAGTTGGCCCATAGGGCACTAAGACGACAGTAGAACCTGGCTGCCTCCACGTGGCTAGGGACGGGAGCGGGGGGGCTGGGACTAATTTCCGCGGCCCCCTGCTGCTAAACGCCAGAAGCCAGCCATAAACAACACACACAACATACTACATACACTAAGACAGTGATAAAATGTAACTACACTAAACCGTAACTCGATAACTGCTTGCCATTTCTTCTTGTTGTACTTGATTAACTCTATAGTAATTAAGTACAACGAAGAGGTAATCAGTAACCTAGAAAATAGTACAGAAGGAAGTGGGTAGGAGGGAAGGCCGGTTCTAACCAAGTTTCACGTTGGCTGCTGACATCCCGCACCGGAGTGTCTGCAGCCGGCCTGCAACTGCGGTCGTAAGTTGTTAACTTTATCTCATTACATACTTAAGCTTATTAAATATAGATTAATTATAGACTAATTATTCTTTTCAAAATTCAAAAACGTCTTTTCTTTTATTATTAGAGAAAAATTTTAGCTGGCTTTAATAACCGCTTAATAAACGGCGGACATAGGGGAAACCCTGGAAACCGCCAGTAACGTACAAATTACTTTGCAGTACTTAGTGCCATGCTTGGGTTGGAGGTGGAGAAGACGAAAGAAGATATTTGTTGATATTGGACTTGAACTTCTGTAGATTGTAATTTTCAGGAAATACGTATGAAGGAAGGTTGTTCCAGAAAACGGCAGTTGAATGAATAAATGAGCAAGATGAAAAGTTGGTTCTGTGGGTTTGAAGTTGGACAGTAAATGGATGTTGGCTGGTGGCGGCACGTGTTCGGACTGTTTTGAAAGAGAGAGCGAGAATTATAGAAGCCAATTCAGAAGAACAGTGCCCATGGAAGTATCTGCAGAAGAGGCATGCAGCAGAAACAGTGCGTCTAAGAGAAAGCGAGTGGAGAGACTCTTTTAGAGATGAATCATTAATTAACCTAACTGCCCTCTTCTGAATGGAATCAAGAAGCCTGAGAGAGGTTTTGGGGGCACCACCTCAGATGTGGGAACAATATTCCATGGCACGGCGGATTTGCGATTTATACAGAGTGAGCAGCTGTTTGGAAGAAAAGTAACGCCGAGAGCGAAAGAGAAAACCAAGTTTTTTAGATGCAGAGGAAGCAATATTTGTAATGTGCTTGTGCCAAGAGAGATTAGAAGTCAGGGTAATCCCCAAAAGAGATATATCATTTTGCCTAGAAATCGGAGTGTCACTAAAGATAAGCATAGGAGCAGAAGAATCCTTTTTGCGAGATATAAGACAAGACTGAGTTTTAGAAGGGTTGAAATCAACTAAGTTGTCTTTGCCCCACTGGAGAATTGCCTGAAGATCGGCATTTAAGGAATTGGCAGCAGATTTTCGAGAACTTGAAGCTGATTGAGCTGGACAAGGTTTCTCAAAATGGAAAGTTGAATGCAATGTGCTATCATCGGCAAAACTATGGATAGGATTTCCAGTCAATGGAAGAAGGTCATTGATATTCAAGAGGAAAAGAGTGGGGGAAAGAACTGAACCTTGGGGGTCACCAGCATTAGTGGAGAAGTTAGAAGACGGAGAGCCATCTACCATCACCCTCAGTGAGCGATCAGAGAGAAAACTGGATAACCAATTACTAAAAACAGTTGGCAAACCATAAGATGGAAGCTTGTTTAGAAGACCTTTATGCCAAACACGATCAAAAGCCTTTGAGATGTCAAGAGCAACTACTTGTGTTTCACTGAACCTTTCCATTGAATTAGTCCATAAATGGGTGACATAAGCCAGAATATCACCAGTGGATCGACAATGTCGGAATCCATACTGGCGATCGTTGATCGGACGGAAGGTTTCTAGGTAGTTTAAGAGTTGGGGGTTAATTGATTTCTCCATTACTTTAGAAAGAGTAGAAGTAATTGCAATGGGACGATAATTGGATGGGAGGGATTTGTCACCCTTTTTAGGAACTGGCTGGATATGAGCAAATTTCCAAGCAGAAGGAAAAACACCTTTGGAATAAGAAAGTGAAAAAAGGCGGCAAAGAATAGGAGTAAGTTCAGGAGCACAGGTTTTGAGAAAAAGTGGAGAAATACCATCAGGACCTGGAGCTTTCTTAGCATCAAGATTCATCAAAATCCTTCTGATATCCTTTTGACGGAAGTCCACAGGAGGCATTGAATGGAGTGTGTTAGGAATGGTGGGAGGTGTTTTACCAAGATCATTAATACATGAGCTTGAAGAAAAATGGGATGCTAGCAGGTCAGCTTTATCCTTGGCTGAATTGACAAGAGAACTATCTGGTTTGGACAGAGGTGGGAGCAGAGATGGGCAAAAGTTGCGGCCAATAGCTTTGGCAAGAGACCAGAATGCTCGGCTACCATTAGGGCAAGAAGCAAGTTTTCTACTCTTAGCCTGTTCAAACTCTAGTTTGGGCTGATTAATAACTGCTTTACAATTGTTGCGAGCTTTGGTGTAGGCAGAAAATGAAACTGAAGAATTGGAAACAAGCCAATTACGATATGCAACATTCTTCTCTTGGACAGCCTTAGCACATTTATTGGAAAACCAAGGTTTAGATAAAGGACGAGGTTTTAAAGTGGAGTGTGGGATAAAGGATTCCATTCCTGCAAGAATAATTTCACTGACACGATCTGAGCAAACGTTGACATCAGAAGTTTTGAAACCGTAATCCGACCAAGGAAAAGAAGTCTCGCAGGTCATCCCATTTTGCATTCTTGTAATGCCAAACAATACGAGGTTGGGAATAGCCATGAGATAAAGGTTCCATTGGATAAGAGACAATCAGCAAGTTGTGATCTGAAGTGCCTAAAGGACCTCTCACTTCAACCTTGTACTTAGAAGGCTTGTTTGTGAGAAAAAGATCAAGCGTATTGGCTGTATGATTAGGATTGTCCGGTATTCTTGTAGGTAAATGAACAATCTGTGCTAGGTCATTAGTAATTGCAAAAGCCTCAGCATCTCGACCTGCTGGGTCGGTGTGACTAGAAAACGGAAGCCAGCTGGAGTTGTGAACGTTAAAATCACCAAGGAAAATTACCTCACTGTTAGGAAAGCTGGACTGGAGAAAGTCAAGTTGCAAAGAGAGGAAGTCAAAGAGCTCCAAGTGATTAGTGGAGTTGGGAGAACGGTAGAGACAACAGGTGGATTTTACACAATGAGGTAGAGAGATTTTAAGCCAGAGAAGATCGAAAAGAGGAGATTCCAAATTGCCAAGTCTCTGACAGGAAATATCAGAACGGACATATGCACAAGTACCACCTTTGAGGCAAAAGGAATCATACAGCAAATAATTTGGACATCTCAGATGAGCAGTAGTTGAATCAACTGATAACTGAGATTCAGTCAGAAAAAGTACATGGGGTTTGGAAGACTGCAAGTGGAAATGGACATCGTTGAGATTGGAATTGAGACCACGTATATTTGTGAAATGAATTAGGAAGTCCTTAATTTTAATATCAGATACTTGGATTTCAGGAAAGATTTTGATACTGTCGCACATGGAAGACTGCTGTACAAATTGGAGCAGTATGGCATTAAGGGCAAGTTGCTACAATGGATAAAGGGATGGTTGAATGGCAGATGGCGGTAATAAATGGAGACTGCTCAACATGAACTAATGTTATTAATCCACAGAGAGCAGTCCAGGTTTGGTGCTGGGCCCATTGTTGTTTTGTGTATTTATGAATAATACCGATGAAGGTATATCAGGCTTAATGTCAAAGTTTGCAGATGATACAAAGGTTGGGAGGGTTGTTAATGATAGTAAAGACAGTATGCTACTGCAACAGGATACAGAAAAGTTAGGTAGATGGGCTGAGAAGTGGCAGCTGAAGTTTAATATTGACATAGGCAAAGTACTATATATGGGTAGCAGTAACCCAAGAGAATGTACCAACTGTGTGGTACTACACTCAGGGAGGAGGAGAAAAAGACCTATGGATAATCGTGCATTCAGACTGCCAGAGAAGTTCATGGAATTTTGTCAATGATAATATTTTGCTAGCAGAGACAAAGAGGTGATTATACCTTTATATAAGCCAATGGTCAGGCCACACCTTGAGCACTGCATACAGGTCTGGAGGCTTCATTTTAAGAAGGATGTAGATTTGCTAGAACAAGTAGAGAGAGAAGAGCAAGGCTGGTGAGAGGAACAAAGGGATTCTCTTACCAGGAATGGCTTAAATTCTGTAAGTTGCGGAATCTGGAGACCAGGCACCTGCAAGGTGATCTGACTGAGGTGTACAAGGCCCTGAATGGTTTGAGCAGGCTTAATGCTGATGGGATACTTCCACTTCCTGAGATTAAGAACCTGAGGGGGCATAGATTCCAAATTGAGGAAAGACATTTGTAGAATAGATGTGCGGAAGTTTGCCATTAGCCAGCAGGTAGTTGATTGTTGGAACAGACTTCCATCTGTTGTTGTGGAAGTTCACAGCTTAAATAAATTTAAGGCTGAACTAGACAAACATTTGGAGTGACCGGGTGGGTGAAATGGAAAGGATTTTTTTTTTTTTTTTTTTTTTGCTGATGCTCTATAAGTTTGCATTCTTGCATCATATGCCTCAATTAATGCTATGCTAATATACTTGCTGTAAAGATGCACGATATACTGAACCAGGTAACTGCTGTATTGACCAAATCTTTCCTCTAAGGTTTGAAATTTTCCTTTAAGAAAATAACTTGTGTAACCCCAGGGGCTAACATCTGGAGAGTATGGGCTTGGCACACTCAGGGTCCTGAGCTGGATATCATCATTCTTCTCTTTCTTGGTGATTCCCTTTTACTTCTCTCTCTCTCTCTCTCTCTCTCTCTCTCTCTCTCTCTCTCTCTCTCTTAGGGTAACTTGGGATTTTTTTTTTTTTTTTTGTGGCTGGTGCAGCATAAGCCTCGGGCTTCCTTGCACCATATAGCTAATAATAATTCTGATAAACAGTAATTTGCCCTTTCAAGTAATGAGTACGTCGAAAACATACACTGCTTCAAAGTAGTGTATGTCTCTTTTGTAAAAAAAAAACCTGTACTGATATTAGACTGTAGCACTTCCCACCTATCTAACCAATCAATAAATTTGTTAAAAAAAATAACGTTTTCATGATTTTTAATTAAGGGTTCTTGGCGACGGTTTATTGATCTTTGTCTTTTGGGAGCATTTTCACATTCACTATGTACCACCATGTTAAAACAGTTCTAATGTAATTGGTGGTATCTTTATGAAACAGTAAATTTCTTTTTGGGCCTAAAAGAATAATGCTATTAATGACATGTTCATTGAAAATCTTAAATACAAGATTTAAACTTTGTCTCTCCAAACTTGAACGATTCAAAGCCTTCAATGTTAAGTTGTAACCATATTTCACAGATTTTTCTGTTTCCATGTAATGCAATGCTTTAAGGTAAGATTTTAAGGTAAGATAGTGAAGCTGTATGAAGATATTCAGAACCTTCAAATGATGGATAATAAAAATTTTTTAATAGGGTACATTGGTTTAACCAGGTATTGCAAGTAGATTTAAAAATATGAACTGCATTTCTAACAAAAAAAAAAGGGGGGGGGGAGTGATGAATCAACAGGATTAGGATAAACAATACTCAGCTGTGGAGGATTTGTAAATAGTGATATACTTTTTCTATTAATTGAAATATTATCACTTACAATTGCTACAACATTATAACCAATTTTTTCCAAACTCACTATAATTTTTTTTTCAAAACTGAATGCAATTTTTCTGAAGTAAATTTTTTCACAGAAAAAATATAAATGATATCTTCTGTAATTTGACATTAAGCTTTGAATTATAAATACATATGCACGTGTAGCTGCGTCAATACTATCAAAAGAATTTCTCAGTCCGTTTCCACCTTTGTAATTAATAAGGTTTCAGATGAATTTCGTCGATCATTAAACTAATTTTGTATTCTGAAGAATTTAAAAAAGCCAATGTGTTTAGCATACATCAGAAAATGATTCTCTTGCTGGTCATCTGGAATTTTTGGGTTTAGAGAAGAGAAGCGCCTACGAATAGTACTTGGATGAGGAAGCAGTAGGAATGCAGAATGCTGTATAAATTTGTAGGAATGTGGAGTTATTGAAAACACCAAAGACGAAAATATTAATACTTCAGTGGAATACCTGTAGGCATTCTTTTCGCATTGTAACAAATGTAATTGTTTGCATAAATTTAACATGTTAACGCTAAGACAACCCACTGGTGGATTGCTGCTCTAATGTTCAATGGACAAAGCAATCCACAGGTGGGTCACTGCAGTTAATTATCATCAGACGTTGCAACCCACGGGTGTCTCATTGTGCTATGAGTCTTGTATTCAGTTTTGGCATTAAGCGCCCGGTGTTTAAGCATTTTATCGGATTCACCAGTCCTCCATATATATTTATCTACTAAGTGTCAGCCGAGGATCAATATTTTTTATTTATTGAGGTTTTTGTGGGGTACATAAAATCATAGTAGTTAGAATAGAAAAAGGAACCAACAGTTGACAGTTTTTATTTCAAATATAATTATTTTTGTTTACAGTGAATTATGCTGAAGCATTCTAGACACTAAGCGGGTTGATTTTCACAATCTTGACAAAATGTTTTAACTTTTCTTGCCTTCCGGTCTGCTTCTTTCTTTCCTTCTTTTTCTGAAATTTTATGTGCCTTTGTTACTTTTGTAGTAGTCTCGCTATTCAATAAACTGTATATTACACTTTCTCGGAATTGAAGGATGGATAGATGATTATTAGTCCTAAATTTACTCTGTACTACCCATGCAGTGACTAGCATGGTACCAAAGATAATCTCCATTTCAGCTTTTTTATACCATTTTACGGTTTTACACAGACTACTATAATATGATCCATTTGGTCAGATATATCCACTCCCTTCTTTGCTTGACTGTAGCTGATAATAACATCAGGTTTCTTCATTTTTTCTATTGTTCTTTCCTGTTGTTGTTGTTGTTTTGGGGGCTTTACGGCGCAAGGACAGCAAAGGCCATAATGCACCTATGGTGATGTTAAATCTTGAATTGCGTCTGTATAGATGCAATTCAAGTTTATATTGTGTTGTATAGTTTTATATGTTTGAGGAAATCAAAAATTTTGGTCACATATGGTGTGTCTCCTAGTAGATCAGAAATGCTGAGAGAGGTGTTCGTCATGGGAAATGAGATAAACATAGCTTGTCGCTGAATACTGTACTTGGGACAATCAATAAGTAGATGGTGGACAGTGAGCTGAGTGTTGCAGTTTGTACACAGTGGTGGGTCAGTGGCTGCCAGCAAATAAAGATGTCTCAGGTGTGTGTGGCCTATCCTTAATCGGGCTAATACAACTTCATGTCGGTTCTCACGGATACTAGATCTCCATGGTTTTAGATATTTTTTTATGCCAAGTAGCTTATTGCTGGCTTGATTCTGCCAGATATGTTGCCATAGTTCAAGGCATCGCTTATTTATAATGTACTTATAGTCAGATATAGGTGTAGTGAAGGATTGGTCTATAGTTCTTTCCTGTCTCGATAATTTTACACTGATGAGTTTTGCATGTTGTTAGCATAATTTCTGGTCTTTTATCGATCCATTTCATGATTTTCACTACTTTGTTATTCTCCAGAGCGATTATGTCTCCCCATTTCGTTATATTCACTGTAATATTCCTTGGTATTCCTTTTCGATTGCTTCTTAGAATCCCACACAGAAAGGTTTTCTTTTCTAATAATTCTTGCACTAGAGGGAAACTGGTGTAAAAATTATCCAAATAAAGAACATGTCCTTCATTGAGCAGACTAGCCATCAGTTTCATTGAGACGACATGAGAATGTCCTTTACCTACCACTGAATCACTCTTTCCAGTATAAACAGAGATTTCATGAGTATATTCTCGGGCAAACATAATTTATAAAATTTAACCCCATATTTATGAGATTTGTTAGGGATATACTGTGAAAGCATAGCCTTCCACACCAAGGGATCAAACTATCATCAATGACCAAGTTTTTTTCCTGGCTTTAACAAGCTTTGAAAATTCCTATTGGCTTCATCTAATAAAATTCTTATTTTGTTGAGACAGTCTTGTCCATTGGCAGTTTCACTGTCAGAGAAATGCCAATATTTCAGCAGATCTAGGAAACGATCTCTACTCATAGATTTCCTAATGAGATTATTCGAGTATAAATCTTTTTTTTTTGACTAGAAAAAGATCAACAAGGACTTCAGCATCTTTATTATATTCATTAATTGAAATTTTAGTTTTTCCTACCTCTTGCCAAATTACATTTTCAGATTTAGATGCATTGGAGATTACTTGAGAATTTGGGTCATTATTTTCATCACTGATTTCACGATATTCATCACTTTCATTAGATTCGGCTAAGGATTGAATCTTATCATCACCGTCACTGTAATTGGAATGTATGTCTAAATCATATAATTCTGACCCATCGTCAGATTCATCACTAAAGAAATATTGTGGCTTCTCTTTTGTCCGCAAGTCCAACTCTGTTCTCAATGTCCCTGGACAATTTTCATCATGTTATCGGGCTCCTTTTTCTTTCAAAAGAGGTATATCTGAATCATCACTATCACTTCTATTCATCAAACATTCATCTTTAGCTCGTTTTCCATAAAAAGGTAGGAGTTCATTTCAAATTTTTTTTGAAATAAGTATCTATAAATATGATAAATGAAAATTCAAAATATCTAAAGAGTTTATCTCAATCTCTAGATTATAGTGATAAACAAAATGTTCTCCACAGATGCATGTATTTGAAATGAAGTCAATATGGAGGCAATAACTATTGTCAGTCTCAGAGAATATGAACAAATTGGAAAACAATGCTCGTGGCGGTACCAGGAAGTAATTAGAGCGTGTGCATTGGCGACTCACTGGTGCTTATCCCCGTTCATTGACAATACTTGGTGCCACAGGAGGGGCGAACCACTGGTGAGTCGCTATCAAATTTTCACGAAAAACAAACGACAACCCATTTTTCTTGCACATACTGTGTTATTTGTCACTTAAATGAACCGAATTATGAAAAAAAACACAATCATCATTTGGGAAATAAAAGTCGCAAGTCTATCTGTCTTTTAGGCTTCACAATAAATAATAGTCCTAGTGGGAACGGGTTAAACACTGATGCTGTATCTCGCTATTAATGTTTCCCACAATTGAATTCAGTAAACTAAGCAGCATTTAAAACAAAAAAAATATTATTAATATCACTGCTGTTGGCAATTATTGGTATCTGTTCTAAGATGTCAGTAATCTGATTGAAACTATTCACCTTCATAGGAAGTTCTATTCACTTTGACTTTCCTAAATTATGAATTTCAGTACTCTGTACAAATAACAACATCAAATCTTCACTAAACACTACTGGATAGGCAATGGAAGGTGCTGGCTGAAATATTAAACATAATACAGTTATTTTTTGAAATAACTTGCCAGAATTCAGGTACTATATGTCTGTTCAGGCACTCTGATAGCTGTGGGAACATATGAAATTCTCAGGCTTTTTCATAATCATATTTACTCTTAATACTATTTTCCAGAGCCTTCTCAAAGTTTTTTCTTCTAATCTTCACTTCTTTTCGGGACTGTCTCTTGTAAATGACTGTGATGACAAATAGCTCAATTCGGAAAATGTGATGGAAGAGCTCCATGAATTAATTTTGGATTCTTGAAATCTACGGCGATTCTCTTTTTTCCCCATCAAATTTAGATGCCCATCTAACTATCTGGGATGGCTCGAAATGAATCTCATTACCTGTAACAATATGAAATATATAAATAAAATGCTATGCTCTCTTCCAAATTTCACTTTACTTGTTATTAGCATCTCACAGTCTTAGACGATTGTTAATAGCTTTTACAACTAAGGATATCTCAGACCACATAACACAGGCCTATAGTTTATAAAAGGTTGCATATAATTACATTTCGTGTATTTATCTACACTAAAAGTTTCAATAAATAAAATTAATATTATGTATCGGAGAATACATAATATTTCTTGGTGATTCCCTTCTACTTTTGACTCACACACTCTCTCTCTCTCTCAGGGTAACTCTGGAACTTTTTTTTTTTTTTTTTTTTTTACTGGTGCAGCATAAGCCTCAGGCTTCCTTGCATCATATTGCTATTAATAATAATAATAAATAATATTCTTATATAATATTGTTTCATTATTGTTAAAATACTCCTATTTAAGATAACTGCTAAACGTACAAAAGATTAACGTACAAAAAACTTATTTTAGCAAGCTTACCTTTGAATGTTCAGATAGCACAAAGTCTTTTCTCAATATAGCTTTCAACCATTTGTTAGTTGAAACAGTATCCTTCAATGGAAATCCAAAGACATGTACTTTTGGACCACCTTTATAATTTCCAGGGCATCCAGGAACACAACATTTTCCAGGCATTATTAAAAATTTCAAAGCACTTTTATGAAATAGCAGAAGACACAGCTGCACTAATAACAGTAGTGCTGGTAATGAACAAAGGCAATGAAAGGGCTTAGCTCTATCTACTAGAATTACTGTAGCTCTTGACCTATACCTCTCGGCCCACTTAGAACAACGGATTAACCCACTGATGATGTACTGAAAAGGCATTGTTACGGTGGTGACAGCTCATCTCAGTGCAATGAGTGCTGGCATTTGTCACGGGTGTGTAATTTCGCATTATCGACACTAGACACGTGATCCATGATCATGCTCAGTCACCTCCTATTATTTCGTTTATTTAACGTGTATATATATATATATATGCAGTACACAATTCACTGTTTAGCTGAGGAAGAGACACTTAGCTCCGAAAGCTGCTATATATATTTTATTTTATATCCATTTTTTACTTGTATGTTACCTATATTTTAACACTTTTATTTATATCAATTTAAACTTATATCTAATGTATTTTTAATTTTTAATTTATTTTAATAAAGTTATTTTAAATCAGTCTGTTAGTCATTATTAGAGAAAACATATAGTAATATGCAACCCGAAGATCAAGGCCTATTTGCTAACTTTCCATGATTACATCAGGATAAGTGTAGTGTCTTGTAGTATATTACTACAATCAATATTCTCCCAATGTTTTTTGAAGGAGTTGTTCCGAGTGCCCGTCGCTTTTGGTCTCCGAGTGTTTCCAGAACGAAGGCATTTTACTGATTTCAGTAAGCCTGCTAGCCCTTCCAACCCCTTCCGCACGAAGGAGAGTGATAATTTTCCTAAGGGATTTTCACTGGTGGAGTGTACAATTGGGTATCAAGGTATTGGACCTGATATCTGTTCGGTTCTGGATTTTGCTGAGATAAAAAAGATAAAATTTTCTGTCTCATTGGCAAAACTTTCTGTTAGGGACCTTGTTAGAGACCCAGAAGAATAGTTTAGAGCAGGGGTCAGCAAACTTTTTTTGGAAAGGGCCAGATCGTAAAATTTTTAGGCTCGGCGGGCCAGGTAGCAAGCTCGAAGATATTTACATGGGTAATTCTACTCATAGAGCAACAAAAAAAAAAAAAAAAAAAAACAGCTTCAAAATCTTTTTATTAGGAAGTGATATTTTACATAATATTTATACACATGCTGACACTTACAAAAAAAAAAGATTAAAATATTTCCATTTATTAATAAACGTAATGTAGAACTGGTTATTTGTACTAATGCGACGAATGTAATTGTTATTTCTGAGATAATATTTCATCATACTGGAGTTCGAAGTTAGTACTTCCTATCATTAAAGTTGTTTGCAAATGGTCATCCGTTAATAATGATCTGTATTGCAATTTTACATATTTCATTTTCGAAAATGTCTTTTCACATTGGTAAGTACTCCCAAATACAGATATAAATCCCCATGCATATGATTTTAATTGACCGTATTTATCTTCCGAAAGATATTTATAGAATTGGGTTAGATCCATTTCTTTAAACCTAACCTTTAACATATCATCATTTTGCAGATCAATCACTTCCAATTGAAGGTCTGATGGAGAATCCTCAATTGTACAGCCAAATGGATTTTGAAATATGGAATGCATCAAGGTCCGAAAAACGCTGTTGTAACTGTAGTTTAAGTTCAGAAAATATATCTGCCGCTAATTTTTTGGGAATGGGGATTTCGCTAATATTTGAAATTTTTTACAGCATGGAAAATGGTCAAACTTGGTTAATGTGATTTGTGTTTCAAACAATGCAAATTTCTGACGTTTCACATATGAGAACTGTTTTCCCCTGTAATTTTAAGTTAAATTCGTTATCCCACGATGTCTGTAATTAGCGGAAATGCTAATTTCCATAGCCATTCATTCATTGTTAGATAATAGTGATTTTGGGCAGTTTTTCTCATTTATAAAAATTTCTATTGTTTCTCTGAGTTCAAAAAATCTCAATAAAACTTTTCCATTGCTGAACCATCGAACTGCTGTATGGTAGGGTAGATCAGGATATCTGGCTTCAATCTCTAATAAAAAAAATCACAAAACTGACGATGGTTAAGTCCACGAGAGCGAATAAAGTTAACCGATGACACAACTGGTTCAATAACACACGACAGATTGAGGTATTTCCCACAAAGAGCCCGCTGGTGAATAATACAATGAATTACCAGAGGTTTTGAACATTTAGCTTCTTCACAAGCCTTAAAAATTTGTCCAACTAATCCTTTCCCCGTTCCACACATATTTCTACTACCATCAGTTGTGACACATTTTAACTGATTCCATTGCAAATTGTACTGTGTTAGCGTTTTCTCAACTTCCTTGAAGATATCTTCGCCTGTAGTTGTTCCATGCAGACTATTCATAGAAGCTAATTCTTCAGTAATCCCAAACTAGTATTGACTCACTGAATAAACAGCAACAATTGGGCAGTATCACTAATGTCTGTAGATTCATCAAGAGCCAACGAAAATCACTTGAAATTTTTTGCCTTGTCTTTTAATTGACTCTTGATGTGGCTCCCGATGTCCTCAACTCTTTTAACAGTTGTTCTCGCCGAAAGACTGACAGATCGAAACAAATCCATTTTCTCTGGACACATTTCTTCGGCTCCCACAAGTAAACATGATTTAATTAATTCACCATCAGTAAATGGTTTCCCTTTCTTAGCTAATAAATGAGCTATTCTTAAGCTTCCTTTAGTTACTGCTTCATTATCATTTTTTTATTTTAACGAATAAATTGCGTTGTGATGATGCATTACGTTTTAAACTTTCCAATTTTAGCTTCCGTTGATTTTCTGCGAGTTTTGAATATTGTGCTGCGTGCTTACTTTTGTAATGACGGCATATATTGTACTCTTATTCGCACAGCTATTGTGTCATTACATAATAAACATGATACTTTGTCATTTATTTCTATGACAAAATAATTCACACTCCATTCAGCTTTAAAAGCACAACATTCCAAATCCACTTTTCTCTTCATATTTGGTCTTGAGGATGACATGGAAACTGTGGGTAATAAATAAAAGGGAAAAAAAAGATCGCAGAGTGCCATGACAGACAGTACCACGTGCTCCGCTAGAGCAAAACTGAGACTGGCAACACTTGTTCTACGGTAGACGACAGAATGCAAATATGCGATGCTAGTAGCGGCACGTGCAGTCATTATTCTCAACTCGACTATCAGCTATTGCAGCGCGTAATTTGATTTATTTTTAATTTTTTTCATGTAAAAAACAATATTAACCGGCAGGTCGGATTAAAAAGAGGGGGCAGGCCGGATTTGGCCCGCTGGCCATTGTTTGCCAACCCCTGGTTTAGAGTATGGGGGAGGGTGTTTTTTTTTTTTTTTTTTCCATTGAAACATCTTTAGTGGGGTTAGCTGAATATTTGCATTACAAAAAGCCATTAGAAAAAATGCATTATGAAAAAAAGGTGAAATAAAGTAACATTCATGTTATGGGGATGGTAGAATGAATTCAGTTTATAACATGTGTGATACAGTAACAAGATGAGAGACAGAATATATGTATACAGAGAAAGAATACATATTGAAATGGTATAAAAATATACAATATAAGAGACAGATATAGTATGAGTTCCATGGTTATGGAAAAAATTTTACTGTTGGAAGTATATATGAAAACAATAGTTAACATTAACTATGTAGTTATATATATTTTGATATACTAGAGAAATAATAACTAAAGAAGTAATGTCTTTACCATATAAAGAGCAAGCAATTCTAATGAACAGAGATCCTGTAACATGTGCATGCGGACAGAGCCGCAACTAGGGTGGGGCAAGTGGGGAGCCAGCCCCAGGTGCAGCATTTTAAGGACGCATCTGACCAGTTATATATTTTAAAATTGCTTCATTTTTATTTAATTACAGTTGGACCTGAGTTTAACGAAATTCTTTATAGTGAATTTTTTAAATTCCTTTTGGTAATTACATTTAAAAGTTTCTGTAGAACAAAGAAAATTTCTATATAACAAATGGATTATGAGAGACTTAACTTTGTATGCTTTGTTTCCATCTCTGGCCTTTAGGCAATTTAAGCAATTAGAAAGAGCAAATTAAGGGTTAAAGGGATTACCGTTCCGCAATGTAAGTGGAACGTAAGACGTATGCAGCTACCGATCCCACATACCAAGAAGTCATCCTAGTCAACTGTTTTCTATAGCCAATCAAAAGATTAAGGTGGATTCCCAACACGGATAATAGCATCTGATCAACTTGTGTTCTTTGTTCAAAATAAAAATAAAAATTTTATTAAAAGAAATATTGCATTACTTTGTACTTGCTACTTATGATTTCAGAAATTTTTGTGATTTTGTGGGTGTGAAAAATATTATAAATTCGGGATTTATAATCACTTATGGAAAAAAAAATATCAGGAAGGAACAGTGTTTTATAAATTTCGAAAATAACAGAGAAATCCAGTTACAAACTTCTATAAAGAATGTCTCGTTTTGTGATGTCACACCTCTGAGATTTTTGATTTGTCCTCCAGTGCTAACCACTGGAGGAAAAACAAGTTTTTAAATATCTGTTGATATTTCAACAGATATTTAAAAAATCAGGATATAAAATCTGTAATCCCTTTACAACTTCTCCAATTCATTCACAAGTATTGCCTAATAGAATCTTATCTAAATATAGAAATAGCGCTATGAATTTTTCTTACCCTGCCTGTAACAGTAGTGTCTTGTGAAAGGTCCTTCAAAGTGAGAAAAATTCAATTAAAATAATACACTTTCACTGTATATTTTCAGTTAATGTTATAATGTTAAAAGTACTATATTTTACAATATTTTTTGTTTCTATGATTTTATACTAAATATATAAACCAACTATCTGGTTTTCCAATTTCTTTGTAGTTATACGTACTTTCTTTGTAGTTTGTATAGAATTAAATTCTCTGTAGATATAAACGAATATTTGTAAGTTTCTTTTCTTTGATATTTTTGTTTTGTTACATTCATTGTATTATTTAAATTATTTTATTAATAAATAAATGCAAATTGTATACCGTTTAATTTTTATAAATTCATAAAGATTTCAAGGGGGTTGCATAGGGGTGGGTATTTCTCCCGGGCGCCGAGCTTCAGGGGCACAAACTCGGTGTCTGGGAGCAACAAGTCTTCCTGGTCTTCCAAGTCTACGCTACTGAAAGATTGACTACCTGCATATAATGGGGGCGTACTTATAACACTTTTGCCCCAGGCATGGGATTGCATAGTTCCAGCTATGCATGTGGCCTTAATCTGTGTTGAAAGTACGCTCTCAATTTTTAAATTAAAAAATTATAGTCCTTTGGAGAATATCATGTTGTAGATTAATTCAAACAAATCAAATTTAAACACAGAGGAAGTCCACATGCACAAATATTATTATGGTTGAACAATTCACCTAACTGTTTAATGGAAATACACGAGAAATTATAGTTCCTTTGGAGAATATTATATTGTAGATTATTTCAAAATCAAATTTCAACACAGCGGAACCCCACATACACATATATTATTATGGTTAAATAATTCACGTAACTGTTTAACCATAATATGTGAGAAACAACACACAATACAATATGCTGTAATGGTAAAAAAGTGTATAATGAAAGAGACATAATGCGAGTTCCATCATTATGGGGGGGGGGGGGGGAATCTCTTGTTGAAAGCATATATGAAAACAATGACAAATGCTTGTTTGTTTGTTATTTGGTTTTTAGGAGCATTAGCAACTAAGGCCATATTGCTCCGGGGATGTGCAGTGGTCATTCCCTGACCTTTCCGCATCCTCTGTACTTGGTGGGCAAGGGCTCGAACCCCAGTCTAATCAAGAAGCGTGTGCTATGCACTGCTGCTCCTGCCCACCTGGCTACAGAGCCGCCACAATAGCGAATGATACAGTAAGTCGAATAACCAGCCACTTGATAATGAAACAACATGTACATGCAATTATAATTGATGAAGTCAGTATGATAAGTTCAGAATTGTTAATAATAGATGTGTCTAAAACAAATAACAGTAATTCATGAACTCGTGACGTATATTTTATAGGAGATTTACACCAATTACCTCCTGTGTGTGCAACGGCTATTATATACAGCTTTATCAGACCAACCAACGAATTAAAGAATTCGTTGGTTGGTCTGATATTATGGTACTCACTACAATTTCACAAACTTGTACAAGCTGTATGACAGCCTCATACTACATTCTCGACGTTATTATATAATATCAGTGTAGATACACCATAGTTTACCCATAAAGTAAACTACTTACATAGTGTGAAATGCATCATTTTTAATTGTATCTCATATTGTGGCTACCTTCACAACGAGACACCAGGTATTGCACTACTTCGAATAAGTAGCATGTCTAGTAGAGAAAACTGAACGTTATATATTCTCAGTGGATACCACCACTCAGATGGCACCGTTTCAAAGCTGTTGGTCTATTATCAGTGGGTGGGCAGGTACCCAGATAATGCAAACATGCCATCACAGTTGTGAAGTGGTTCCACAATATGAGAGATGCCAAATGGTGTACACCGGTGTTTCCCAACGTGGGTCCCACGCCCCACATGGGGGAAATTTGATTGTTCAGGGGGGCAATTCAAAAATTGCTCGTCTAGAGTTTAAAACAACCGCCTACTATGACTTAACTTGTACAAAAGAAGAATTGTTGGTAAAGTCTCTGTTTATTGCTCATACTGCAACTGTCAATCGTACTCATAAGGCTAGTTATGAAATTTCTTTACTCATTGCTAAATCTGGGAAAAATCATACTACAGGAGAGAATTTAATCAAACCATCAATATCAGCATTTCTTAAAACAGTTCTGGAAAAAGATGACAAAGACGTGAAAGCTATGCCACTCAATAACAATACTGTTAGCGGAAGAATAGATGAAATGAGTGAAGATATTGAAATACAACTTGTTGGAAAACTGAAAACAAGAAAATTCTCAGTGCAAATGGATGAATCAACTTTGAGAGACAGTGAAGCCGTACTGATAACTTATGTGAGATATATTGATAAAGGTAATTTTGCTGAAGAAATGTTATTCTGTAAATCATTAGAGAGCACCACTACCTCCAAAGATATATATAATAAGCTAAAAAATTACTTAGATGACAATAATATATCAATGAAAAATATAACATCTTGCGCTGCAGATGGTGCTCCTAATATGATGGGCAAGAAAAATGGCTGCTTAAAATTGATGAAAGATGAGAATCCAGAAATGCTTCTTTGTGCATTGTGTTATTCATAGGGAAAACTTGTGTCTCTACAAGCTTTTTTGTGAAGAACAAAATGAAGACCATGTGAGACTTTTCCTTCACACTGAAGTAAGGTGGCTCTCGAAAGGGAACTGCTTGAAAAGATTTATGGAACTATTTGATACTATTAGTGACTTTTTAAGTGACAAACCTAAAATGACGCATCTGTTAACAGTCGATGGTAAAGCATTTGTGAGTTATTTAGCCGATATCTTTGAAAAACTAAATATATTAAACAAACAACTTCAAGGAACAAATAAAACTCTCGTCGATGCAAAAGCGAAGACATTTGGTTTCATTACATTTATTAAATTATGTCAAAAATATATTTTTAAAAAATGTTTGAACAGTTTCGTTGTCTGCAAAAATGTGAAGTGACTGATACCACTGTATTTTGTTATTGTTGATCATCTGAAAATTCTGTCCGATGATTTAAAAGAAAGGTTTTTTGATTTAAAACAAATTGATTTTCCAACCTGGATGATGCAACCAATGTTAGTGGATTTGTCTGATGTAAATGCAGTACCAAGAAGAATTCTCAGAAATGCAAAATGATGAGTCAGTTAAAACTTTATTCAATATAAAAGGAGCGATGGCATAGCTTTGTGATGAAACAGAAATTAAATACCCAAATTCAACCAACTTTGCAAGAGAGCTATTGTTACCGTTTCCATCTTCATATTTAGCTGAATGTGGATTTAGTGCCATAAATGATTTGTTACTAAAGAAAAGAAATCGACTGGATATCACAATGTCTATTATATGTTTTGAAAATTTACTTACTATTTTTTTCTTAATAATTTCCTAATGATTTCTTCCTAAAACCTAAGTCTCGTGTCCTGAACAAGTTGTAATTAGGCTTCATTTAGGGAATAATTCAATTTTTGAATATAAAAAATATGTATATCGGTGTTTCCCAACGTTACATAGGGGGCATCAGAATTTTAGAAAGACTTAGGTGGGGCATGGTAAAAAAAAGGTTGGGAAACACCGGTGTACACAGAATGATACAATATTTGAAGATTAAATGCACAAGGCATAATATGATATGGGTTTAAATTAACTAAATAATATCGGTGTAGATACGCCATAGTTTACCCATAAATGAAAACTACTTACGTAGTGTGAAAGGCATGAGAGCTGTGACAGGCATCGTTCAACAGCTTTGGAATGGTGGTGTCTGGGTGGTGGTATCCACTGGGAATAAATAACATTAGTCTTCTCTACTAGAGAAGCGATACTTATTCGAAGTAGTGCAATACCTGGTATCTCGTTGTGAAGGCAGCCACAATATGAGATACAATTAAAAACAATGCCTTTCACACTATGTAAGTAGTTTAATTTATGGGTAAACTAAGGTGTATCTACACTGATATTATATAGTTAATTTAAACCCATATCACATTATTCCTTGTGCATTTAATCTTCAAATATTCTCGACATTACTTACAAAAATAGGTGAAGGAGAAACATTAACTTTCGAAGAACTTAAAACTATCAAATTGAGATTTGTTCCTAAAAAGATGTGTGCCATTGATGTACTCATAGTATTCAGTTGTTTCTAACATATAACAATGTTAATGACTACAATAATTGTGTCTTATCTCAGGAAGGAATGCACAAAGTTGTTGCCCACGGTGTATACCGCCGGATATAATTCGGAAGAACAATTGAGTAAGAAATATAAAATTCATAAAATGGCAATGAGCAAAACAATGGATCTCATATATACTTTCATTCTTAAAGGGAAAACCGTATATGATTACCACAAATATAGACATTGTAAATGGAATGATAAATGGTGCACCTGCTGCATTAGAATACATCGATAAAATTTCCTGAGAAAAAAATAGGAGGCAATCTTCATTTGTGACATAGACAATATAAGAAAGAAAAATCTATACCGATGAATATATGCCTATTGTTAAATAGTCAACAATAATTCTGTTTAAGAATAATAGACAACGGATGTGCAGATGAATTCAACTTCATTTAGTGACTGCATGTGCTTTAATCATGTAATTCTCATGGGGGAACCTTTGAAGAAGTGGTATATGATTACAAGAAAGATCACTAACAGCAACTTGTATAAGTAGCGTTATCTCACGTGACCTGATTGAAAGGTTTACATATAACTAATCCTTAAAATGATTTCATATTACACCACAGAAAAGGGAATGAGTAATGTTGAACTCTTAAAGGAAATGGAGAATATTTCAACAAAGTGAATGATTTCCTTCATAAAGAAATTTTTCTATAACATCAATGAATGTACAAAGTTTACATAGTCATCATGCATGAGACACTGAAACTGACTCCATCATACAACAGAACAAAATATTAGTTTTGAGTGAAACTTGGGTAAATAATGATGATTGTGTACCATTATCATCATTTCATTTTGTGACTCAATACAAAAGACCTGCAGTTCGTGTTGGTAGCTATATACCAACACAAAGATTAGAACATTATCAGTACATTGCATATCTTTGCACAAGTAACAGCTGTGACAGATAAAATTAGCAACATTTGTGGATAGGTAGTAACTGACATCAGTAAATTGATATATAAAAATTTAATTTTAAAATTTTCATAAGCATTACCTCTATCTTTCTTCATAAGATTACTTCCCTTCTAAACTCTCCATATTTGACTCCTTATTCTTGTTTACAAATAGTTCGAAATTTAAAATTATTAAACTATACACTTCATTAAAATCCAATAAATTCGATCAATTCTCTAAGTCCATGAATGACCAGACACCCCCAGGATCACAGCCGAAGGCCCTCAACCCGATCCCAGATCTATCCAATACACCACGCAACCTTGAGAAACTGAAAACATTACGTCAAATGTTTTAAAAATAAAACCATTAATATTAGTATAATATACAATGATGAATATACTTTAAAATTATTCTTCCTAAAGGGACAAAACTTTGACATACTGTCGTGATCACAGGTAGGAATCCAACTTTCTAATGTGAACTATCCCCAAGCTATTATTACTAAGAGGTAATCTGCTAACAGGCATATACGAAAAAGTCTATGAATCCGATATGAGAATAGGTCTCTGTATGTTAATCATATTGTTTTTGATTTTAATTTCTAAAGTTTCAACAATTAAAAGTCTTGTGTAACTGTGCTGTACTTTCAACAAGAAGACATGATCCTCATTGCCCTAACAAACGCCGCATGTTGCTTTATCCAAAAGATACCTCATAGATCTGACATACAAAGAATCACAATTACCGCATGGAAAATATATTATATACTACATCGTGTAATTCCATAACTGAAGAGGGAAGTGCCGAACGCCTTTTCAGCATGGAATGCAGTTTCTTAGTGGGCTTCGCTATTATTTTAAAATCTGTGTCCCTGAAAAGAATATTGAGCTGTTTATACCATTGCTAGACATATGGAATCTTAATAAAATGTTTTTTCCCATCTTGTTGTTGTTTCCATTATTAACCAACTTTCTTTGGCCTGCAACCTAATATTGTTTATGGTACGTAGCGAATAGACCCTATTTAAAAACCTGTAAGTTCTTTAATTTCCTGGTCTAATGCAGTCTGCATCATCATAATTTGTGTGCATTTGTGAGTTGATTTAAAATAATAGAACATTTATAAACAAAAGGATAATAACTCAAATAATGTACTAACATCCCTGCGTTTGTCAGATAGTGTTAATACATTATTCGAGTTATCATCCTTTTGCTTATAAACCTTCTACAATTTTAAATCAATTCACAAATACATACAAATATACGACAACGCAGACTGCATTAGACCATGAAATTGAAGAATTTTCATAGAGGTTTTTAAACAGGGGGGTTTTTGCTATGTACCATAAACAATATTAGGTTGCAGGCCAAATCAAGGTTGGTTAATAATGGAAACAACAACAAGGTGGGGGGGAAAAACATTTTATTACAATTCCATGTGTCCAGCAATGGTACAAACAGCTGAATATTCTTTTCAGGGACACAGATTTTAAAATAATAGCAAAGCCCACTCAGAAACTGCATTCCGTTCTGAAAAGGGTTTCCACACTTTCCTATTAAGTTATGGAATTACACAATGAAGGATGAAGTAAATAATCACAGAACTGTATGTTGACTTCTGTTCGAGGAAAAATAAGAGTCACAGGTTAAAAAAGTAATGCAGAACCACAGACAGAAATACAGTAAAATGGCAATCACAGCATAGATTTGTTAAGGGGGATGTCTTATCTGACCAATCACATTGTATGCTAATAAGAACTAACAGAGCAACTGGCTGCAAAATTGAATTCTGGCATCTGACTAAATATGCTTAAATTTCAGAAGACCTTTTAATACCATTCCACATGAAAAACTACTGTCAAAATTGTAACACTGTCATTAGGAGCAAGTTCCTGCTATGAATGAAGAAATGGTTAAGTGGGTTAAGTGATTTCCATGGAGACTGCAGTTCTTGGACTAATGATAATCGGGGAATTCCCCAGGGTTCAAGCATAGCCTCAATGTTTTCCATATTGGTATTAATAGTAGCAAATGATGCAAGAAAGCAAGCTTATACAACATCAGCTGGAAAAAAAAAAAAAAAAAAATGGGGAAAAAAAAGTCCATTTCACATATCCATCCCTCCAATAATTTGCCTAGTTCTTCCTTGAATTTATTCAAATTATCCATGTCCACAACAATGTTTGAAATGCAGCAATCAACCACCTGCTGGCTGAAGGCAAACTTCTGCATACCTATTCTGCAACCATCCTTCCTCAATTTGAATTTATGCTCCATTCAAAGCCTTAAACACCTCAATCAGTTTACCTCGCAGGTGACTTGTCTCCCGATGCTCCTTTTTGCAAAACAAAAGCCATTCTTGGTAAAAGCACCCCTTTTTTCCACCTCACCAATCTTGCTGTCCCTTCTCTGTACCTATTACAGCAGCTCTACATTCATCCTAAAATGAAACCTCCAGACCTACGTGCAGTATTCAAGATGTGTTATGATTTCTGTCTAGTTTAGCCCTTGGCAGTTTTACTATCCAAAGTTTTCTAGTTGAAGAAAGAATGTCATGTGCTGTTTTTCATTAAAATTTACTTTATAACTAATGATGTTTACAAAAATTACTCTGCAACTAAATGTTGAATAAATCAAAAAAATTTCCCCTCTTGGAAATACAGTAGTAACATTTCCAGCAGATAAGAGTATATACAATACAGGTAGCCTTCGATTTACACTGGGTTTAGATTCCTGGGGGGAAGGGGGGAGGGCAAATGTAACCCTTTATACAATTTGCGCAAGGCGCAAATGGAACCCTTTATACAAGGGAGTCAATCAGAAATCACAGGGTTAGGTTCTGTGCACGAAATATTTTACCTACCATTTTGCATCGATTGTTTTATTTTATTTGCATTCTTCACAGTTGTAATAATAGCCGATGGAGGCATATTCACAGCCCAACACACATTAGGGTGGCTTTCACCAGATTCCATCCTCCGAATATTGCACTAGGATTCATTGAACTACTTTTACCAGACATGGCATCTCTTTATTCTATTAAATTAGAAACTTTATAACACGATCGGCAAAAACTGCACACGGCTATCGCTATTATTATTATTTAATTTATTAATAGTACAATTAATAAAATATGTTAGTGCAATAAATTTCCAACACATGTAAATAGAATAAACAACCACCAAATGAATGCTTCATCTCATGGACCTTTACCACCCACATCCATGAGTGGCTACTTTGAGTGTGGGAATCTTCGTCTCGGATGCATTAATTGCTGATTGGCTCATCATCATCATCAGCCATTTTCAATCCACTGCAGGATGAAGGCCTCTTCAGCAACTTTCCAGTTCCTTCTGTTTTGTGCAATGGCCATCCATTTACAACCCACAAACCCATGAATTTCATCTATCGACTTTTGCCATTGTCTTCCTGGTTTTCTTCTAGCTCCTCTTGGTACCATTCTGTTATTTTCTTAGTCCATCTCTCATCATGTCTTCGAGCTATGTGTCCTGCCCAAGACCATTTTAGTTCTTTAGTTTTGATAAGAATGTCCTTTACTTGAGTTTGCTGCCTAATTCATGTATTTCTCTTCTTAGCTAACAGTCTGATTCCCAATACAATGTGCTCCATTCTTCGCTGTGCAGTTCTCAGCTTCTCTTCCATTCTTTTGGTGAGTGCCCAAGTTTCACTTCCCATAAGTCATGGTGGGGAGTATACATTGGTTCATTATTTTACGTTTCAGACAAACTGGGATATTGCTCTTCAGTATGTGACTATATTTCCTGAATGCTATCCATCCAAAATTTATTCTTCTCTTGACTTCCAGCCATTTATCATTATTACAGCTAATAACTTGTCCCAGATAAGTATATGACTCCATCTTTTCAATTAAAGCTCCTTCAATCATTAGTGCCGGTGCCCCCACTAATGCTTCCCCCAAGGTTCAGTTCTTTCCCCCACTCTTTTCTTCTTGTATATTAATGACCTTCTTCCATTGACTGGAAATCCTATCCATAGTTTTGCCGATGATAGCACATTGCATTTCACTTTCCATTTTGAGAAATCTTGTCCTGCTCAATCAGCTTCAAGTTCTCGAAAATCTGCAACCAATTCCTTAAATACCGATCTTCAGGTAATTCTCCAGTGAGGCAAAGACAAATTAGTTGATTTGAACCCTTCTAAAACTCAGTCTTGTCTTATATCTCGCAAAAAGGATTCTTCTGCTCCTATGCTTATCTTTAGTGACACTCCGATTTCTAGACAAAATGATATATCTCTTTTAGGGATTACCCTGACTTCTAATCTCTCTTGGCACAAGCACATTACAAATATTGCTTCCTCTGCATCTAAAAAACTTCGTTTTCTCTTTTGCTCTCGGCGTTACTTTTCTTCCAAACAGCTGTTCACTCTGTATAAATTGCAAATCCGCACTGCCATGGAATATTGTTCCCACATCTGGGGCAGTGCTCCCAAAACCTCTCTCAGGCTTCTTGATTCCATTCAGAAGAGGGCAGTTAGGTTAATTAATGATTCATCTCTAACAGAGTCTCTCCACTCACTTTCTCATAGACGTACTGTTTCTGCTGCATGCTTCTTCTACAGATACTTCCATGGGCACTGTTCTTCTGAATTGGCTTCTATAATTCCCGCTCTCTCTCTTTCAAAACACGTGCCGCCAACAGCCAACATCCATTTACTGTCCAACTTCAAACCCACAGAACCAACTTTTCATCTTGCTAATTTATTCCTTCAACTGCCGTTTTCTGGAGCAACCTTCCTTCATATGTATTTCCTGAAAATTACAATCTACAGAAGTTCAATTCCAATGTCAACAAATATCTTCCTTCGTCTTCTCAACCTCCGACCCAAGCATGGTACTAACTACCTATAGGTTCTAATACCGCTCGTGTTTGGGGTTCACATAAAAAAAAAAAAAAAAAGCTTCTTCATCATTACATTTGTTTTAGCCATATTCATATTTAGTCCAAAATCGTTACTAACTATGCATAACTGATTAAGATATTCCACTAATTCTTTGGGATCGTGGCTTATGACCACAATGTCATCTGCAAATCGTAAATGGTTTAGGTACTCTCTGTTCACATTGACTCCTTTCTGCAACCAGTCTAATTTTTTAAAAGTTTCCTCAAGGGCAGCAGTAAACAGCTTCGGGGATATTGTGTCTCCTTGTCGAACTCCTTTCTCAATATTAAATTTCCTACTGTCTTTGTCTAGTCTAATAAAGGAGGTAGCACTAATAAAGGAGGTAGCACAATTGAGAATCCTGTCCTAAAGCCAGCTTGCTCTTTCAGTTGATTCTCATCAAGTACTCTTTCTAATCTGTTAGTAATAACCCTTGTGAACAACTTATAGATGTGGGATAACAAGCTAATTGGTCTATAATTTCCAATTTCTGATTTATCTCCTTTCTTATGCAGCAAAACTATGATTGCATTATTCCACTGCTTAGGCATCACACATTTTCTAATGCATTTTGTGATAGAGCCTTGCCAGTTTTCGTGTTATGTCTCTTGCTCCCAATTTTAACAACTCTACAGTAACTTCATCTTCCCCCGGGGCTTTCTGATTCTTCATTTTCTTCAACGCCTGTTTTACCTCATCAGGAAGAAGATTGCGTATGTTGTATGTAGCAGATATAAGCTAGTCTGTAATCAGGTCACAAAGGAGGTTCGGCAGGCAAAGGCGGATTACGAGAAATCTTTGGCAAAAGATGCTAAGAAAAACAGCAAGGATTTCTTTACTTATATAAACTCTAAAAGGAAGGGGCTGAATATGATTGGTCCACTTGACATCGATGGTTCGACTGTTGATGATCCTGCTCAGATAGCAAACAAACTGAATGAGTATTTTGCATCTACATTCACACGTGAGGAATCATTACAGTTTGAAAATGGAAGAAGGTTATCAAATTGTAGCAGTGTGCTTAATGATTTTGTAATAACTGAGAGCAAAGTGGAGGAGAAATTGTTGAAGTTAAACATAAGAAAGGCACCTGGGGCGGATGGGATCTATCCAGTTATATTAAAGGAGGCAGCAAAGCAACTAAGCAAACCCTTAGCCATAATTATGAGAGCATCCTTGGATTCAGGGGAGGTTCCCACGGACTGGAGATGTGCAAATGTATCCCCAATTCACAAAGGAGGTTCGAAGGGTGACACGAATAATTACAGACCAGTTAGTTTAACTTCTGTTCCGGGTAAAATAATGGAGTCACTGGTTAAAGATGCATTGCAGGATCATCTAGACAAGACTGCAGCAATAATTCAGACACAGCATGGGTTTGTTAAGGGAAAGTCTTGTCTGACAAATTTGATTGGTTATTATGATGTGGTCACAAAGGAACTGGATGCAAAAAATAATTTTGATATCATATACTTGGATTTCAGGAAAGCTTTTGACACTGTTGCGCATGGAAGACTACTGTACAAATTGGAGCAGAATGGTATTAAGGGTAAGTTGCTACAATGGATAAAAGGATGGTTAAGTGGGAGAAGACAGAGGGTGGTAATCAATGGGTGCTGCTCTTCGTGGACTAATGTTATTAGTGGAGTCCCACAGGGTTCAGTGTTGGGGCCACTGTTGTTTTGTATATTTATCAATGATATTGATGAAGGTATATCAGGCTTAATGTCGAAGTTTGCAGATGACACGAAGGTTGGCAGGGTTGTTAATGACAGTAATGGCAGTGTGCTACTGCAACAGGATCTAGATAATTTGGGCAGATGGGCTAAGAAGTGGCAACTGAAGTTTAACCTTGACAAATGCAAAGTACTGCATATGGGTAGAAGTAACCCCAGAGAAACGTACCAACTGTGTGGTACTACACTTAAGGTGGTAGAAAATGAAAAAGACCTGGGAGTAATTGTGCAGTCAGATATGAAGTTTTCTGAGCAATGTAGACAGGCTGCTAGGGCAGGTCATGGGGTTTTGTCAATGATATATAGGAATTTTGCTAGCAGGGAAAAGGAGGTGATTGTCCCTCTGTATAAGGCAATGGTCAGGCCATGCCTTGAGTACTGCGTACAGGTCTGGAGGCCTCATTTTAGGAAGGATGTAGATTTGCTTGAGCGTGTACAGAGAAGAGCAACACGATTGGTGAGGGGAATGAAGGGATCCTCTTACCAAGAGAGGCTTAAGTTCTGCAAATTGCAGTGGCTGGAGACTAGGCACCTGCGCGGTGATCTGATTGAGGTGTATAAGACCTTGAATGGGTTGAGCACGCTTGAATTCTGATGGGATCCTTCCACTTGTTCAGATTACGAACCTAAGGGGGCATAAATTCAAATTAAGAAAAGACAGATGTAGAATAGATGTACGGAAATTTGCCTTTAGCCAGCGGGTGGTTAATTGCTGGAACAAACTTCCATCTGTCGTTGTGGAAGTTGATAGGTTAAATAAATTTAAGGAGGAACTGGACAGGCAATTGGAGGGTATGGTGTGATTTTTTTTTTTTTTTTTTTTTTGGCTGATGCTGCATAAGCTCCTACACTGCTTTCTTGCATCAAGTGCCACTACTACTACTACTACTACGTGTTGCTAATTTGCGATCCATCTTCCCCACTGCTGGCATCACTCGCTCCTTGTATAATCCTCTATAGTAGTCTTCTGTTATTTGAATTATGCCTTCTCTGCTATTTATAAGTACACCATCGCTATTGTTCACTTTCCGTATCATTTGTCTTTCTGTATTACTGCTGCTGTATTATTCATGGCTGCTGATTTAAGTCCTTTATTTTCCCTTAATGCTTGTTCTACTTTTCTTGTGTTAAATCCGAGTCTCTTTCTAATGGCTTTGTTTAACTCAGTATACTAAATTTTCTCCTTATCAGTGTTTATCTTGCTCTTCATTTGTCGCCTTCGGTTCATCATAATAAGTGTTTCTTGACTATTTTTTTCTTCTTTGGATTTCTTTTTCCCTATAGGTTTCTTGGGCTTTATCACCTTCAGAAAGTTGTAATATTCCTCGTCAATATCTTGGTCTTGAGCAGTCTGCAGAAGCTCAAACTTGTTCTTAAGTTCCAGTACATACTGCTCTTTCTCCTCTTCTGTTATTTCAAAGACCTTTGTATTATTTACTTGAGTCAGTTTTTTCCTTTCTTTTCCTACTTCTATATCAAGTGTGCATCTTACCATTCTGTGATCACTTCCAACATTTCATTTATTCAGGACAGTAACATAATTCACAATATATATCTTCTGTTAGTGAGGATGAAGTCAATTTCATTAGTTGTTAATCCATTTGGACTCTTTCATGTCCACTTTCTGTTCACTCTTTTCTTCAAAAAAAAGGGTTCATTACTGACAATCCTTGAGATTCTGCAAATTCCACAAGTCTTTCACCTCTTTCATTTCTTTCACCAATTCCAAAATTTCCTATAGTTCCCCTTTCTGCACTGTTTTGTCTTTTTCCAACCTTAGCATTGAAGTCCCCCATAATAATAGTGTAGTGGGTTTTCTGCTCATCTAGAAGACTCTCAATTTCGGTGTACATTTCTTCAACCTCTTCAATCATCATGGCTCGATGCTGGTCCCAAAACCTATGCGCCCGCACGAAGCGGTTATCATTGATCGGGCGCATAGGTTTTGGGACTGCAAGTGGCTCGAGAGCTTGTGGATTTGTTCTGCTGACAACAATACTATCAATAGGGACAGGGGAATATGTATTCATCCCCTCTTTGAGGCAGTGATCCTTGGACGGGATGAACAATTCCGCCTGGCACACTCCCGAGCCATTTCCAGTTCCGTAACACATGAGGAGAACATTGCACGTGTTTCTGAACCACGTGAGGATTGCCGTGAGCCTGCAGGTATTTAAGGGTGTACTGCAAAGTAAAGTGTGCTGTTGAAAAAGGAGGCAGATGCCTTCGAAAGCTTTGGTTTTAACGCTTTTATCTCTGTATATTTTATTGGATTTAACACTTTTATTACAGTATAATTTATTGTAAATTGTAAAGTTATTTTAAATAGTATTTATTGCAATTAGTATTTTTATATCATTTTATCCGAGTAGTATTAAATTATTTAATTGGTTTTTGTGTTTATTTATTTTATTTTAATTCAACATGCTTTAACACGGTTGGTGTCAACTGCTTAAATCACAAAATAAATTGAATTACTCAGATCACTAAAGGTAGACAAATTCTGAATGAAATTTTTTATTATTATTATTATTTAATACTCACCTCTAATAATTCATCTCCTATTTTAATACGACCATCTTTTGCTGCATTTCCATTTGGATGCATACCACATACAAATACACTCATCTTAGTCCGGTCCTTGTTGCCAGCTAAACTGAGACCCAATCGATTGGTTCCCTTCTGTAGTTCTACTATTATTAATTCACCTTTCAGTTCTCCATACTTCTTTTGAATTTTTTCTTTTAAAGAGAAATTAAATACAAAATATTTCAATGAGATGTAATCAGAAACTTTACAGTTAAAAGATTTTCAATTCAATCAGCCAGTAGGTTCATATTACAGATATGAAATAAACCATTACATATTTTATTTGAAATGAATAGAATATGCATTTATAAAAGTCCAATGAACTCTATTCACCTTTCATATCTTTTCTACAAATCTATTACAATACATAATTATGAAATGTAAATCACAAAACATAATACTCAAAAACAGTGTTTTCTATATTACATGGAAAATTAGTTATTAGTAAAATTAGAGGTAGTCCTACATACCCAAAATAAATTTAAGAAAAAATTAAAAAAGTTAACAAAAACACATCTAGAAATGTTTTCATTCCCAGTTGCAACTTTGGATGCATACCACACTTAGTTGAATAAAGTCACAGATAGAAGTGTTACAGAGGGGAAGTCTGAGTGGAAAGAGACAGCAGTCTTTACCGGTTGTGGTACTATTTTTGTTTTTTACTGGTTTTGGTACTATTTCTGTGTTTGAGTAAAATATTTTAATGTGTGTGTTTCAAGATTCAAGCAAGAGGGAATGTAACTAGCTCACTTTAATGTGTAGTGACTCAAGCCTGGAGAGCAAAGGTGGATTCCCGTGAAGCTAATGAAGCTTAAGCTTCATGGCCCTCACTTGCACAGGGCCCCTTTCCAAGGCCCTGGGAGGGGGGGGCCTAGCAATGTGTTCACATGGTCATATGTTTTTGTAAAATTTGCAAAAGTAAGATATTTTAACTACAACCGGTAAAAACTGCTGTCTCTTTCCACTCAGACTTCCTCTCCATAACACTTCTATCTGTGACTTTATTCATCAAAGTAAAACAAGTTCTGGACAATTGTAACCTGCCATTGAACAACATTTGTTGTCATTCGTATGACAACGCAACTGTTATGAAAGTTGAGGACAAAGGGCTGGAAGCACTCTTTAAAAACATTAATAAGTACGCAGAATATGTGCCATGCATAGCTCATACCCTTCATCTCATCAGAGAAAAAGCTGTCTCCACAGTACCTGAAGTTGACTACAGGTAACCCTCGTATAACATGTTAGTTTGGTTCCTACAAAATCTTGTGTAATGCAAAACTGTGTTATACAGGACTAAAGAACCAGTACAAAAAGAGGGTTACGTTCCAAAAAGCTAACAAAATGCACTTTTTTTAATAATTATCAGAAACTTAATTTTTATAGTAGTAATAGCTTAATATTTTTTATAATAGTAGTAACTTAAATAGTAATAAACTGAACAAACAACTTACCTTACAAACTGGTATTTATATGTCAGATAATGTACATCATGCAATTTTCTTCCTCTTCATCGCTAAGCACAATCTCTTCTGTAGCATATAGATTTCATGTATCTTCTGCTCTCTTTAAAAGTCATGAACTGCACGCTTCGAAGTAGCAATTTTTTATGGTCTCAAACACAAGCACAAGTTCAACAGCACAGAACCTAACCCGGGGATCTCCCAAAAAAATACAGTGGACCCCCACTTTAAAGATATAAAGCACAAATTTAACTTTATTACCTTACCAATTAAAAAAGTTAAATGATACATGAAAATTGGAAGAATATTTTCCAGTTATCAAAATAAATTTATGCTTATATGCGTAGCTTAATTAATACGTACTGTAATATGTACATACTAACTAATTGATATTTCTGTTCACCGACTTTTTTTTTTTTGTTGTTGTAAAATTAAAAACAGTAAAAATTATAACCAATTAATAACAAAGAACATGGCACGCACAAGTTGCAACAAACAGGTTACACACAAGTGAGATACGGAGTAATGAGTTTCTGAAAATTTGTTTTTTATATGATTGAATATTTCATGGAACGGGAAACACATTTCACCATAACAATGTGAAAATGCATAGAATTCCGGATATTGGTACTATCGTAAATGCAAGAAGATCGAGTTTACCACCTGTTTATAATTGATTATACTAACAGAAAAGACCAATAAACCTGAAACTGCAAATTGTTTTTGTTTTATGGTAGTGACCTTCAGAAATGTGCTTTATAAAAATATCACGAAGACAATAACAACCAGCTAGTCAACAGCGGATATTCACAAAAAGGAATGGAAACATTGAAAAATTACATCTAACATAATAGCATGTTTTTCCCAGCATAAAAGCTCAAAAATACTGTGTTATGAGAGATTTCTTACAATTCTCAAACCATGTTAGAGCAAAACCTGATTATATAAGTACCACGTTGTGCAAGGATTGCCTCAATTTATCAATCGTGTTCTTCTTCTTCTTGGTCCTTAGCTGGCAGATGGGGGAGGCGGTTGGCCACGCAACCAGTATGCTGCTGTAGGTGCTGCAGGGTTTCGGACTTGCTCTGTGATGTTCTTCAATACTTTACGATCCATGGCGTCAGTCCTGGCCTGGTTAAGGTCGAGACGTCGGCTCTTCAAGTCATTTTCCACTTGCTTGGCCCACGTTTTCCTAGGCGTGGTCCGTTGGATGCTCCATTGGGTGGGTCGTTGTCTCCAAAGGAGTGTGGATGGTATTCTGTTCGTGCCCATTCTACATACTTGGCCAAACCATCTAAGCCTTCACTTCTGGATTTGGTCGGCAATGGTTGGTTGCTGTTGGCATCTGGTGCGGATGGTATCATTAGAGATGCGGTCACGAAGTGAGATGCCCAAAATCTGCCGCAGGCATCGCATTTGGAATACCTCAAGTTTGTTTAAATCTAGCTTTGGACAAATCCATGTTTCTGATCCGTAAAGGAGAATGGGCAGGATCAAAGTCCGGAAGAGTCGGATTTTAGTCTTTGAGGAAATGTTGGTCCTCTTCCACAGACACCATTTGAGCGGGCGAATGCAGTGGCTGCCTGTCCAATTCTGCTGTGGATTTCCATGGTGGATGCAACTTTCTTCTCCTGGACCAGCGACCCAAGATATTTAAAGTCCTGCACTTGCTCGATCTGGACGCCTTCGAGATAGATGGTGGCTTGCGACCCATCTGTTGTCAGGGCCTTTGTCTTATCAGCATTAATCTTCAAACCGTACGGCCGGGCAATGCGGGCAATGTCGTAGAGGATGTCCATGGCTTCAGAGTCGTTACCAGCAAAGATAGCACTATCATCAGCAACCATCAGGTCAGTCACATAGTGATCCTTGTCATATTGTATGCCCCGTCTGCTGCTGAATGCTTGCCTCATAATGGCGTCGACCACGATGTTGAAAAGCAACGGGGAGGCTACATCCCCTTGGCGGACTCCAGTTTGGATGGTAAATTCCTCAGATAAATCGTTCTGGATGCACACCTGGCTGGTTAAACCATTGTATGCAGTTTGGAGGAGTGTGATGACTTTTTGAGGTACATGTTCGACCTCTAGTAGTTTCCATAAGGCAGGCCGATGGACACAGTCGAAAGCAGACTTAAAGTCAATGAAAACAATGACGGTTCGCTGTCCACACCGGATCCTCTCTTCCATCAGCTGACGGATGGCAAAGATTTGATCACAGCATCCTCGCCCGAGTCTAAATCCCGCCTGTTCTTCTCGACTGGTTTGCTCGCGATGTTTTTGCAGCCTTGACTGGATGATCTTCATAAAGACCTTTCCGATGATGGAAAGGAGGTTGATGCCCCTGTAGTTCTTGCAATCCCGGTTAGGTTATCACCTTTCTTGTGGATCAGTACGATAATGGCTTTCCTCCATGTTAGCGGAATTTGTTCAGTGCACCAGATGGTTTTGAGGAGTGAGTGTAGTCGGCGAAGCAGTACATCTCCCCCAGCTTTGATCGCTTCTGTGGTGACTTGGTCCACTCCTGGTGCCTTGCCATTCTTTATATGGGGGGGGGGGGTGCCTGTACTTCAATATTTTGTAACAGTTGTTTTCTTTTCTGATTTGTCTCGTAGATGGAGTATTTTAAACGCACATGCCAACTTGGATTTTTCCTTAAAGAGTCTAAGTGTAAAGAGATGGTCTGTCCATTACAAGCTGTTCAAGCCTTGCAATTTGGGTATGCATTTTAATGACTCTAAAATATATTTTCGAAGACTCTGAAGAGAAACACAAACAAAATACAAAAAGTTGATAAAACTTGAATATGCTTTTTTAACTGCAATTTGGAAATATGTTTTGGAATGTTCAATAAAACATGTGAGAAACTACAGACTACTGATTTGGCAGTATATGAAGGGTACCTTCTTCTGTCATCTTTAAATTTATTGCTTAAAGAACTGAGAGAAACTTCAGATAAAAAGATAAAATTAATGAAATCTGAAACAAAACCAATAAGCATGAGCAATTAAATCAATAAAAATTATTCTGACAGCGAGAAGTGAATTGTAACAAAAAAAAAAATTTTTCAGATCATACCAAAAGCAGTAATTCATTAAGAGATAAATTTTGAATAGAAGTAATGAATAGGCTCTTGTATTGTTTGATAATCCAATTAATAAAGAGGAGTGAATCATATGAACACACTGGAAAAATATTTAAATGCTGATTTGGCCCCCCTTCATATACTGACATTAATGAAAATAACATAAAACTCATAATGTGCCACTAAAACGAGGATATTAATGACAAACTGGTAAACGAGTGTCGTCAATTCAAAGAGCATATAAGATTAGTCACTGCACAAGAAAACTTGAAATGCCCTGAAACCTTACAGCTCATATATGAAAGAAACCTGATAAGAGGTTCCCCAAATTTAACAACAATCCTAAACATTTACATGACATTACCAATAACAAGTTGAGAAGCTGAAAGAAACTTTCCTAAACAAACAACAATAAAAAACAAATTTTGATCAACCATGCTAGAGGAAAGACTGAATTATCTTTGTATTCTCTCTATAAAAAAACATTTTTACGAAATCATTGTCAAAAAGTTTGCAGCCAAAAAATGTAGGGAAAAAAGTATTATAGAGGTGTGCCAGGCAATTAATAAAAATAGCGTTATTTTTCTGGATTGTGTTGTTTGTGGTATTTGTTAACTTTTTTAAATTTGTAATTTCTTTTCTCATTCTAAATACATATTAACTTTCGTACCGAATTCTATATTCGTAAGTTTATATTCTTTTTCTTAAAGAATGCCCCAAAAAATTGTATAAGCTTCAGGCCCCATAAAACCTGGATCCACCACTGCTGGAAAGAGAACTTCTCCCCATAAAAAAGGACCTCAATTTATTTTCATAGAGGCCATAACAGCCATGCCAGAAGCCCAATTCACAACCCATTTCTCTTCATACAATTGCAGTAAGGTGGTTATGGGCCACTGCACTGAAATGAGCAAAAATTCTGTGATGCTGGAACCACAGTTTCATGTCTGAAGAAACCCTTGCTCTGAGGAACATCTTCCAGTAACTAATGCAGATGCAATCAGCATCAATATTGCGATTATGCAGATGCAATCGCAAGATTTCTTAAATGCATTTTTGCCCAACACTTTTCAAACACATAAGGCTAAATGAGAGAAAGAAAGGCATTTCAGGCATGATTGTATAAACTTTTTTATTCTTTGTGATATATAGAACTACCTTTATAATTATGTGGTGTTTATAAACTGCATGTTACTGCATAAAAACTATTCAAAATTAAATTGCATTCACTATCAACATACTCATCATAAATCATGTTAAATAACAATTCTAAACCTGCAAGTAAGTGGCTATTTGCTCTTCTCTTACAGTTGAAGCTATAGAAATTTCCTTAATTTTTGCAATGTTAAAAAATATCACACTATCAGCCTTATTCCTTTTTAATCACTTCTGCAGAGCAGTATACTTGGGAAGCTCAAATGAATAACAAACAACAGTTCAATGACTTCGTTTTATTACAACTGCTTGCTTCCTCTACCACTGCTTGCTGGAAACTTTTTGATAACATTTAAATAGAGTCAGGTTATTTGTCAGATGTACTCCAATGCATTAAAAATTGGAGAAAAAATTTCAAAAGACAAACATTTCATTTCTAAGGTAAAAAAAAAATATAAAATGTTACTGAATAGCTATCAACTTTTTGACATTTTAAAAGTCAAGCGAGAGATTTCTTAAAATCTGTAGAAGTTGAATTTAAGTGTAACTGATAATATACACATTTCGTATTAAATAGATATAGGATAAAAGGCATATAGGACCATTGAGAACAGCATGCTTTCAAACATTAGCTTAACTATGATTTTTTTTTGTTCGCAGATTTCTCTTTGTTTTGTCAGTTTAAAGGGCAGATGAGGGCTGATGAGGGCAGACTTTGCCCTCATCAGAAATGAAGGCAGGATTTTGTAAGAGTTCAATCAATCAGAGTTTTGTTTATCAAAATGACAATGCAATCTAAACCTGACTATGAAGATAATTTTCTAAGTTTCATCAAAATGGGATATGTGAAAATGTTGCCCCCACAAGTGGCTGAATACATTCACTCACACACAACACAGCTGTAAGAAATTGTCACCCCTGTTATCGATCTGCAGGATCGATTCAAACCTGACAATATTTCAGCAATTTGTTCTTCATCTACTTCACTTCCCAAGAGTTGTTTTTGAAAATGTCTTATTTGAATTCCCATTGAAAATTGCAGAAATGTCTGTTAATTACTGCACAATTATGAAAAATTCATGGTTAAATTAAACCTAATAATATGCATGTCAACTGGCAAATGTCATGTACAGTTATTGAAAACAAACTTTCTTTACTGCCACTCACTTTTCTCACTTGAGAAAAGCACTCTGGCTTTGAGATGTATCACTGGAATCACACTGTTGTTACGCATGCTTCACATTTCCCACAAAGAGCCCTCGTTGCTGAGAGTCAGCATCTAAACTGAAGCATTCATTGAAGTGTGCAGTTTTTAAAATTGCATTAGCTCATCAAAAGGTCCAAAGTAAGTTTTTACTTCAAAAATTAAAAATATATGCATCAAGAACATGAATTTTTACTGTTGTTTCTAAAAAATTTAAAATAAAGGTGCATCAAAAAAATTAACAATTCGGAATTATTTTTGCTCATTTTGCAAATTTTCACTTACACAGAGGAATTATAAATTCTTTCACACCAACTTAGGGTTAATATGCACCATGACTTGGAATAATTTGTATTTAAAGCTTCATTATGCATTTTCCAGTAGCCCAACCGAGTACCACACAGAAAATCCTGCATGTCTTCTGATTCTGAAATTTTTACATCAGATTTCTTTAGAATCTTAGTGAATAACATTCTTTATCAGCTTCACATCACACAAAGCATACAATAAATGCTGCCTTAAGATGGGTCAGAAATCATCTGTTCTTTGTCTCTGACATTACATAATTAACAAAGATAGTGTTATAGTTAACTAGGTAACTGCTACCCAAATACAATTTATTCATAATGAATACCATGCATTATGGTATTCATTAAGAGTAAAAGCATGTACTACCAATATTATCGGTTACAACCAATAGTAAGTAATCATTTGAAGATCAATAATTTGAAACAAAATATATATTTTTTTCTCTCTATTCTATTTTTAGGGACAATAAATTCAATAGCATTTTTGTATTAATATTTCTGTAACTATTTAGTAATTTTCTATATATATATATATATATATACACACTAATTTTTATATCAGCACTCAGAAGGCAGGCCATCTTTATCAAAACCCCAAATCTATAAATACATTCACAGTTTTAGCAAGGTAAGTACCATGTAACTTCTTCTCCAAAAGTGAAATTATAAGAGAAAAACAGTCATATAAGTTCCAGTAAAATTATAAAAATTTATGTAATTAAGTATAAATAATGGCCATTAACACTTTTGCTGCTGGCTTTCTGACCACATTTTTACACCTATCATTGAAAACATGGGATTGAGCCAATTTGGAATGGAAATGATAAACATTCTTGGGCTTTCTTCTTACTATGACGAATTAATCATCCCCCGGTGAACGTTGCTTCACAAAAATATCTGGTTTTTTTGTCTGCTCAAATTTAAAGAACAAGTTCTCAATGTAGGGTGAACCCACCCTACATTGTTTCCCTCTAAGTGGATTAAAACTCGAAGCTACATATCTGTGATCCAAGAAGCAGAGAAAGCATTAAAATGTATACTTAAAATGGTATTTTTTGCAAAAAATTATGAATCATAACTTTCAGATAACTTAGGCAATTTAACAAAGCTTTCAAAATAATCTGATTACTTCTTGTTAAGTTTTCAGGTTGGCGAAGAACAAAATAGGTATTTTGCATCTACATTGACACACGGGGAATTCTTTAGGGAAGGAGATGCCAGAAGTTTATCAAACTATAACAGGTAGATAAATGATTCAGTGATAACTGAGAAGAAAGTGGAAAAGAAATTCTTGACAAATGCAAGCTAAACACAAAATAGGCCCTAAGATGGATGGTATCAATCCAATTATATTAAGAGAAGTAGCAGAGCAGACATGTAAACCCTCAGCCATAATTATGAGAGCAACTTTGAATTCAAGGGAGGTACGTATAGGCTGTAGAAGTGCAAATGTATTCTCAATTCACAAGAGTGGATCAAAGGTGACATGAGTGATTACAGACATGTTAGCTTAACTTCTATTCCACGGAAAATAATGGAGTCACTCATTAGAGAAGTAATACAGGACCATCTAAACAGGAATGCAATTATACAATTGCATTCCTGTCTAGATGGTCTTAAAAAAAGATGGTCTTAAAAAGTACTTCTGATATCATATACTTCGATTTCGGGAAAGCTTCTGATACGATAGCAGATAAAAGACTGCTGTATAAATTGTAGAAGTGTGAAATTAAGATAAATTTAGGAGTGTGGATAAAGAGATGGTTGACTAGGAGGAGAAGACAGAGAGCAATTATTAATAGACTATTAATGCTCTTCATGGACTAGTGTCATTACCTGACTACCCCCCCCCACAGGGTTCAGTATTGCTCCCATGGTGCCTCCATAGCCAGGTGGGCAGGAGCAGCAGTGCGTAGCACACGCTTCTTGATTAGACCGGGGTTCGAGACCGTGACCACCAAATACGGAGGATGCAGAAAGGTCAGGAAATTACCACCGCATATCCCGGAGCAATATGGCCTTAGTTGGTAATGCTCCTAAAAACCAAATAACAAACAAAAATAAATAACAAACATTGCTCCCATTGTTATTTTCTATATTTATTAATGATACTGAGGAAGGCAAGCTCAATGCAGGCAAGCTCAATGCAGATGATAAAAAGATTGGCATGGTGGTTAATTACAATAAATAAAGTATACTACTGCAACAAGATCTAAACAAATTAACAGATGGGCTAAGAAGTGGCAGTTGAAGTTTAATGTTGACAAATGCAAGATAATGCAAATCAGTTGCAGTAATCCCAGATTAACGTACCAACTGTGTGATACCATGCTCATTAGTGGAGAATGAAAAAAAGCTTAGTACAATCAGATATGAAGTCCTCTGAGCGGTGCAGACAGGCTGCTAGGGCAGCTCTGGGGTTTTGTCAATGAGGTACAGGAATTTTTCCAGTAGGGATAAAGAAGTGATTATCCAGTTGTACAAAGCAATTTTCAGGCCACATCTTGACTACAGCATATAGGTCAGAGGCCTCATTTGAGAAAGATGTGGATCTGTGGGAATGGGTGCAAAGAAGAGCAACAAAGTTAGTGAGAGGAACAGATGGCTATACTCTTAGCTGGAAAGGCTTCAATTCTGCAATCTGCAGAACCTGGAAACTAACTAGAAACGGGCGAGGAGATCTGACTGAGATGTTTAAACCTTTGATTGAGCACCTCATGGTAATGGCATCCTTCCTTGCTCAGGGAAAACAAAAATCTTTCTTCTTCATCAGGGGCATAAATTCTTCAATCTGCAGAACTTGGAAACTAGGCACAGGCAAGGAGATTTAATTGAGATGTTTAAACCTTCAATTGAATACCTCAATGCTAATAGAACCCTTCTTATTGCTCAGGGAACACAAAAATATTTCCTCTTCATCAGGTACGTAAATTCAAATGGGAAATAGATGGTTGTAGGCTAGATGTGCAGAAGTTTGCCTTCAGCCAGCAGGAGTGACTGTTTGAACAAAATTTCCATTAGTTGTCATAGCAGTGTAGTCTGAATAAATTGAAAGATGGACTACAAAAATTATTGGAAAGTATAGAAAGATGATGTAGAAGTTTTTTTTTTTTTTTTTTTGTTGATGCTTATTAAGCTTGCTTTCTTCTAATACTATTCTCGTTGCATTTATAGATGAAACTAAATTACAGAAGAAGCATGAAGTCCTAAAGATAAGTATAAGTCCAAAAGATAAAAAAAACATCAGAAATTCAAATATTTATTGATCTGCTAGAAGAATGATCAGATTCAGAATGCTCTTCAAAGAACACAGTTCTATTAGGCGATTCTATTGTCAAGGATATGGGAAACATTTCGGGTAATAAGGACAGGTACAGTAGAACCAGGGAATGTCTTCCAGGAAATAAAATTGAAGATATTAGCCACAGGTTTTTTGTAGTATCCAAAATAGTTTTGTTTTAAACTTTCAAAATATCTGTATATCGTTGTTTTATTGCTATTAATAGCAATAAAATGGGTTGGTCGTCTTTCATCATTAATGATGAAAGACGACCAACCCACAGGCCAGGGCAGTGGTTTTCAACCGGAGTGCTGGTACAACATTCCAGGGGTGCCACGTAATTTGGATTTAAGTTACTTAAACTTTTTTTTTTTTTTAATTTATATATTTATTTCATTATAAAAAGGTGTATGGTATCGTTTTAATTTTGTGGTGATCTATAATTGATGTTTATTTAGTACCTCTGTATAAAGAATAAAATTATTATATATACATATCTATAAATTGTATTATGAATTGCAATTTTTTTCAGATATATTATCGTAATAACTATTGTATAACATATTTTTTTAAAATCACACACACGCACGCTTGTTTGTTATTTGGTTTTTAGGAGCATTAGCAACCAAGGCCATATTGCTCCGGGGATATGCAGTGGTCATTCCCTGACCTTACTGCATCTTCCATATTTGGTGGTGACAGGCTTTAACCCCAGTCTAATCAAGAAGCGTGTGTTCTACGCACTGCTGCTCCTTCCCACCTGGCTACAGAGGCACAGCCACACACACACGCACGCACACACAGAGAGGTTGAAAATCACTGGGGTACGGTGAACCTTTTTTACCAACTAAGGAATATACTATTCCAAGGTTTAGACCTAAATGGATCTCAGATGACCTAATGAGATTTGTAGGAGAGAATAAAAGTGCATGGGATGCATATAATTTATCAGGAGACAGACACCTAAGGCAGATATAAAATGGTCTGTAAGCAAGTCACAAAGGAGGATAGGCGAGCAAGGCTTTTAAGAGAAATCACTGGAAAAAGATGCAAAGAAAAACAGCAGTAAAGACTTCTTCTTTACTTATGTAAACTCTAGAAGGGGATGAATCAGATTGGTCCACGTGATATCAATGTTTCAATTGTTGATGATTCTGCTCAGGTAGCTAAAAAAAAAAAAACTGAATGAGTATTCATTCAGTTTTTTCAAAATGATGAAAAAACTCAATATTCACAAATGGGCAATTCTGTACGGAAGTGAAGGCCAGACGTTTATCAAACTAATAGGGAGTTAAATGAGTTTATAATAACAGAGAGCAAAGTGGATGAGAAATTGCATTAGCATTAGTAGAGGCATATGATGCAAGAAAGCAAGCTTATTCAGCATCAGCCAAAAAAAAAAACAACCACTACTCCCATTTCACCACTCCGTTCGTTTGAAATACCTGTCCAGCTGAGCCTTAAATTTGTTTAGGCTATCAACTTCAACAACAAGCGATGGGAGTCTATTCCACAAACCAACTGCCCGCTGGCTAAAGGCAAATTTCCGCACATCTATCCGACATCCATCCTTCCTCAATTTGAATTTATGCCCTCTCAGATGATTATTCTGAGCAAGAGGAAGACTCCCATTGGCATTGAGCATGCTCAAGCCATTCAAAGCCTTATACACCTCTATCAGATCACCTCGCCGATGCCTAGTCTCCAGGCTCTGTAATTTGAAAAACTTAAGCCTTTCTTCGTAAGAGCAACCCTTTGTTCCATTCACTAATCTTGTTGCCCTTCTCTGTACTCGTTCCAGCAGCTCTACATCCTTCTTGAAATGAGGCCTCCAGACCTGTATACAGTATTCAAGGTGTGGCCTGACCAATGCCTTATACAAGGGAATAATCACATCCCTGTGCCTAATAGAAAAATTCCTGTATATCATTGACAAGACACCATGAGCTACTCTTGCAGCTCGTCTGCACAGCTCAGAGAACTTCATATCTGCCTGCACAATTACCCCCAGGTCCTTTTCATTCTCTACCACTGTCAGCGTAGTACCACAGAGTTGATACGTTGATCTGGGGTTACTGTTTCCCATATGTAGTACTTTACATTTGTCAATGTTAAACTTCATTTGCCACCTCTCAGCCCATCTGCTCAACCTTTCCAGATCCTGTTGCAGCAGCATAGTATCAGTAGAGTCCTTAACAACCCTGCCAACCTTGGTATCGTCTGCAAACTTGGACATTAAGCCTGATACATCATCATCAATATCATTTATAAATACAGAAAACAACAATGGACCCAACACTGAACCCTGAGGAACTCCACTAATAACATTAGTCCACATTGAGCAGTGTCCATTGATTACCACTCTCTGTCTTCTGCCACTCAACCATCCCTTTATCCATAGCAGCAATTTGCCTCCAATGCCACACTTCTCCAATTTGTGCAGCAGTCTTCCATGCGCAACAGTATCAAAAGCCTTTCTAAGATCCAAATATATAATATCAAAGTTATTCCCTGCATCCAGTTCTTTTGTTACTACATCATAGTATCCAATCAAATTGGTCAGACAAGACCTGCCCTTAACAAAACCATGCTGTGTCTGAGCTATAACTGAATTCTTGTCCAGATGATCCTGCAGTGCTTCTTTAACCAGTGCCTCCATTAATTTTCCTGGAACCGAAGTTAAACTAACAGGTCTATAATTACTTGTGTCAGCCTTTGATCTCCTTTGTGAATTGGGGTTACATTTGCACATCTCCAGTCCATGGGTACCTCCCCTGAGTCCAAAGAAGCTCTCATAATTATGGTTAGGGGTTTGCTTACTCCCTTTGCTGCCTCCTTTAATATAATTGGATAGATCCCATCCACCCCGGGTGCCTTTTTTATGTTTATCCTCAACAATTTCTCCTCCACTTTCCTCTCAGTTATTACAAAATCATCTAGCTCACTGCCAATGTTTACTTCACCTACGACATTCCCCTTCCTGAATAACTCCTCATGTGTGAATGTAGATGCAAAATACTCGTTTAGATTGTTAGCCACCTGAGTTGGATCCTCAACTGTTGAACCATCAACATCCAGTGGACCAATCTGATTCATCCCTTTCCTTCTTGAGTTTAAATAGGTAAAGAACTCTTTTCTGTTTTTCTTTGCATCCTTTGCCAAGGATTTCTCATAATCTGCTTTGCCTGCCTAATCTCCTTTGTGACTTGGTTACAGACCAACTTATATCTATCATAGGCTTCCATGTCACCCATTAATTTGTATGCATCCCATGCATTTTTCTTCTCTGCCATATGTCTCATTAGTTCATCTGACAACCATTTAGGCCTGAACCTTGAACAATATTTCTTGGTTGGTATGTAAAGCCTGGTAGCTTCCAAGATTAGTTCCTTGAATGCTTCCCATTTTGAATTTGCTGTTGGTAACATCATCAGTTGGTCCCACTGTATAGAATTTAAATACTGTCTCAGACCATCATAGTCGCCTTTACGAAAGCAAAAACCCTTCCCTTTACCTCTGATGGTAGTTACCTCCTTGAGTAAATCCCACTTCAGCACACTGTGATCACTGCCACCTAGTGGTTCCTTTATCTGCAGATTCCTAATGCATGAAGAATCACTACTGATAATCAGATCAAGAGTATTACTCCCTCTAGTTGCCTCCCGAACATGCTGGTGTAGAAAACAATCATCCAATAAATCCACAAAAGCCTTGCTAGTGTGTGAGTGACCAACCCACAAATTCCAGTCAATATCTGGGAAATTAAAATCCCCCATTATAAGACTCTCTGATTTACTGGCCCATTCTATTTCCCTGTACAGTATCTTATTATACTCATCAGCGTCATTAGGCCTATAGCCCACTCCTACTCTCAATTTTGATTTACCTATTCTTATGTCACACCAAACTGACTCGACACTGCACTGTACATCAATGTCGACTGGCTTCACTTCCTTGGGTTTTGTGTGTTTTTTAACTAATAGCATAACCCCTCCTCCCCTCCTATACACATTGTACTACCCAAATTCCAGTTCTGCATTCCTTATATCTGTGTGACACCACGTCTCTGATATCCCAACAATATCTGCCTTTGATGTTTTGAGCAATACCTCAATTCATCAAATTTATTTACTAAACTCCTAGCATTGGTGTACACGCAAGTATACATGCACCTGTTTCTATTCTTAGCTACCCTAACACAACCCATGTGTTTACTTGTACCGCAATGACTTCCAGCAGTCTCTGAAATATCCTGCATCTTGTTTTTCAGGCTTCTGCTCATTCCAATAGAAGCAGTGCAAGAATCTCTTTCACCTCTGCCAGTGGCTACTGTTAATCCATTAGTCTTTGTCTCCCCCCAAGCTAGCAGTTTTCCGACCCACCTAACACTGCCTCGATAGCATCAGCAAATATTCTTGCACCCTTTCTATTCAAGTGTATCCCGTCCCTGTAGAAGCAATCTCTCCTGTTAACAAGTACATTCCAGGCTGAAAAAAATTCTACCTCTTGAGCCTTGCACAATCTTTCCAGGGCCGAATTGATCGACAAGGCTCTCATCATATACTCCCTCCTATCGTGTCTGGGCAGAATTGCAGACACTTTCAAATTCAACCCTACTTCACGGCTTTTTTTCAACAGTGACCTGTACTTGTTAAGTAATTCCGTTGGTCTCCTACTCTTAATATCATTAGTGCCAACGTGTACAACTATATCACCTTTTGTGCCCTTAAAAGATGATATCTGCTCTACAACGTCATCAACCTTTGCCCCTGGCAGACATACCCTGGTCCTGTTCCACCTATCCTTTTTACAAAGCATGTTCCCCGTTTCCCTGACAATAGAGTCACCAACAACTACTAGTTCCTGTGGGGCCAGTGCATTCTGCCTTGGTGGCTGCCTCTGTGTTGCAAGATGACCAAGTGCAAGCTCTGGCGTTGATGTGGGCAGCTGAGAGCTTGATGGGCCCCTCAATTTATTTCCTTCGAGGGCATCCACCCTGTCCTTCAAGATCTCATATAGGCCCATAACAATGCCAAGTTGTCGCCTAATTTCCTTGCACTCCTTGCATCGTGCACACACAAAGACATCCCCCATGGCAGTATCATGTCCCATACGCGATTTCTCTGCAAACATCAAGCAAACAGTGCATCTTAAAAGGCTGTGATTCAGAGGGCAACTGCCCCCCCTCAGTTCTCTCCTGAGTCACAGCACTCCCATTAGCTTGAGCCTTTTGCTTTGCTGCTCTGGTCAGAGTCATGATTTCGATTTAAATGTCAATAAAATTACAATTTCAGAACAAAATTAAAACCTTAAACTTGTATCTTAACACAGTTATAACGCTATATTTATTTTTCAGTATCGAGTGTTATCTACGAGTTCCCTTTCTATAACTTCCGTATCAAGTATGTATTAATTATTTGTTACGTTTGTACTCTAAGTCGTTATATATATATATATATATATATATATATATAATTAAAAGTACAATTTAATTGACAATGAAGTTTAACAAGATTAATAGATCTACTGATTAATTGACAATATAATATTATGCACTATACTATACAAAGCTAATGCTATCGAATTCCGGATATGCTGTATCGCGTTTCAGTAACGAGTGTTATCTACGAAATTCCTTTATATAACTTCCGTGTCAAGTTATGTATTAATTATTTATTTTTACTAATTATTTATGTTCCGTAACCTAAGTGGTTATATGTATAGTTAAAAGTACAATTTAATTGCCAATGAAGTTCGACAAGATTAATAGATTTTACTGATCAATTTTCATGTAACAATGGCGGCTGTTTATGAACGGTAAACACGTGGATTTGATACCCTTTCCGATACTAAGTAATACCTACAAATCTCTATCTAAGTTACTTTAACTTTAAGTACCGTAAATAGGAATATAAAGCTACTCTAGAAATAAGTTAATATGTCAAGAGCTCTGTTCCAAGAGCGGCAGAAAGGCACGTCCGCACAGGAAACTCTCGTCCTCTCGTCCACATTGCTGTGAAGTTAAACGTAAGGAAGGCACCCGAGGTGAATGGGATATAACCAGTTACTTTAAAGGAGGCAAAGGAAAGGAAGTAAGCAGGCCCTAAGCTATTATTATGACAGCATCATTATACTCAGAGGAGGTCCTCACGGACTGGAGATGTACAAATGCATTCCCAATTCACATAGGGGGAACCAAAAGGCAACACTACTAATTACAGACCACTTAGTTAAATTACTCTTCCAGGGAAAATAATGAAGTCACTGGTTAAAGAAGCACTGCAGGATCATTACAGACATGACTGTAGTTATAGATCAGACATAGCATGGGTTTGTTAAGGGAAAGACTTGTCTGACCAATTTGATTGGACACTATGACGTGATCACAAAGGAACTGGGTGCAAAAAATTATTTTAATATCATATAGATGCATTATACATGTCAGTAATGAACACTTTTTTCAAGAAAAGGGTGAACAGAAAGTGGACATGGAAGAGTCCAAATGGATTAACAACTAATGAAATCGACTTCATCCTCACTAACAGAAGATATATTGTGAATGATGTTACCGTCCTGAATAAGGTAAATGTTGGAAGTGATCACAGAATGGTAAAATGTACACGATATAGATGTAGGAAAGGAAAAAACTGACTTGAGTAAATAACACAAAAGTCTTTGAGATAACAGAGGAGAAGAAAAAGCAGTATGTACTGGAACTTAAGAACAGGTTTGAACTTCTGCAGACTGCTCAGGACCAAGATATAGACGAGGAATATTACAACTTTCTGAAAAACAGCAAAGACTTCTTTGCCTATGTAAACTCTAGAAGGAAAGGGATTAATCAGATTGGTCCATTGGATATTCATGGTTCAACAGTTGAGTATCCTGCTCAGGTGGCTAACAAACTAAACAAGTATTTTGCATCTACATTCACACATGAGGAGTTATTCAGGAAGGGGAATGCCAGAGGTGAAGATAACTCTGACAGTGAACTAGATGATTTTGTAATAACTGAGAGGAAAGTGGAGGAGAAATTGTTGAGGATAAACATCAAAAAGGCACCTAGGATGGATGGGATCTACCCAGTTATATTAAAGGAGGCAGCAAAGTAAGTAAGCAAACCCTTAGCCATAATTATGAGAGCTTACTATAATTTTTAGTGTTTTCCACCAACCATGGAATAAAACGAAAGAAAAACCCAAATTTTTAAAATATTTAATATTTACAATAAATGATTTACAAACAAAATATTACTGATAGTAATTTTAAAATAAAATAAAACAACTGTGATATACAGGATAATAATAAAATGCCGAATTTAAAATGCAATAAAATATACTGGGTTAAAAGCGCTAAAATACTAACTGAAGCTTTCAAAGGCTTCTGCCTTCTTTCTCAACAGTGTAATTTCTGTTCTGCGGTGCATCATTAAATACCAGCAGGTTCACGGTGCATCTCACGTGAACGTGTACTGTTCCCGTCAGAACCGGAAGTGGCTCGGGAGCGTTTCAGGCAAAAACGTTCATCCCCTCCAAGGATTACCGCCTCAAAGAGGGGATGAATGCGTGTGCCCCTATCTCTATTTATATTTTTCTCAGTAGAACTAATTCGCAAGCTCTCAGCCACTTGCAGTCCCAAAATCTATGCGCCCGATCAGTGATGACCGCTTCATCTGGGGAGATTTGAGATCGCTTCATCCGGGAGATTTTCTGACAGTTACAGACAAAGACAAATGAATAAGTTCGATAGGCTTAAAGAACAAACCATGTCCAGGAGTAATAGTGGTAATAGTACCAATAGTAACTTTATTGTTAATATTAGTAGTAAACAGTTGACTGATGATCAAATAGAAGTGTTAAATCTAGGACCTAAGTTTGCTACGATTCCGCCCAAAGTGCTCATAGCAGAAATAGCTATGGGCATTGAGAGAGCGGCTAGTAAGTTACCTGTGTGCATAGCCAATGAAATCTGTGTGAAAACAGCAGCTATTTTAAATCAAGCCAAGAAAGTTCCCTCGAATCTTAATACAAAGCAAAGATTAGCACTAGAAAGTCTTAAGCAGGACGATAATGTTGTGGTCCTACCAGCTGATAAAGGTAGAGCAACGGTGGTTTTGGATAAAGAAGCATATGTAAGCAAAGCATTAGATTTGTTAAATGATCGCACAACCTATATGATTATTCATAAGAATCCCCTGTCGAATCTGGAACGACAAGTTAATAAGATGGTGCAATGTTGGATGAAATCCAATAAGATTTCAAAGGAGCGGTATTGGGCATTACATGCCACAGGAAGCCAGATACCGAGATTTTACGGTTTGCCAAAAATACATAAAGTGGGTGTGCCACTCAGACCGATAGTCTCATATTGGCAGCCCCACGTATGCATTATCTGGTTTCCTAGCCAAACTACTGTCACCATTAGTTGGACTCTCTGAACATAGTATCAGAGACAGTAAAGAATTTGTACAATTCATAAGAGGACAACGTATAGAAGAAAACGAGGTTATGATATCCTTTGATGTAACATCGTTGTTTACCTGCATCCCAATTGACCATGGGATACATTGTGCGTACACAGCTTTAGAAAGAGACACTACCTTGAATAATAGGACGCAACTAAACTTAGAGGACATATGTAAAGGAATAGAGTTATGTCTTTCGAGTACTACCATGGTGTTTAATAACACCATGTACAAGCAGGTTAACGGTGCAGCTATGGGCTCCCCCATCAGTGCCATCATAGCTAATTTAGCGATGGAGGAGCTCGAGTCCAGACTATTTAACACTACAGTTCTCCCTATGCGTCCGTGGAAAAGGTATGTTGATGATACGTTTTCAGTTATTCGGGAAGGGAGTGAGGATGATACGTTGAATTTTCTTAATAGCTTCTCCCCGTTCATACAATTCACCTCTGAGGTAGAGGAAGGAGGGGTTTTGCCGTTCCTGGATGTGCTGATTTGTAGAGAAGGCCAGCATTTGAAAACAAAAGTATTTAGAAAATCTATGTGCAGGGGCCAATATTCACACTACAACTCAGCGCAGACTAATTATCACAGGAACAGTGTAGTAAGAGCATTAGTGGATAGGGCAAAATCCCATTGTAGTACCTCAGAGGATAGAAACTTGGAGTATGAACGTGTTACGGCGGATCTTTTGAAGTGTGGCTACCCCCGGAGGATCATAGAGAAATACATTAGTGGAGGGCAGAGTAGAAGTGAGTCCTTCACGCCAATAGCCACTGCATACATTCCCTACTATCCGGGTTTATCCGAGCGTTTAGCTCGCGTATTAAGGAATTACCAGACACGTTGTGTGCAGCTCCCAGGCAGGAAGCTGCACACAATCGTGTCACAGGTGAAGGACCGTCTTAAATGAAAATATAAGTGGGGTCGTATACAGTATTAAATGCCCGGAATGTGGGGAGTGTTATGTGGGAGAAACAAAATGGCGTCTCAAAGATCGTCTGGGGGAGCATACAAATGCGATAAGAAATGCAGACTATGGCAAATCCGCCGTGGCTGAACATTTCTGGGAGAAGCAACATCAAATCTCCCCAGATGAAGCGGTCATCACTGATCGGGCGCATAGATTTTGGGACCGCAAGTGGCTGAGAGCTTGCGAATTAGTTCTACTGAGAAAAATATAAATAGAGATAGGGGCACACGCATTCATCCCCTCTTTGAGGCGGTAATCCTTGGAGGGGATGAACATTTTTGCCTGAAACGCTCCCAAGCCACTTCCGGTTCTGACGGGAACAGTACACGTTCACGTGAGATGCACCGTGAACCTGCTGGTATTTAATGATGCACCGCAGAACAGAAATTACACTGTTGAGAAAGAAGGCAGAAGCCTTTGAAAGCTTCAGTTAGTATTTTAGCGCTTTTAACCCAGTATATTTTATTGCATTTTAAATTCGGCATTTTATTATTATCCTGTATATCACAGTTGTTTTATTTTATTTTAAAATTACTATCAGTAATATTTTGTTTGTAAATCATTTATTGTAAATATTAAATATTTTAAAAATTTGGGTTTTTCGTCTTTCGTTTTATTCCATGGTTGGTGGAAAACACTAAAAATTATAGTATGAGTATACCCAACCCCAGAGGCCTATTTGAAGAATTATGAGAGCTTCTTTGGACTCAGGGGACCTCCATCCATAGAATGGAGATGTGCAAATGTGACCCCAATTCACAAAGGAGAATCAAAGGCTGACACAAGTAATCATAGCCCTGTGAGTTTAACTTCTGATCCAGGAAAATTAATGGAGGCACTTGTTAAAGAAGCACTGCAGGATCATCTAGACAAGACTTCAGTTATAGCTCGGACACAGCATGGTTTTGTTAAGGGGAAGTCTTGCCTGACCAATTTGATTGGATACTATGATGCATTCACAAAGGAACTGGATGCAGGGAATAACTTTAATATTATATACTTGGATCTTAGAAAGGCTTTTGATACTGTTGCATATGGAAGACTGCTGCAAAAATTGGAGCAGTGTGACATTGGAGGAAAATTGCTGCAGTGGATAAAGGGGTGGCTGAGGGGGAGAAGACAGAGTAGTTATCAATGGACACTGCTCATCGTGGACTAATGTTATTAGTGGAGTCCCTCAGGCCTCAGTGTTGGGTCCATTAGGGTTTTCTGTATTCATAAATGATATTGATGATGGTATATCAAGCTTAATGTCGAAGTTTGCAGACGGTGCAAAGGTAGGCAGGTTTGTCAAGGACACTACTGACACTATGCTGCTGCAACAGGATCTGGTAAGGTTGGATGGGCTGAGAGGTGGCAAATGAAGTTTAACATTGACAAATGTAAAGTACTACACATGGGAAACAGCAACCCCAGAGCAACGTATCAACTCTGTGGTACTACACTGACAGTGGTACAGAATGAAAGGGACCTGGGGGTGGTTGTGCAGGCAGATATGAAGTTCTCTGAGCAGTGCAGACTGGCTGCAAGAGTAGCTCATGGTGTATTGTCAATGATATATAAGAATTTTTCTAGCAGGGATAAGGAGGTGATTATTCCCTTGTATAAGGCAATGGTCAGGCCACACCTAGAGTACTGTATACAGGTCTGGAGGCCTCATTTCAAGAAGGATGTAGAGCTGCTGGAACGAGTACAGAGAAGGGCAATAAGATTAGTGAATGGAACAAAGGGGTGCTCTTACGAAGAAAGGCTTAAGCGTTGCAAATTACAGTGTCTGGAGACTAGGCACCAGCGGGGTGATCTGACAGAGGTGTATAAAGCCTTGAATGGTTTGAGCATGCTCAATGCTGATGGGATTCTTCCTCTCGCTCAGAATAATCACCTGAGAGGGCATAAATTCAAATTGAGGAAAGACAGATGTAGGATAGACGTGCAGAAATTTGCCTTTAGCCAGCGGTTGGTTGGTTGGTGGAACAGACTTCCATCCCTTGTCGTGGAAGTTGATAGCCTAAATAAGTTTAAGGCTCAGCTGGACAGGTATTTTGAACGAACAGAGGGGTGAAGTGGAAGTGTTTTTTTTTTTTTTTTTTTGGCTGATGCTGCATAGGCTTGCTTTCTTACATCAAATGCCTCTACTAATGCTAATGCTAAGATAGGCTTAAGTTCTGCAAATTGCAGCGTCTGGAGACTAGCCACTTGAAAGAGGATCTGACTGAGGTGTATAAAGCCTTGAATGGTTTGAACAAGCTCACTGTTGACGGGATTCTTCAGCTGAGAAGGCATAAATTCAAATTGAGGAAAGACAGTTGTAGAATAGATGTGTGGAAATTTGTCTTTCGTCAGCAGGCGGTTGATTGCCGGAACAGACTTTCATCTGTCTCTGTGGAAGTTGACAGCTTAAAGAAATTCAAGGCTGAACTAGATAAATTTTTGGAGTGATTGGATGGGTGGAACGGGAAGGTCTGTTTGTTTTTTTTTTGGTTAAAAGATTGCTTTCTTTAATTACATGTCTCTACTAATGCTAAAGTCTGATTCACCACAATATGAAGACAGCAAGTCCCAATGATTGATGCTATGTCCAAAAAACCATATGCTTTGTACAACTGCAAAATACTGGATGCTTCTAGGATACCATTAACTGCACCATTGACCATTAAGTCGATGTTATAACCCACACAATGAACACATAATGCATTTGGTTCCATTTCTTTTATGCAAGCTTGTACTCCAGAATAAACTCCACTCATAGTGTTAGCACTATCATATCCTTGACCCTGAAATTAAAAAAAACTAAATCATTTCATTGCTGTGTGTTGGAAAAAGTCATTGTGATAACTAGAGCAGTTTGATTGCTTAGATGAACGAAACCAAGAAAAGACTCCTCGATTTTTAATCCTGTAGGTTCATTTCTAGTATCGTTGTTTAAAATTTTGACGAATAGACAAATAATGCTAAACTAATGATTTTTTGAAATGTTCTGAGTTGTTTAATAATGAAGCAAGCAAACAAACGAAAAAAAAAAAACTGTACCTAGTCCAAATAAACTCACTGTATTTATAATATGATGAAAGCTCCTCAGTGCAATTTTTTTGCTAGTATCACAGTCTAAAAAAAAGTGCAAAATGTGAAATGTTAGCAGACAACAGAACAATGCATGATCTAGCCAACAAGGATGTCTTTGTGTGTGCTAGATGGAGAGACTGTGAAGAAATTAGACACCAACTCAGCGTTCTGATGGGTGTCTATGAGAATTTTAGGTGTACGGTAGATGCCCTCGAAGAAATTAATATGAAGGTGTCATCAAGCTCTCAACAGCACAACTCAATGCCAGAGCTCACTCCTGTGCAACACAGCAGCAATCTCTAAGACGGAATGCACTGGTCCCACACGAGGTAGTTATTGTTGGTGACACTATTGTCAGGGAGGCAGGGAATATATTATGCAAAACGAATAGGTGGAAAAGGACCAAGGTATGTCTGCCAGGATCGAAAGCTGATGACGTTGTAGGGCAGATATCTTTTAAGGGCACAAAATGTGATATTATTGTACACATTGGCACTAATGATATTAAGACTAGGAGAACAGTGGAATTAACAAATACAGGTCAATGCTGAAAAAAAGTAGCCAGTTAGGGTTAAATTTTAGTCTCCAATTCTGCCCAGACATGATAGGAGGTAGTATATGATTGCAGAGCCTTGTAAATCAAATCCGCCCTGGAGAGATTGTGCAAGGCTCACGGGATAGAATTTTTTTCAGCCTAGTCTATGCTTCCTAGCATGAGACCTTGATTCTACAGGGATTAAATAAAAAGGGTGCAAGAATATTTACTGATGATATTCAGGCAGTGTTAGGTGGGTCGGAAAACCGCTAGCTTGGGGAAGTCACTGAATAAAAGATTAACAGCAGTAGCAAGAAGAGGCGAAAGTGATTCTTGCACTGCCTCTATTGTAATGAGCAGCAGCCTAGAGAGCAAGTTGCTGGGGATTCAAGAACTACTGAGAGTCATCTTGTTGTTGTTGTTATTATTTGGTTTTTAGGAGCATTAGCAACTAAGGCCATATTGCTCTGGGAATATGCAGTGGTCATTCCCTGACCTTTCCGCATCCTCCGTATTTGGTGTTGATGGGCTCGAACCCCGGTCTAATCAAGAAGCGTGTGCTACGCACTGCTGCTCCTTCCCACCTGGCTACGGAGGCGCCATGAGAGAGTCATCATGGAAAATGTAAATAAATGGGCTGTGTTAGGGTAACTAAGAGGTAGAACAGGTGTATGTATACTTGCATATACACTAATGATAGAAGTATAGTAAATAATTTTGTTGAATTTGAAGTGCTGATCAAGGCATCAAAAGGAGATATAGTTTGGATAACAGAGACAGTGTCACACAGATATAAGCGGTGCAGAATTGGAATTTGGGGAGTACAATGGGTACAGAAGTGATAGACAGGGTAGGAAGGGAGGATTATATGATTTTAGATTTTGTGTCTTAATAAACAGCATGTTTATGCTTTTGGTTAAGACCAGCGGTGAGCTACAGTGTGCTCGCTGGGCTCACACAAGAGCCCGTTATTTTTTTCGAAAATTTGCAAGCCCATTGTTGAAGTGATTATTTATTTTACAAATGAAATCCTGAATTTAATTATTGAGTATCTGGAGCCGGAACTATGTGAATCAAGCGGGGCTCCCATCCCCAGCATTTTAATGGCACAATCGTATTTATGTATTTTAAAATTGCTTCATTTTTGAGTTAATTACACTTCTTCATAGGGAATTTTTTTTTGAATTTCCCCTTGGTTTCTACGGAAACATTTAAAATAATTTCTGTTGAAAAAACGGATTACGATAGACAACTTTGTGCGCATTGTCCTCACTTCTGGCCTTTAGGTAATTAGATATTGTTGTTATTTGGTTTTTAGGAACATTAGCAACTAAGGCCATATTGCTCCGGGGATATGCGGTGGTCATTCCCTGACCTTTCCAGATCCTCCGTACTTGGTGGCTCACGGGCTCGAACTCCGCTCTAATCAAGAAGCATGTGCTACTCACTGGTGCTCCTGCCCACTTGGCTATGGAGGTGCCTAGGTAATTAGAAAGCACGAATTAAGAGTGAAAGGGATTACCGTCCCACAGCGTTAATGGTGTTGGTAAAACCTATGAAGCCACATATTGAGAATACCGCACTAGTTAATATGCTTTCAATAGCCATTAAGAAGATTCCCAACATGGATAATAGTCTCTGGTCAAGCTATGTTGTGGCTCCCCTGTACTCCGAAAAACAGGCATATGTTTTTTCAGAGAAGTGAGTGATCCATGCCTTCCAGTAAATTTCTATGTCTATGTTTACATGTTCACAATAGCTGAATCGTGTGATTCTGACATTTTGCACAGCATTCAAAGAACTAGTTACAGTAGCAACAAGGGGGGAGGGTTTGAGGAAACTAAGATATTACATAAACTTTACAATGATGAAATGTTGGCAGATTTTGAAACTTCGTTGAGGCTTTCACTGTGCATAAAATGTACTAAAATATAATGGCATACAGGCATTAATTTAAAAAAAAAAAAAAAAAAAGAACAGCATGCATTATATCTATAATCTCCAAAGAATGAGTGAAAATTAAGGATGACTGCTAAGGAACTTGATGTAGAAACTATAAAGACTGGTCGTGTGTTTGCGGCACAGTGGGCAGCTTGTAGCTTATGGACAGCAATTTGAGGAATTATTCCACTTTGTGCAAACATTTTGAATCAGAAAGCGAATTAAAATTTCCGGATTATTAAACCGATTTTTCAATCTGCAATTTCATAACAATTTAGCACTAATGATTGACATCCCGAAGGATGCTCTCTTACCTTTCAGAAGCTTTACAGAATCGCTATGGTAAAAACAGATAAATTAATTATTCTAACTATCAATGCTATCGCTAATTTGAAAATTTCTGAAGGAAATTATGAAGCTAAAATTGAGAGCATTTGAAGTTGAAAGAATTTGAAGGAATCAAAAGTAAGAACACATTTAAAAAATTACCTCGTGACACGTTATTAAGGATAAGTTATTAATGCAACACAGTAATTTTAAATTAAATAAAGAAATTAATGATACTATTGACGATGAGGAATTTAAAAAATTTTAAACATGTGCTACCTTGAATTGTGGAATATCAATGAGCTTTCGTCTCCCTGGCAAGACAGTGAAAAACAAATAAGAAATTTAAGTTTTCTGATAAAATATGAAATAAAAATTAATGATTTTAGAGATTTTGTAAAAGATAATTTTTCTCTAAAATCTGGTGAAATTCCCTCTTCAATTATAAAAGCCAGAAATATCTTTGAAACCATTGCGATTAGCAGTGCTTTCAGCGTAATGATAATACTGTATAAATGAATGAATAATGTAGACAATTAAACACATTGCAGATTATGGTGACCATACATCTAAATGGAAAACCATTGCTTCAATTTGATCCAGATCGTTATGTAAAATCATTCCTCTGTAATTATCGCTTAGCTATTGGGCAAAGCAGAAGATCGACAACAAATATTAATAAAGGAGTAAATTGTATATGGCAATTTTTAGAATAAAATTTTCTTGAATATTTGTATAATAATTTTTTTTTGTAATCTGTGATTATTGTGTACCTTTTCAAGAAGAGTTTATTTTTTATGCAATATTTGATTTTATATTGTAGAATGCTTTTTGATAGTTTTTGTGATATGGGAAATATTTCATGTTATTTTTTATTTGCAATATTAAAATTTTATCATGAAAAAATGTATCCATTATATTTCCTTAGTTGTTAAAAAAAAGAGAGAGACAAATAAAAAAGTGGAGCATGTACCAAGCATGCGCGGTAGATGATTTTATGTGAATCTTTCGAGTTTCTTTTAGGTATTTTCATTTGGATATTGATTACAAAATAATAGAGCTTTTGCAAATATTTTATTGAACATTCGAAAATTTTTATAATTTCTGGAAGACAAGATACAATGGATTTATGTTAACTAAAGTAACTGACGTGTACCTGCGACTACAACGTATCTAAAAATCTAGAAAACAGCGTTGATTGAAGTACTTGTACTGTAGTTGAAATGACATATGCAGCTGTTCAGGGCACCTAACAATGGAATTTTACAAAAAATGCGAGACGAAAAAATAAATTGTTGACAAATATTTGTATTGTTGCAGTCATGCTTAATTCAGCAAGTATGATTGTGACATTATACTATTAAAAAAATCTAAAAAGTTAGAACCCGAGATACTATCGTATCCAGGTATCATCGTAAAGGCTGACTCAAGATATCACACTGGTACCAGGCTGACTCAAGATATCACACTGGTCACGAAAAATGCATCACACGTAGTAGTGAGTGCTCGGTGCAGACTAGTAGTGTGAACATGGGAAGCACCTCTGGCGGAAGCTTGCCATGGATGACGTCACTTCCATGACATCATCTGCGGCAGGAATCCCCAAGGATGTTTCACATCAAAAAGTCAGCAAAAATGTGAGTCATTGTTAAAATTTTTGCAGCTCACCACTGGTTAAGACACAAAATCTAAGGAAGTGCATCCAGTTGACATGGGTGGACAGTGCAATTTGAATCTGTTTGGTGTGACAAAGACCAGGAAAGTGAAAATGAGAGTAGGAATGGGTTATAGTTCTAATGCCTCTGATGAGTAAAAAGAACAGCTGTGCAAAGAAATAGCGTGGGTCAGTAAATCAGAATGTCTTGTAATAGGAGATTTTAACCCATTAAATACCAGGTATTCCAGATATTGACGAACTTGTTGGGTTGGTCACTTGCATGCTAGTAAGACTTTTGTGGATTTATTGGAGGATCGTTTTCTACAGAAACATGTTCGAGGGACAACCAGAGGAAGTATACTCTTGATCTAATTATCAGCAGTGATTCATAAATTAAGAATTTGCAGAAAACGGAATGACTAGGTGACAGTGATCAGAGTGTACTGATGTGAAATTTATTTAAAAGATGTAACTACGATAAAGGGAACGGTTTTTGTTTTCATACAGGTGACTACAGTGATCTCAGACAGTTTTTAATTTCTATACAGTGAGATCACCTGATTATGTTACCAATGGTGAATTTTAAATGGGAAGCTTCAGAGACAATCTTGGAGTGTTTTCATACCAACTAAGAAATACTATTCAAAGTTCAAGCCTAAATGGATGTCAGATGAATTAATGAGGCTCGTGGCAAAGAAGAAAAATGCATTGGATATGCATATAAATTATCAGGCGACACAGAAGCCTACGGCAGATATAAGCTAGTCTGTAATCAAGTCCCAAAGGAGGCTAGGAGGGCGAAGGCAGATTACGAGAAAGTTTTGGCAAAGTATGCAAATAGAAACAGCAAAGAGTTCTTTACTTATGTAAACTCTAGAAGGAAGGGGATGAATCAGATTGGTCCACTTAACATAGATGGTTCAACTATTCACACGAGGAGTTATTCAAGGACGGGAATGCCAGAAGTTTATCAAACTAACAGGGAGCTAATTGGTTCCATAATAACTGAGAGCAAAGTGGAGGAGAAATTGCTGAACATAAAAAGGCACATCAGGCAGATGAACTCTATCCAGTTATACTGAAGGAGGCAGCAAGGAAAGCAAGTAAACCCTTAAGCATAATTATGGGAGCATCCTTAGAGTCAGGGGAGGTCTGCATGGACTGGAGATGTGAAATCTATCCCCAATTCACAAAGGGGAACAAAAATAATTATAGACCTGTTAGTTTAACTTCTGTTCTGGAGAAAATAGTCACTGGTTAAAGAGGTCAAACAGGATAACCTAGAGAAGACTGCAGTAATAGTTCAGACAAAGCATGGGTTTGTTAAGGTGAAGTCTTGTCTGACCAATTTGTTTGGATCCAATGATGTGGTCACAAAGGAACTGGATGCAAAAAATAATTCTGATATCACATACCTGGATTTCAGGAGCTTTTGATACTGTTGCACATGGAAGACTGCTGTAAACATTGGAGCAGAATGGCATTAAGGACAAGTTGCTGCAATGGATAAAGGAATGGTTGAGTGAAGACAGTAGAGAGTGGTAATAAATGGACACTGCTCTACGTGAACTAATGTTATTAGTGGAGTTCCCCAGGGTTCGGTGCTGAGCCCATTGTAGTTTTATGTATTTATCAATGATATTGATGAAGGTATGTCAGAATTAATGTCCAAGTTGGAGATGATACAAAACTTGGCAGGGTTGTTAATCATGGTAAAAGCAGTATGCTACTGCAAGAGGATCAAGAAAAGTTAGGCAAATGGGCTGAGAAGTGGCAACTGAAGTTTAACATTGACAAATGCAAAGTACTGCATATAGGTAGCAGAAACCCAAGAGCTACTTACCAGCTGTGTGGTACTACACTCGGGGAAGTGGAGAATGAAAAAGACCTGGAAGCAATCATGCAGTCAGATATGAAGTTCTCTGAGCAGTGCAAACGGGCAACCAGATCAAGTCATGGAGTTTTGTCAATGATACATAGGAATTTTGCTAGCAGAGACAAGTAGGCGATTATACTTTTGTATAAGGCAATGGTTAGGCCACACCTTGAGTACTGCATACAGGTCTGGAGGCCTCATTTATGGAAGGATGTAGATTTGCTAGAACCAGTACAGAGAAGGGCAACAAGATTGGTGAGAGGAACAATGGGGTGCAATTATGAAGAAAGGCTTAAGTTCTGAAACTAGTAGCATATGGAGACCAGGCACGTGCGAGGTGATCTGATTTAGGTGTACAATGCCTTGAATTGTTTGAGCAGGCTCAATTCTCATGGGATTCTTCTGCTTTTTCAATTTAAGAACCTGAGTGGGAATAGATTCAAACTGAGAAAAGACACTTGTAGAATAAATGTGTAGAAGTTTGCCTTTAGTCAGCAGGTAGCTGATTGCTGGAACAGATTTCCATTTGTTGTTATAGAACTTGATAGCTTAAATAAATTTAAGGCTGAACTAGACAAACATTTGGAGTAACCGTATGGGTGAAACGGGAAGGTGGTTTTATTTTGGATGATGATGTATAAGCTTGCTTTCTTGCATCAAATGCCTGAACTAATGCTAACTGCTACTATAAGGGAAAAAATGCAAAAACCAAACAGTATTACAATAATAATATCAATAATTTACAAAGTAGAGGCTTTTATTTCCATTATTAATTTTTTCATATGCAAATTCAAGCATTCTATCAACTGATTTTGTATTTTAGGAGTTAGATATTTTGTAGTGCCAAAAGACAAATTTAATACTTGTTTCATAGTGTCATCATATTTGGCTTAAAATTTTACATCAGACAAAAAGTTTCTATTGTACGTATCTTTTAAACTCTCTCGATGACCTCGAAATTCAATTGAATTTTTTGATAATTTTACCAATGTCTACAAAATAGTTACGAAATTTACAAATGTCACCCAAATGATCAACTACTCTTAATGTATAACTATGAAAAATGCTATGCTGCTTTCTGCTTTTGCACCTTCTGTATCGCAAATTTATTGAATGGCAATACCCTATGATGCTGAAAACTAAAGGGCTCTTCGGCTTTCTTGTGCTTCGTTTGTATTATGATATCTTTCATATCACTTAATTTGGCTGTCAACTTGCAGTTACAAATTATTCACAAAACATTTTTAAAAAAATCACAATCTAATTTTCAGAGCTAATTCTTATATTTAGCATTCATCGATCACTAAAGTGATGAATACATTTTCTGCTCATTTTCACAAGGGGGCAAAAATTGCACTAAGGTTTAATATAAAATCACAAGCAAAAAAATATATATACTTATCGACTCAAAATTACATGCAAATTCAAACATTCTATCAACTGATTTTTCATTTTAGGAGTTAGACAGTGGAGTTCCCCAGGGTTCGTTGATGGGCCAATTGTTGTTTTGTATATTTTTCAATGATATTGATGAAGGTATATCAGGTTTAATACCCAAGTTTACAGATGATACAAAGGTTGGCAGGGTTGTTAACGACAATAAAGACAGTAAGCTACTCCAACTGGATCTAGATAAGCTGGGAAAGTGGGCTGAGAAGTGGCAACTGAAGTTTAACATTGACAAATGCAAAGTACTGTCTATGGATAGCAATAACTGAAGAGAAACCTACCAACTGTGTGGTACTACACTCAGGGAAGTGGAAAAGACCTGGGGATAATTGTGCAGTCATTTATTAAGATCGCTGATCAGTGCAGACAGGCTGCCAGGGCAGGTCATGGAGTCTTGTCAATGATATATAGGAATTTTGCTAGCAGGGACAGGGATGTGATTATCCCATTATACATGGCAATGGTCAAGTCACACCTGGAGTACTATGTACAGGTCTGGAGGCCTTATTTTAATAAGTACATAGAATTGTTAGAACGAGTACAAAGAAGGGCAGCAAGATTGGTAGGGAGAACAAATTGGTGCTCTTACGAAGAAAGGCTTAAGTTTTGCAAATTGTAGTGCCTGGAGAGTAGGCACCTGAGAGATGATCTCATTGAGGTGTATAAGGCTTTGAATGGGTTGATCAAGCTGAATGCTGATGGGATTCTTCCTCATGCTCAGATTAATAACCTGAGGAGGCACAGATTAAAATTGAGAAAAGACAGTTGTAGAATAGATGTGTAGAAATTTGCCTTTAGCCAGCGGGTAGTTGATTGGTGGAACAGACTTCCATCTAGAGTAATACTCTTGATCTGACTATCAGTAGTGATTCTTCATGCATTAGGAATCTGCAGATAAAGGAACCACTGGGTGGCAGTGATCACAGTGTGCTGAAGTGGGATTTACCAAGGAGGTAACTACCATCAGAGGTAAAGGGAAGGGTTTTTGCTTTCATAAAGGCGACTATGATGGTCTGAGACAGTATTTAAATTCTATACAATGGCACCAACTGATGATGTTACCAACAGCAAATTCAAAATGGGAAGCATTCAAGGAACTAATCTTGGAAGCTACCAGGCTTTACATACCAACCAAGGAATATTGTTCAAGGTTCAGGCCTAAATGGTTGTCAGATGAACTAATGAGACATATGGCAGAGAAGAAAAATGCATGGGATACATACAAATTAATGGGTGACATGGAAGTCTACGATAGATATAAGTTGGTCTGTAACCAAGTCACAAAGGAGATTAGGCAGGCAAAGGCAGATTATGAGAAATCCTTGGCAAAGGATGCAAAGAAAAACAGAAAAGAGTTCTTTACCTATTTAAACTCAAGAAGGAAAGGGATGAATCAGATTGGTCCACTGGATGTTGATGGTTCAACAGTTGAGGATCCAGCTCAGGTGGCTTACAATCTAAACGAGTATTTTGCATCTATATTCACACACGAGGAGTTATTCAGGAAGGGGAATGTCGTAGGTTAAGTAAACATTGGCAGTGAGCTAGATGATTTTCTAATAACTGAGAGGAAAGTGGAGGAGAAATTGTTGAGGATAAACATAAAAAAGGCACCCGAGGTGGATTGGATCTATCCAGTTATATTAAAGGAGGCAGCAAAGGAAGTAAGCAAACCCCTAGCCATAATTATGAGAGCTTCTTTGGACTCAGGGGAGGTACCCATAGACTGGAGATGTGCAAATGTAACCCCAATTCCACAAAGGAGGATCAAAGGCTGACACAAGTAATTATAGACCTGTTAGTTTAACTTCGGTTCCAGGAAAATTAATGGAGGCACTGGTTAAAGAAGCACTGCAGGATCATCTGGACAAGAATTCAGTTATAGCTCAGACACAGCATGGTTTTGTTAAGGGCAGGTCTTGTCTGACCAATTTGATTGGATACTATGATGTAATCACAAAAGAACTGGATGCAGGGAATAACTTTGATATTATATATTTGGATCTTAGAAAGGCTTTTGATACTGTTGCGCATGGAAGACTGCTGCACAAATTGGAGAAGTGTGGCATTGGAGGCAAATTGCTGCTATGGATAAAGGGATGGTTGAGTGGCAGAAGACAGAGAGTGGTAATCAATGGACACTGCTCAACGTGGACTAATGTTATTAGTGGAGTTCCTCAGGGTTCAGTGTTGGGTCCATTGTTGTTTTCTGTATTTATAAATGATACTGATGATGGTGTATCAGGCTTAATGTCCAAGTTTGCAGACGATACAAAGGTTGGCAGGGTTGTTAAGGACACTACTGATACTATGCTGCTGCAACAGGATCTGGAAAGGTTGAGCAGATGGGCTGAGAGGTGGCAAATGAAGTTTAACATTGACAAATGTAAAGTACTACATATGGGAAACAGTAACCCCAGATCAACGTATCAACTCTGTGGTACTACGCTGACAGTGGTAGAGAATGAAAAGGACCTGGGGGTAATTGTGCAGGCAGATATGAAGTTCTCTGAGCAGTGCAGACGAGCTGCAAGAGTAGCTCATGGTGTCTTGTCAATGATATATAGGAATTTTTCTAGCAGGGACAGGGATATGATTATTCCCTTGTATAAGGCATTGGACAGGCCACACCTTGAGTACTGTATACAGGTCTGGAGGCCTCATTTCAAGAAGGATGTAGAGCTGCTGGAACGAGTACAGAGAAGGGCAACAAGATTAGTGAATGGAACAAAGGGTTGCTCTTACGAAGAAAGGCTTAAGTTTTGCAAATTACAGAGCCTGGAGACTAGGCATCGGCGAGGTGATCTGATAGAGGTGTATAAGGCTTTGAATGGCTTGAGCATGCTCAATGCCGATGGGATTCTTCCTCCTGCTCAGAATAATCACCTGAGAGGGCATAAATTCAAATTGAGGAAGGACGGATGTCGGATAGATGTGCGGAAATTTGCCTTTAGCCAGCGGGCAGTTGGTTTGTGGAATAGACTCCCATCGCTTGTTGTTGAAGTTGATAGCCTAAACAAATTTAAGGCTCAGCTGGACAGGTATTTCGAACAAACGGAGGGGTGAAATGGGAGTAGTGGTTGTTGTTTTTTTTTTTTTTTTTTTTTGGCTGATGCTGAATAAGCTTGCTTTCTTGCATCATATGCCTCTACTAATGCTAATCTTTTGTTGTGGAAGTTGAGAGCCTAAATAAATTTAAGACCGAGCTGGACAGGCATTTGGAACAAATGGAGGGGTGAAATGGGAGTTTTTTTTGGCTGATGCTGCATAAGCTTGCTTTCTTGCATTGTATGCCTCTACTAATGCTAATGCCAAACGAAAAAGGAAAAGTTTTTATTAACACTCTGTTACACCTATTCAGAACAGCAGTCAGTGGGCTATCTATGCCCACTGATTAACTCAGCCACGGAGTGAAAAGAAGCCTTAAAAGCTGCTCACATCATAGACAGGATTTGAACCCAGGCCTTTTCCACCCAGTGTGGGGGAGAATGGTGACAATACCACTGGGCTACCCACACAGACTAACAAAATACAAATAGTAAATAAAATAAATCCAAAGCAATGAGTAACATATATTACTATCACAAACTATACAATCTTTTGCGATCACCGACATCAAGGACCATTCAAAATTTGTGAATAATCCATCAAGTAAACTTATGAAAGCTGGAATAATAAATTCACTTGCCTGGAATAATAAATTGAATTACATGGGATAATAAAAGCACTTATTACAGAATCACTACAAAGTAAGCATTGCATTGTGCATATAAAGCAAATCAATGCATACTTCTCTATTCAGTGATGCGCATTCATTGTTCATTGAGTGCAAAAGGGAAGGAAAAAAAAAAGTGTGGACAAGAAATATAACTTTTTGAAATTCATATTATAATATCTTTCTCTGATCTGTAAATGATTCAGCAACAAGTTTTCAATAAAAAAAAAAAAAAATTGCTGGCACCGGAGTAATAAATTACAAATTAAAAAATTACAAGTCATGGATCCTTTATATATTGTGAAAGGTCCATCACGTAAACTAATGAAAACTGGAATAATAAATTTACTTACACCTTCAGTCATTCTATTACAAGTTAGAAAATAATGATGGTATAGGGCAAATCTTTTTTGTGCTCTGAGAAACTTGAAAATGTAGAATCACAGAATAGTACAAGATGCTTGATAGCAGCTGCAGAACTTTTCTTTCTCTGCCAATAAAGCAAATGAAAATCTCTCTGATAGGCTGAATTTTTTGTTTCTGTTCTCCTTCAAGTAACTTTGCAACAAATTTTACCACCACAAACGAAAACAGAGCAGATGCATATAAAAGGGTTATAAAATGTATTATTTTATGACCAGCTACAATGTTGTGAAAAGGGCAAATGAACCTTAAAACCATAAATTTAACGAAACTTCATACTTTGGAGCAACTGAAGTAGACACTTGACTCGGTCTGGTCATTGTTTATTATTAGCAACTATATGGTGGAAAGAAGCCTGAGGCTTATGCTACACCAGCCAAAAATTTCTGAATCAAACCACAGAGAGAGAGAGAGAGAGAAAAAGACTAGAAGGGAATCACCAAGAAAGAGAAGAATGATGATATCCAGCTCAGAGTCCTAGGTGTGTCAAGCCCATACTCACCAGATGTGAGTCCCTGGGTTTTATTCCACTCTATGAACACTACAGGATAAACACTAATTACAGAAGGGGTTCCTCCCAATTCCCTTGTATAAGGAAATGGTCAGGCCACACCTTGAGTATTGTATACAGGTCTGGAGGCCTCATTTCGAGAAGGATGTAGAGCTGTTGGAACGAGTACAGAGAAGGGCAACAAGATTAGTGAATGGAACAAAGGGTTGCTCTTACAAAGAAAGGCTTAAGTTTTGCAAATTACAGTGTCTGGAGACTAGGCACCAGCGAGATGATCTGATAGAGGTGTATAAAGCCTTGAATGGTTTGAGCATGCTCAAAGCCGATGGGATTCTTCCTCTTGCTCAGAATAATCACCTGAGAGGGCATAAATTCAGATTGAGGAAAGACAGATGTAGGATATATGTGCGTAAATTTGCCTTTAGCCAGCAGGTAGTTGGTTTGTGGAACAGACTTCCATCCCTTGTTGTGGAAGTTGATAGCCTAAATAAATTTAAGGCTCAGCTAGACAGGTATTTCGAACGAACGGAGGGGTGAAATGGAAGTGTGTTGTTTTTTTTTGTTTTTTTTTTTTTGGCTGATGCTGCATAAGCTTGCTTTCTTGCATCATATGCCTCTACTAATGCTACTGATCAGTTTCAGAATGTCACTGACATACACAAGGACCAAAAGATCCATATTTCAGACATGTCTTTGGTTAGAATAGTAATAACTCAACCTAGTTTTTCATTTGAGATAAACAAAAAAAAAAAATCTCTAGTGCCAAAGGCACTAAAATGACAACACTGGCCTTAGCTAGACTGTTATGTGACAAATTTGTGTATTGTGAAATAAAACATATTGCCCTCCAACAACAGAGTACACATACACAAAAAAAATTTAATATAAATTCCCCCACTGGAATAAAATCAGATTGACGTATATTTATATTTCACTGGTTTTGCTGAATATTTCACGACCATCTTTTATTTACTTAAAAGCATGGCATCAGTCTAAACCAGTGTTTCTCAATCTTTTTACTCTCGTGGCACATTTTCCAAAGAAGAAAAATTTCGCGGCACACCTACGTAGTCATAGAAGAAGAAATTTCTAAATTTTGCGGCACACATGGAAAATTTTGCGGCACACTAATGTGACGCGGCACACCCTTTGAGAAACACTGGTCTAAACAATACTCGGGTGGCCAGTCGCCAGGTTCATAGAATGTGTTACATTTAATTTTAAAAAAAATTGCTCATTTATTAATGAAATTCATTAATTATCTCAAGAAATGAATCAGTCTTCCAAATTTTGCAGGGCCCCTTTCCAGCTCGGCCCTCATGCAACTGCACAGATACGCTACAGGTTGGTGTATTACACAATGTAGCCATGCTATCATTAGCGCTCCTTTCCATATTTATTGATTGAATTGGAACTTATGATGTTATATAAATTAAAAAACTTTATTTGAATTTTGAATAACATATAGTATCTACAGTGTTCCTTAGGGTACACAATAAAATGTTCATTAAATAGTTATTTGTTTTATTTGAAACTTAAAATGAATGGGTCCCGAAGGATCCAGGTCTGGAATTTGCATTCTCAATGATAGGTCCAATGTCCGATTGTTAAAAAAATAATAATAGCAAAAAAGGAGATGCAAAATAATTCCAAAATTATTTTATTAATTGACAATGGTCTGCAAAAGTTTTAACATATTAAATTATTATTAGAAAATAAAAACATTTCAACTATTATTTTAAGGCTCCAAAATACTCATCAAGATTGTATTATTTTATATACTAAATTTTTTAAAAACATTTCAAATTCTATGCTCCCTCAATTAGTGTCCTCCGGTGCAGCCCATCCAGTGCACCAACCATTTGCACAGCCCTGCATGGTGGGGTGGGGTCTACAACCATACTGTGAAAGTTGCCCAAAATGAAACAAATGTTTGTGTATTATCAGAGAGATGATTTGTTTTAATTATACAAAAACATTATTTTTAGCTTTTTTTATTTGATTATTTTTTTATTATTTATTTTTTTTTAAATGAAAACTCAAGCACATGAGATATTAGAACCTCTAGCACTTAGAACAATGCATGGGTGGAAAGTTGAGAAGATGAAAGAAGATACCCTTGACATCAGACTTGAACTTCTGTAGACTGTAATTTTTCAGGAAATACATTTGAAGGGAAGTTGTTCCAGAAAATGGAAGTTGAAGGAATAAGTGAGCAAGAAGAAAAGTTAGTTCTGTAACTTTGAAGTTGAACGGTAAAAGGATGCTGTCTGGCTGCAGCATGCGTTCGGACTTGTTTGAAAGAGAGAGAGATAAGAAGTCAGGGTAATCCCTAAAAGAGATATGAGATCTTGTCTAGAAATCTGAGTGTCATTGAAGATGAGCATAACTATCCATTTTGTGATATATAGGATAGCAATGAGTTTTTGGGCTAAAATCAACTAAGTTATCTTTGCCCCACTGGATAATTACTTAGAGATCAACATTTAAGGAATTTGTAGTGTTTGTAGTTGAAGCTGTTTGTGCACTAATTGTTCTATTAATTATGATTTGCTAAACACAATTACAAAATACTGAGCAAAAATAAACAAAACTATAATAATAAAAATGAAGAATGTTTTTATGTTTTTAGAATTTTCAAGGTGACTGATCCCCTGAATTGAAACAGATTCTTCCATGGCATCTGGCAGACAAAACGAGAATATCTGCATTTTTATCAACTGTTCATGTTTAGTTTCTGCACACAAAGTGGAGTTGTTCAATAAATATAAGGCCATGGCATAAAAACATTTGTCAGGATGTGTGTCACAGACCAGATATTATAAGGAGAATAATAAACAACTTTACAAACAAATAGAGTAGGCAAGCAAATCAGGATTCCAAATAATTTTTCAGATATTCACCTGAAATTATGGATTTGTTACTCTTCTAGTGCTCAGGCATTTCTGGATTTGCTGGATGACCACTTCTGACAACAGTATGCCAGAGATGCCATGAGAGAAAAAAAAGCTAGGTAACCAGCATGTTAGAGAAAATAGTAGGGGTAAAGATATTCTAGACTTCATCATTACTCAAAAATCAGGTAACACGAGCCTTACAGTAGAAAAACCACTGGCGGTTCATACAGCCATTAGTCAAGAGGATGAAGAAAGATGTTGCAGTAGTTGAAGGTAAAGACAGGTTTTAATTTCAGAATATGGGACAATGACAGTTTAAGCCACTATGGCATCTATTAATTGGGCAAATTGCAGAGGGAGAGTGGATACATTAGAATTAGAATTATGTCTTTAAAGAAATAATCACAGAAGCCATGAATGCATATATCTACCATCAAGAAAATACAGCATAAGAAGGATGCCAAGATGGACATATTACACAGAGATGTCCTGTCTAATACAAAGAAAAAAAAAAGATAGCAAGGGAAAGTTACAGAGTGAAGAAAAGTGCAACAAGTACAAGTTGATTTATGATAGTACAATAGATAAGGTACAAGTCCAAGGCTGAATATGAGAAAGCACTGGCAAAGAGAACAAATAATGGGGACAAGGAGTTTTTCCATGCGTGTGAATGCAAAAAAGGAAGAAAACGAATCAGATCGGGTCTTTGTGTACCGAGTGTGGGAAATCCAGCTGATGCTACTCATGAATTGAAGAGGTACTTCACATCAATCTTTACTCACAAAAGACACATCCTACCGAGGAAACCTGTGCAAGTGTGAGGATAAGACATATGAAATGTTGATTTCAAAATTAATGTGACTGTTTATTAGAAAAACTTTCAAGCCTAAAGGCAAATTCAGCTCCAGAAGTTGATGGCATATGTACAGTAATTTTTAGGGAGTTGCCCAGAGAGTGTACTGAACCACTAAGGTTAATTATAAGGGAACAACTAAATTTAGAAGACATTCCTTTGAAATGGTGAAGTACCAATGTATTTCCAATACATAAAGACTTTTCTGAGAGAGAGAGAGAGAGAGAGAGAGAGAGAGAGAGAAGTTGGATCAAAACACACCAGAATGATTTAAGAGTGCAGTCCAGGGACCTTTAGCATGTGTGTTCTTCAGAAATGGCATTCTGAAGAACACACACTGTTGATATTCTGGCTTATGTTACCCATTTATGGACAACTTCAATGGAAAAGTTTGGTGAAACACAAGCAGTTGCTCTTGACATCTCAAAGGCTTTTGATCCTGTTTGGCATAAAGGTCTTCTAAACAAGATTCCATCTTATAGTCTACCACCTGTTTTTTGTAATTGGTTATCCAGTTTTCTCTCTGATCACTCACTGAGGGTGATGGTAGATGGCTCTCTTGTCTTCTAACTTCTCCACTAATGCCCTCAAGGTTCAGTTCTTTCCCCCCACTCTTTTTCTCTTGTATATTAATGACCTTCTTCCATTGACTGGAAATCCTATCCATAATTTTGCCGATAATAGCACATTGCATTCCACTTTCCATTTTGAGAAACCTTGCCCTGTTCAATCAGCTTCAACTTCTTGAATATCTGCTACCAATTCCTTAAATGCCAATCCCCAGTGAGGCAAAGACAACTTAGTTGCTTTCAATCCTTCTAAAACTCAGTCTTGTCTTATATCTTGCAAAAAGGATTCTTCTGCTCCTATGATTATCTTTGGTGACACTCCAATTTCTGGGCAAAATGATATATCTCTTTTGAGAATTACCCTGACTTCTATTCTCTATTGGCACAAGCACATTAAAAATATTGCTTCCTCTGCATCTAAAAAAAACTTGTTTTCTCTTTTGCTCTCGGTGTTACTTTTCTTACTAAGTACAAATCGCAAATCTGCCCTACCATGGAATATTGTTCCCACATCTGGGGCAATGATGCCAAAATGTGTCTCAGGCTTCTAGATTCCATTCAAAAAGGGCAATTAGGTTAATTAATTAATGACTCCTCTCTAACAGTCTCTCTCCACTCGCTGTCTCACAGATGTACTGTTTCTCTGCATGCCTTTTCTACAGATACTTCCATGGGCACTTTTCTTCGGAATTGGCTTCTATAAGTCCTGCTCTCTTTCAAAACAGTCCAAACACATGCCGCCACCAGCCAACATCCATTTACTGTCCAACTTCAAACTCACAGAACCAACTTTTCATCTTCCTCGTTTATTCATTCAACTGCCGTTTTCCGGAACAACCTTCCTTCATACATATATCCTGAAAATTACAGTCTACAGTAGTTCAAATCTAATGTCAACAAATATCTTCTTTTGTCTTCACAACCTCCAACCCAAGTACTATAGGTTCTAATACCTTTCGTATTTTGGGTTTTCATTTAAAAAAAAATATATAGCACAGGAAAGTTACAGAGTGATGAAAAGTACAATAGCTACAAGTTGATTTGTGATAGTACCACATAAGATAACAGAGTCCAAGGCTGAATATGAGAAAGCACTGACAAAGAGAACAAATAATAGGGACAAGGAGTTTTTCCATGTGTGTGAATGCAAAAAGGAAGAAAATGAATTAGATCAAATCTTTGTGTACCAAGTGTGGGAAATCCAGCTGATGTTACTGATGAACTGAATGATTTTACTCATGAATTGAATAGGTACTTCACATCAATCTTTATTGACAAAAGACGCATCCTACGAGGAAAACCTGTGCAAGTGTGAGGATAAGACATACAAAATGTTGATTTCAAAATTAGAGGCGAATGTTTATTGGAAAAACTTTCCAGCATAAAGGCAAATATGGCTCCTGAAGTTGATGGCACATAAACAGTAATTTTGAGGGAGGCGCCCAGAGAGTGTATTGAACCACTAAGGTTAATTATGAAGGCGCCACTAAATTTAGAAGACATTCCTTTGGATTGGTGAAGTACCGATGTATTGCCAATACATAAAGACATTTCTGAGAGAGAGAGAGAGAAGTTGGATCAAAACACACTGGAATGATTTAAAAGTGCAGTCCAATGACCTTTAGCACGTGTGTTCTTCAGAAATGGCATTCTGAGGGACACACACACGGTTTTGTTAAGGGAAAGACATGTTTAACTAACCTGGCAGTGGTGGATTATCACACAGGCATATGAGGTGAGAGCCTCGTGCCCCACATACTCAGGGGGACCTCCAAAACAACAAAAAAAATTATTTTATTTTAAAGCTTTAACTCACACAAAGGATTTATTTATATCAAAATTAAAATTACACAGTGATCACAGTATTAGAGCTGTCCACACATTCCATATATCAGTCACCAGTGATTGGTGAATTGCACGCAGCATTTGTGCAGGCAATAAAACGTACAGGTAGGCACAGATTAGATACTCATGTTTACTTAATTTTTGTTCTATTTTTCTCATTATAGAAATAAAAAGTTTAAATAAAAATTTGTGCCTTGTATTTATTCATTTAAATTTCAATATTTTAAAATTTTAGGTGGCCTCCAAACTTTATTTGTAATTTGAGCCCCTCAAATCCACCACTGTAGCCTGTTGTTGTTTGTTTCTTTATTTGGTTTTTAGGAGCATTAGCAACTAAGATCATATTGCTCCGGGATATGCTGTGGTCATTCCCTGACCTTTCCGCATTCTCCGTATTTGGTGGTGACAGGCTCGAAACCCAGTCTAATCAAGAAGCGTGTGCTATACACTGCTGCTCCTTCACACCTGGCTACGGAGTCGCCTTTGTTCCAAATGTTTGTCAAATTCTGCCTTGAATCTATTTAAGCTATCAACTTCTACAACGACAGATGGAAGTTTGTTCCAGACCACCTGCTGGCTAAAGGCAACTTGAGCACATCTATTCTACAACCGTCTTTTCTCAATTTGAATTTATGCCCTCTCAGGTACTTATTCTAAGCAAGGGGAAGAATCCCATCAGCATTGAGCATGCTCAAACCATTCAAGGTTTTATACACCTCAATCAGATCACTTCGCAGGTGCCTAGTCTCCAAACACTGTAATTTGCAAAACCTAAGCCTTTCTTCGTAAGAGCAACCCTTTGTTCTGTTCACTAATCTTGTATCCCTTCGCTGTACTCGTTCCAACAGCTCTACATCCTTTTTAAAATGAGGCCTCCAGACCTGTATACAGTACTCAAGGTGTGGCCTAACCATTGCCTTATGCAAGGGGATAATCACCTCCTTATGCCTGCTAGAAAAATTCTGGTATATCACTGACAAGACACCATGAGCTGATCTTGCAGACCATCTGCACCGCTCACAAAACTTCATATCCGCCTACACAATTACCCCCAGGTCCTTTTCATTCTCTACCACTGTCAGTGTGGTACCAAAGAGTTGATACGTTACTCTGGGATTACTGCTTCCCATATTTAGTACTTTACATTTGTCAATGTTAAACTTCATTTGCATCCTCTCAGCCCATCTGCTCAACTTTTCTAGATCCTGTTGAAGCGGTGTACTGTCATTAGTGTCATTAACAACCCTGCCAACCTTCGTATTGTCTGAAAACTTGGACATTAAGCCTGATATATCATTATATCATCAATATCATTAATGAATACAGAAAACAACTATGCACCCAACACCGAACCAGAGGGACTCTAATAATAACATTAGTCCACGAAGAGCTGCGTCCACTGATTACCACTCTGTCTTCTCCCACTCAAGTATCCCTGTATCCATAACAGCAATTTGCCTCCAATGATACACTTCTCCAATTTGTGCAGCAGTCTTCCATGTGCAACAGTATCAAAGGCCTTTCTAAGATCCAAATATATGATACCAAAGTTATTCTTTGCATCCAGTTCCTTTGTGAACTACATTATAGTATCCAATCAAATTAGACAGACAAGACTTCCTCTTAGCAAACCCATGCTGTGTCCGAGCTATAACTGAAGTCTTGTCTAGATGATCCTGCAATGCTTCTTTAACCAGTGCCTCCATTAATTTCCCTGGAACAGAAGTTAAACTAACAGGTCTGTAATTACCTGTCTCCCTTTGATCCTCCTTTGGGTGGTTGATTAGTGGAACAGATTCCATCCTTTGTTGTGGAAGTTGATAGCCTAAATATATTTAAGGCTGAGCTGGACAGGTACTTAGAACGAACAAAGGGGTGAAATGGGAGCGTGTTTTTTTTTTTTTTTTGCTGATGCTGCATAAGCTTGCTTTCTTGCATCATATGCCTCTACTAATGCTTTGTGGATTAAGGTCACATTTGCACACCTCCAGTCCATGGGTACCTCCCCTAAGTCCAGGGAAGCTCTCATAATTTAGGTTCCTTTCTTATGTTTATCTTCAACAATTTCTCTTCCACTTTACTCTCAGTTATTACAAGATAATCTAGCTTACTGCCAGAGTTGAATACACCTCTAGCATTCCCCTCCCTGAATAACTCATGTGTGAATGTAGATGCAAAATATTCATTTAGTTTGTTAGCTACCTGAGAAGGATCATCAACAGTTGAACCATCGATATCAAGTGGCCCAATCTGGTTCATCACCTTCCTTCTAGAGTTTACTTAAGTAAAGAACTCTTTGCTGTTTTTCTTTGCATCCTTTGCCAAAGATGTCTCATAATCTGCTTTCACCTGCCTAACTTCCTTTGTAACTTGGTTACAGACCAGCTTGTATCTATCATAGGCTTCTGTGTCATATGTTAATTTATATGTAACCCCTGCACTTTTCTTCTCTGTCACATGTCTAATTAGTTCATCTGACATCCATTTAGTCCTAAATCTTGAACAATATTTCTTTGTTGGTATGTAAAGCCTAGTAGCTTCCAAGATTAATTCTTTGAATGCTTCCCATTTTGAATTTGCTGTTGGTAACACATCATAAGCTGATCCCACCGTATAGAATTTAAATACAGTCTGAGACCACCGTAGTCACCTTTACAAAAGCAAAAACCCTTCCCTTTACCCTTGACGGTAGTTACCTCTTTGAGTTAATCCCACTTCAGCACACTGTGATCACTGCCACCTAGTGGCAGTGATCACAGTGTGCTAAAGTGGGATTTACATGATCACATGTATTTACTTGTTCCACTATGACTTCCAGCAGTCCTGGAAATCCCCCATTGCCTTGCTTTCTAGGCTGCTGCTCAACTGCATTTCAATAGAAGTAGTGCAAAAATCATTTTTACTTCTGCCAGCGGCTACTGTTAATCTATTAGTCTGTGTAGTGGTTCCTTTATATGCAGATTCTTGATGGATGAAGAACCACTAGTGACAAACAGATCAAGAGCATTATACTCCCTCTAGTTGCTTCCCAAACATGCTGCTGTAGAATACAATCATCCAATAAATCCACAAAAGCCTTGCTAGTGTGCGAGTGACCAACCCACAAATTCCAGTAAATCTCTGGGAAATTAAAATCCCCCATTATAAGACACTCTGATTTACTGCCCCACTATTTCTTTGCACAATTGCTCATTATACTCATCACATTCATTTGGCCTATAACACACACCTACTCTCATTTTACCTTTCCCGGTGCTTATGTCACACCAAACAGACTCAACATTGCATTCTCCACCAACATCAATTGGATGCACTTCCTTAGATTTTTTGTGTTTCTTAACTAACAGCACAACCCCTCCTCCCTTTCTGTCCTGTCTATCCTTTCTGTACACATTATACTCCCCAAATTCTAGTTCTGCTCATGTCAGTGTGACACCATGTCTCTGATATTCCAACAATATCTGCCTTTGATGCCTTGACTAGCACTTCAAGCTCATCGAATTTATTAACTATACTCCTAGCATTGGTGTACATGCAAGTATACATGCACCTTTTTCTACCACTGTCACGTTTTCTACCACCCTAACACAGCTCATGTATTTACTTGTTCCACTATGACTTCCAGCAGTCCTGGAAATCCCCCATTGCCTTGCTTTCTAGGCTGCTGCTCAACTGCATTTCAATAGAAGTAGTGCAAAAATCACTTTTACTTCTGCCAGCGGCTACTGTTAATCTATTAGTCTGTGTATCCTCCCCAAGCTAGCAGTTTTCTGACCCATCTAACTCTGCCTCGATAGCATCAGCAAATATTCTTGCACCCTTTCTATTTAAGTGTATCCCCTCCCTGTAGAAGCAGTCTCTCCTGTTAACAAGCACAGATCAGACTTAGAAAAATTCTACCCCTTGAGCCTTACACAATCTCTTCAGGACCGAATTGATCGACAAGGCTCTCATCATATACTCCCTCCTATCGTGTCTGGGAAGAATTGCAGACACTTTCAAATTCAACCTTAACTCATGGCTTTTTTTCAGCATTGACTTGTACTTGTTAAGTAATTCTGTCGGTCTCCTACTCCTAGTCTGGAGACTAGGCAACCTTGTAGGTGCCAAGTCTCCAAATGCTGCAACTTACATAATTTAAGCCTCTCTTGGTAAGACAACCACTTTGTTCCGCTCACCAATCTTGTTGCCCTTCTCTGTATTCATTTTGGAAAAGATATAAGCCTGTTGGACAATATGCGGCAAATAACAAGATTAGTAAAGGTACCAAAGGGGTATTATTAGTGAGTGAGAGAGAGAGAGAGAGACTTGAGTTTTTTTTTTTAAGATACAGCATTTAGAAACTGGATATCAGCAAAGGATTTCTCACAGTCTACTTTAGAATGCCTAAGCCATGAATTAGTTTATTATGAACTGACTTATACTCAGTTTCCAAACACTGTAGACCTGAGTTAGATGGCTAAAGCCTTCATCAGTTGGTCCCACTATACACAATTTAAAACTGCCTGAGACCACTGCAGTCATCCTTATGAAAGCAAAATCTTTTCCCTTTACCCTTTTAATTATGTCTTTAACTAAATTCCACATTAGTAAACTGTGATCACTGCCATCCAGTGGATCTTTTACCTGCAGATTTTTAAGGCATGAAGAATCGCTGCTGATAACCAGATCAAGAATATTGCTTCCTCTTGTTGCCACTCCAGCATGCTGCTATAGAAAACAGTCATCCAAGAAATCCACAAAAGTCTTTAGTGTGTGTGTGTGTGTGTGTGTGTGTGTGTGTGTGTGTGTGACCAACCCACAAATTCCACTCAATATTTGGAAATTAAAATCCCCACTATGAAACATTTTGATTTGCTGTCCCACTCTATTTCCCTGTATAGCTGTTTGGTATACTAATCATAGTTATTAGGCCCATTACATACTCCTATTCTCAGTTTTGTTTTCCCAGTGTATCACACTACACTGACTCAACATTGCTCTTGTCACCCAAGTCAACTGGATGCACTGTCTTAAGTTTAATATTCTTCTTAACTAAGAGCATAACCATCCACTTCTCCTGTTCTCCCTGTATACACTGTACTCCCCATATTCAAATTCAGCATCTGCAATTATGTGGTTCAGATATGATACCCAAGACACTGCAAATGTATCAAACTGTCACTCGGTAATCACTTTGGAACAGATCATACATATTATCAACAACTTCTGGAATGACAGACATTACAGGTCTCCTAGTTTTCTTTCTCTCTCTCTCTCCCTTGTTTAAATTCACTTCTTAACCATGGAGCAGGAAGGGGAATCCTCCCCAAGTATTGTAACCATATCCCCCATGAATTGCCTTGGCATTAATCTTTTTTTTTTCTCAAATACTAGAATACTGCATAATGACTAATTTTATCCATCTTTTCTCATTCCCACATCCTTCTTGACTTCAGAACCTGTAATTACAAAACGGTGTTACTGAAACTGCATGAAACTTGGTGGGATACTATATGAAGTATTATATATTAAGTCCAGAAATTTTTTATCACTGTACTGTACCACTACCCTTTCGTACTCAGGCAATGAACTTTTCAAATTGCTTCATACATTTGAAATCTCTTGGATGATGATGAGAGGTTAACTACCTGTTTTTCAGTTTTCTGTTTCTGGAAAAGAAACACTGGGAAAGTACAGTGGGGCCTCGACTTACGATGACATTGACATCCAATATTCTCAGGAACTGATATACCTTCCATATGATCTTTTATTTTAAGGACATATGATATTTGCAGGAACCGATGGCTTTCCGAGATGGCTGGAATGATACAGAGGAGAAATTTTCAGATGCGTTGTACGCAGAACATCACTTATATGATTGTTCCCAACCAATTAGCATCTTTGTTATTGTTCAAACATTCCCACATGTTACAGTATTTTGGAGAGTTTCTTTATCTTCTGTTTGATGTGCTTGTTCAGTGTGCAAGCAGTGTGTTTTTGTTAATTATACATAATTACAGTAATCTAATTCTGGTTATTTTTGAATTTATTAATTAAATAAATTGAAATTAAATAACCATGGCTCCTAAAGTTCAAGTTAAGAATAAAATTGCTATTAAAGTGAGGCAAGAGATGATAAAAAAACATGGAGTAAAAATGAGTGCATTAGTAAGTGAGTATGGTTTTCCTCAATCGACCATTTCTACAATGATTAAACAAAAAGATATTCTCTAGAGTGTTAAAGTTAGCGATTATTCTACAGTGGTGCATAAGGAAAGAGATTTATCGTGGAAATGGAAAGGCTTTTGTTGATATGGATTAGGGAAAAGTAGATGAAGGGTAACACAGTGCCTAGACAATTTATCTGCGAACGTGCTAAGCAAATCTATGATGATCTGAAACTTAAAGCTCCATCAACCAGTAGCAGTGCTGTGCACTTTGAAGACTTTAAAGCTAGCAGAGGCTGGTTCGAACACTTCAAAAAAGGGCAAATATCAAAGTGTTGTAAGGCATGAAGAGGCATCCAGTGCTGATAAAAAATAAGCTAAGGACTTTAAAATTGAATTCCAAGAGTTTTTTGACCAGGAAGGTTAACTACCCCAGCAGGTTTTTAACATTTACGAAACCGGCCTCTTCTGGAAGTGAATTCCCAGAAGAACGTACATCACTAAGTATGAGGATAGTTTATCTGGGCATAAGCCTATGAAAGATAGGCTCACTCTCCTGTTGGGTGACAATGCCTCTGGAGATTTCAAGCTGAAGCCTTTGCTTGTATATCACTAACATCCCCAGAGTATTTAAACAACAAAAGGTCGATAAATGCATGCTGGGAGTATTTTGCCGCCGTAACAAGAAGGCCTGGGTTACAAGATATGTCTTCAATGAATGGGTGCTTGAAGTTTCCTGTCCTTCAGTGAAGAGTTATCTTGAGAAAAATAAGCTTCCTGTGAAGGCACTTCAAAAATGGTAGAACCATTTTTGAAATCGCAAAGGTGTTGTAACATAATAATTCAGTGTTTTAAGAATTGTAATTGACACTGCATGCAAAATATTTTCTATAATTAACGTTAATCACTGAGCTCTTGACCGTAGTGATCTGAAACTCTACCACATGTCACAAAACATTCTATTCAATCTGATTAAACTGGTCATCTGCATTAAGGGTTCTCCTCAACCTCCCAAGTACTGCTTTGCCCATTCTAATGGATTCCATTAGAATGGTCATTAGAAATTCCATTCTAAATAAAAATACTAATAATAAAGAAGAAATTTGATGTGGTTGTGATTGGTCACATGAAGAACGCAAATTTGCAATTTTTAAATTACTCTTGCTCTTTTTGATGGGGTATCTGCAATGTAGAACTAGCTTATGAAATTGTAAGTGCAGTCTCAGCAACTGTCTTAATATCAGTGATTTTTTTTTTTTTCATTTAATAAATAAATAAAAATAATAAAAAAAATACAGAAATTTACTTTACTGAGCAAGCACGTCTTTTAGGTATTAGCATATTAAAAATAATCAACTCTCAGCATACTACAGGTTCCAAAATAAGTATTTAAAGCTTCCAAAATAATATTTTCAAGCTTAAATTTAATTAATTACAAAAAAATAAAAAAAAAAAAGGAACTGGCTCATTTGGATAATCCAACAGTTTTTGAGCACAGTAATGCTGTACTACTGTGGAAAACATCTGCAGCCTCCCAAAATTTCCAGTTCTTAAAATGATGAATTGAACAGGTATGTTAGTTGACATGAAAATCTGTCAAAAACAATAAAAACCAAAATTTATTTCCAACAGAAGCATGTAATAAAAATGTAGTTATTTACAGCACATTAAGTTGTTTACGCAAGGTCAGAATGCCTAATGCTGCTAACTATCATTCTTTGGAGGCAATTAAAATTTTCAGAGCATATTTCATAACATCTGACAGAAATAGAAATTCGTCATCATTTCATTGAAGTGAAATCAATGGCAAATTTCTATTTCATTTGGAAACTAACAAAATAAAATGACAAAGTTGTTAAAACTCAGCTGTGACACACACTTTGATGACTTTGATCACAATCATCAATAACTATTAACAGAATTTTGTTGAAAATATGGATGGGTTTTTTTTTTTTTTTAATTGGATTTTGGAAACATTCTAACAACTGAATAGCATAACAGCTAAAAATTACTGGCATTAGCATGGTCACATGATGCAAAAAGCAAGCATCAGCCAAAAAAAAAAAAAAAAAAAAAAACAACAACAACAACATACCCATATCCTTCTCATTTCATCCATCTACTCGCTCCAGATGTTTTTTTTATTATTATTATTATTAGCTATAGGGTGCAAGGAAGCCTGAGGCTTATGCTGCATCAGACAAAAAAAAAAAAAAAAAAATTCCCAAGTTACCTTGAGGGAGAGAGAGTCAAAAGTAGGAGGGAATCACCAAGAAAAAGAAGAATGATGATATCCAGCTCAGGACCCTGGGTGTGGCCAAGCCCATACTCACCAGATGTGAGCCCCTGTGCTTGTTTGTCTAGTTCTCCCTTGAATCTGTTTAAGCTATCAACTTCTACAATTACAGATGGAAGCAATTTGTTCCAGCAATCAACCACCCGCTGGCTAAAGGCAAACTTCTGCACATTTTTCCTACAACTGTCTTTCTTCAATTTGAATTCATGCCCTCTCTTATTCTGAGCAAGAGGAAGAATCCCATCAGCATTGAGCATGCTCAAACCATTCAAGGCTTTATACACCTCAATCAGATCACCTCGCAGGTGCCTAGTATCCACACATTATAATTTGCAAAAGTTAAGCCTTTCTTCGTAAGAGCAACCCTTTGTTCCATTCACTAATCTTGTTGCCCTTCCCCGTACTCATTCCAACGACTCTACATCATTCTTAAAATGAGGCCTCCAGACCTGTATACAGTACTGAAGGTGTGGCCTGACCATTGCCTTATACAAGGGGATAATTACCTCCTTCTCCCTGCTAGAAACATTCCTGTACATCACTGACAAGACACCATGAGTTACTCTTGCAGACTGTCTGCACTGCTCAGAAAACTTCTGAACAATTACCCCAGGTCCTTTTCAACCTCTACCACTGTCAGTGTAGTACCACAATTGGATGTTGGGGGGCCCACTGTACATTATTCTTCCAGAGATGTTACAAAACGTTTCCTTAAGAATACTGGCTATTGCAGTATTCTTAAGGAATACATTTGATACATTTTACTGGGGTTACTGCTTCCCATATGCAATACTCTACATTTGTCAATGTTAAACTTCATTTGCCACCTCTCAGCCCATCTGCTCAACTTTTCTAGATACTGCTGCAGCAGTATACTGTCATTAACAGCCATGCCGCCCTTCGTATCATTTGCAAATTTGGATATTAAGCCTGATATACCATCATCAATATCATTAATGAATACAGAAAACAACAATGGACCCAACACTGAACCCTGGGGACTACACTAATAACATTAGTCCACGAAAAACAGTGTCCACTGATTACCACTATTTGTCATCTCCGGCTCAATCATCCCTTTATCCATAGCAGCAATTTGCCTCCAATACCACACTGTTCCAATTTGTACAGCAGTCTTCCATGTGCAACAGTATCAAAAGCCTTTCTAAAATCCAAATATATGATATCAAAATTATTCTTTGCATCCAGTTCCTTTGTGATTACATCATAGTATCCAATCAAATTGATCAGACAACACTTCCCCTTAACAAATCTATTCTGTTTCCAAGCTATAACTGCAGTCTTGTCTAGATGATCCTGCAATGCTTCTTTAACCAGTGGCTCCATTAATTTCCCTGGAACAGAAGTTAAACTAACAGGTCTGTAATTACCTGTCTCCATTTGATCTTCCTTTGTGGATTGGGGTCACATTTGCACATCTCCAGTCCATGGGTACCTCCTCTGAGTCCAACGAAGCTCTCATAATTCCTTTGCTGCCTCCTTTAATATAACTGGATAGATTCCATCCAGTTGCCTTTCTTATGTTTATCTTCAACAATTTCTCCTCCACTTTACTCTCAGCTATCACAAGATTATCTAACTTACTGCCAGAGTTTAATACACCTCTGGCATTCCCTCCCTGAATAACTCCTCATGTTTGAATGTAGATGCAAATATTCATTTAGTTTGTTAGCTACCATCAACAGTTGAACCATCGATATCAAGTGGACCAATTTGACTCATCCTCTTCCTTCTGGAGTTTACATAAGTAAAGAACTCTCTGCTGTTTTTCTTTGTATCCTTTTCCAAAGATTTCTCGTAATCTGCCTTTGACTGCCTAACCTCCTTTGTGACTTGGTTACACAGCTTATATCTATCATAGGCTTCTGTGTCACCTGTTAATTTATATGTATCCGATGGATTTTTCTTCTCTGCCACATGTCTAATTAGTTCATCTGACATACATTTAGGCTTAAGGGCTATTTATTTACATTAATAATCTTTCTTTTTAATAATGCGGTATTTAATTCCTAGGCAACGTACAATTTGAGTGAGGTAATCAAATTTTACAATTCAGGCCATATATATATATATATATATATATATATATATATATATATATAAATCATATAAATTAGAATAAGGTATAAAATAAAAATAAAATAATGCCAGCAGTATGGCAAGAAAGGAGCGAAAAGACAAAATTAAACCTAATTTCAAATCAAGCAGGGAGGGAAGAGAGGGGTAAAAGAGTAAAAACATTGCAGAGAAACTTCCCTCTCTACCCTCCCTGCTTGATTTTTTTTTTTTTTTTTTTTTTTTTTTTTATGAAAACCCCAAACACGAAAGGTATCAAAACCTATAGTACTTAATACCGTGCAGGTTGAAGGAGAAGTATGGGGGGAGGGGGATGCCGGAAACTTTGTTCTAGTGACTAAACATGGGTTTCACCACTTAGCCTCCAATAAGCAAAGTGGTGGTATTTCACCGGTTGATGAAAGTCATCTACCACCTAAAATTTGAAATTAGGTTTAATTTTGTCTTTTCACTCTTGTCTTGCCGTACTACTGCCATTATTTTATTTTTATTTGATACCTTATTCTAATTTATATGATTATATTTCAAGCATCATGTAGAGGAATATGCTTTTTGCTGCCTGTGATGTATGCTGTACCCTCCTTTTTATTATGAAATATTCCGTTTTTCCAACTATTTCAACATTTAAATATATATATATATAAAAATTAGGAGGGAGAGTGGATACACACGCGCACCTTAAATTTTTTTTTTTTTTTTTTTTTACACAAAATCTCAGAACAATTTCAATGAAACAAACACTGGATTCTAAAACAGAACGGGCTTGATTGATGCAAAAAATGAATCAAGCACATCAAATATACGTCAACAACATAAATTTCTTTTTTGATATATATTGTCCTTAATCAAGAAACACTTTACAGGAGTTGATCAAAGTGAAACGAACAAAAAGAATGCCGTTTATTGTCTACTGTGGTCCATAATTTGCTCACCAGTGAAAATATTCTTTTACTGATTGCATTTTTCCCAAGTAAATACCAAACAAATTAAATCCCCCCCTCCATAGGGAACTTTCTTATTTATCAAAATGCTCAAATATTTCAATTCATCCCACATTAAGTTTTTTCTTCATTCCACTTTGGACTCAATTACATGATATTTTGCATATAAAACTTCAATAAAAAGACTACTTTCTGCTGTCTGTTACCTTTTTGGGAAATGAAAAATAACGTACACTAATGATTTCTCAACCACCTGCCAGGAGATTCAATTCTGATTCTTAATGCCTTACTTACTCAAATATATATCCATTTCCATAAATGGATACATTTAAATTACTCTCAGAAAAAAAATAAATAAATCATTCCCTTTGCTGGAAAAAATTTAGAATGCTGGAGATTTCTTAGACCACTCCGCAGTGCTCGAATAACCAGTCTTTTGTACGTATGGGTTAATTGAATTGGGGAGTGTCAGATATGGCCTACTCAGTCAATTGATGGCTCACTTCAGTTCGTTCATTTGTCATATTTTAATTTGCTAGCGTAAATTTATCCAGGTTTTCACTTCCCATTCCCATGAAAACGAGAAAAAGGAAAAATTTTCGCAGCATCATACGGCCAAACTGCTTCTACGTTAGCATAAATATCAAATTGTCTACATAAAAAAATAAAATAATAAAATAAAATAAATATAATGTAATTTTTTAAAAAAGAATTTTGCTATATGCACGTGCAAGGCTAAGTATGAAAATATTACTGAACCAATAACTATAAAAACAATTACGGTACCACATAAAACGTAAAGTAAGAACGTCTTACCGAATTCTCCGCAGGCACTACCCACAACAGTGCCCGCCATGGAGAAACATACGAGGTGGACCGACAGGTAAAATCCTACGTCGTTAGGCTTAGCGAATGAAACGCCGCCCGGCAGCTACTCTCCGGTAAGCTACTATGGAAACTTCACAATTAATTTGTTCAACAGAATGTACTTTGAAATTAGGTATGAAGTGTTTCAAACTTTGCAATACCTTTGTACCAATAATAATCCAAATAACATGGACGTTTATCATATACTTTACACCTTAAAACGTTCCATGATCGCGATTCTCCAAGGATACCAGCTAACACTAAAGAAGCATACGCAAGAATCTAATGAAACGCTAAGTGTAAATGAATGAAAATCTGCAAATTTAGTGACTGAAAATCTCACGCTCTGTATGAAACGCCATTGCTACGTTAATCGAAATCCATGTAGCTGTGTATTCAGCACAATAAAAACAATCCGCCTTGGTTTCGGCTTCCAACGGACAACCATACTTTCTACAGGCACAAGACACAGAGAAGGCGATTCGGGAACAGGTAACGAGCTAGCTAGTGCAGCAGTATCCATTCGTGGTCAGTACACGCTATCCCCAACTACAACCGTTACACATGTCAAATCGCTAATACAACAATCATGTAGGTAAGCATCTTCAGTTTCCATTAGAACTAACAGCGGCCAAAATACACCGCGTTTAGGGGCGGGCTTACGACACAAGAGAGTACACTCCCACACCATGGTAGCGGCAGCATCAATATAGACGTCGCAGGAAGCTTACCGCGGAGAAATGAAAGTTGTCTTCACTGTAGAACACATAAGTAGCACGTGGTACTACCTTAACGAAACTACGATGAAGCAATTTTTTTTTCTATATTTTAACTCAGTTAAAATATAGAAAAACTTAACTAACAAACGTTAGTTAAGTTAGTTAATTAACAAACTTAAACAAAAGCTTAAACGCATGCTTTTAATTCGATTACATATTTGTTTGCAAGACAAGAGCTACACGCGTGAAAACTAATTTATTTATAAGATTTTAGGAATATGCTCCACTCCAAAGCAGTGTTTCTCCACTATTTTTTGCATGTACTCCTTTAAAAAACTATAAGTGCTCCCAGTACCCACAATTCTGATTCAATTTTGTTCTGGCACTGCGTCTAGTTTGTTTAAACTTCAAACAATTTAACTGTAACTGGTTGTTTAGAGAAAAATTACCTGTGGGCGTTGAACTGTCGATTGGACTATACTGAACAAACAGAAAGAAAATCAGAATATAAAACAAGTCTAATTTTTTTTATTCATACATATACATATAAATGTATGTATACTCAGTGGTCACTGAATTATGACTTCCCATTATGGACATTGCCGCTTAGCAGAAAAGCAGAACAGCTTCCTACGCTAGAGTAGTGGTAATTTGCATCTGGTCATGCAAGTCAGAGTGATAAAGTAGCAGTTATGGGACGCAGTAATGATATTACGGAGTTTCAAAATGGCATTATTGTGGGACTCGTGCATCGGGTACTTCAATATCGGAAACAGCAGGTCTTGTCGATTGATCACAGCCCAATGTGGTTAACGTGTACAAAGAATGGTGTCGAAGACAAACCACCTCCCACCAACAGAACTGTGAAGGATCACGCAAGGTGGATGTTCGTAGTGAGCAGAGGGTGCAGCGCATTGTACCGGCTCAACGACAGGTCACGGTGCGACAGTTCACATCGAAATACAATGTGGGGAATGCAAAAAAAAAAATATATATATATGATATTAGGGTCCCCTGTAAATGATCACATCTACCCATATATTTATTTGTCTGTAAATTGCGTGTTCTCTGGTCTGTTTGCTGGACGAAAAAACCTTGCTATCTATGCCTGAGACCGACTAACTCAGCCAAGGAGGGAAAACAGCCCACTAAAGTTTCTCGCGTCATCCACGGGATTCGAACCCGGGCCTTTTCCACCCAGTGTGGGGAGGACGGTGACGATACCACTGTGCTACCCCGCACATACATGGGGGAATGCAAAAACAATATCCCAAATGACGATGCACTGCACACTCAGCCATATAGGGTTCCATAGCAGATGACCATGAGACTCCCTCTCTTCACAGCTGATCATCGTCGACCCTGCATGGAGCCCACTGTCCAAGGCAGATGGCAATAGTGATTAACATGGGTCACGTTTTGCTGACAACAACTGGTGGGCTCTACCAGCAATTCTTAGGAGACCATGTGTATCCTGTCATGTTGCATTTTTTTCTCAGCCAGAAACGGGATCTTCCAAGAAGATAATGCATCGTGTCAGCAGGCTCTCACTGTGCACAAATGGTTCGAGGAATACAGTGAAGATATCACCCACCTTGATTGGCCTCCAAATTTTCCTGACCTCAGTCCAATTGAAAACTTTTCAAAACATATATTGTTTTGAAAAGGATATTTTGTAAAGGGAAGTGGGGCGCATTGACACGCAACCGTCATTTAATCGAACACTGTAGAACGGCTTGCAGGCAGCATGGCTGCAGAACCCTACGGACGACTTTATACATATAGTGGAGTCAATGTCCAGGCCAATAGTGGCTGTAATTCCGCGCAAACAGTGACCCAACACGGTATTAGGTAGGTGGTCATAATTCAGTGATCACTCAAAGTATAATATATGTATGGATATCAACGAACATCAATGTTACTAACATTAACGAACGATAAAATAAAAATATAATTAATTTAATTTGAGCTTGTTTAAATTAAATACTCAAACTTCTTAGGTTTTAAATTTCTGAAGGCCACAGTGAAATCATTTTCTAGAAGTACGATTTCTTAATTTTGTTTTTAATTCTGTCACAGAAGAAGACTTTCCTCAAATAAATAGTTTGATGAGAATATTCATTTGTTTATATTCACCTTTTATTGTCTGCCAGAACATGGAAATGTGGCCAAGACAGGTGCCTAGCATTTTCAGTAAGCTATTAAACGAAAGCTTGCTCCTCCATTTCTTCAGATATTTCTGCTTGCTTGATAGCCTTCTAATACAACCCCAAAGGCTCTCATCTGGTGAGTATGGGCTTGGCACACTCAGGAGTCCTGAGCTGGATATCATCATTCTTTTCTTTCTTTATGATTCCCTTCTACTTTTAACTCTCTCTCTCTCTCTCTCTCTCTCTCTCTCTCTCTCTCTCTCTCTCAGGGTAACTCGGGGAATTTTTTTTTTTTTTTTTTTTTTTGGCTAGTGCAGCATGCTAAATGCACCATGTAGCTAATAATAATAATAACATGCAGTTTTAAACAGCGAAAACTTATCACAAGAGTAATGAAAAATTTTTGTTAATTCTTCGCCATGAACCTTATCTGAGTGTTTTCCATGTTAAAAAAAAAAAAAAAAAAAAAAAAAAAAAAAGCAGCAACACTAAAAACAAAACTCCAGTTTTCCAAAATTTTTAGTTTTGTTAGCGAACCCTTTAGACTTATCTCGCGTACTCCCCAAGATAAGAGTTCCACGGGTTCAGAAACACTATAGTAATAATTTATTTTATTTCTTCTTATACAACTCCGTACAAATTCCGGATTTTCATCTGCAGTAGCCAGTATGTTTTTCCATTAATCATGTTTTCAGCAATGATTCTGGATTCCAGAAATGTGGATTAGCAATTAACTTTACCATGATTATTAATATCTTTAACCATAGTTGCCACCTTACCTGTATTTTGTTCATTAAGAGAAAATGCTCTCTGCTTTGGCTGAGCAGATGGCCATTTTCATTATCGTTTGGGCTGTACAACAAATTACAACAAACTGCATTTAAAATACCACGGAAGACGTTGATCTCAACATCAAATTTCATAACTTTACATAAATACTGCACGTTCTCTTAGCCTTCCTTCAACTGGGGGCGGGGGGGGGGGGAGTGCTTCTTCCACGTTCCGGATTTTCGATACTAATAAATTTAAGTCTTTTAAGAGAACAATGAAACTTTGCATTACATTATATATATTCAATGAAAATTATCAATGAGACATGACCGAACGTGGCTAGTAAATAGTTTTCGGAGAGATTTGTTACTTTCCTTTTTAAATTCTTCTAGATCGCCTATTTGTTCCATGGAGTTTAATCAAAAGGATTTAGGGTCGCAAAATTTTATGGTAACATCCATTGATGAGGCGAAAATTTTTGATCAATGGGTTCGCTGAATTTGAAAGAAACAAAAAAAAAAAAAAAAAGGAAAAAATAAGAAGGAAAGAAATAACTATCAAAAAAATTATTATAACTGAGGGTCTCAAAGCGTGCAGCGCCCCTCGGAGAGCATTTCGCTTTTTGCGAGTAAAGGAGCATGTTGTTCTTATGAAACTTTTTTTTTAACTAAATACGAACAACCCTCCGCCCCCCCACCCCACCACTAATGTCTGCGTTGTAGCACAGTGGTATCGTCGCCGTCCTCCCCACACCGCGTAGAAAACGTGCGGGTTCGAATCCTGTTGATGACGCGAGGAACTTTAATGGGCTTTTGTCACTCCGTGGCTGAGTTAGTCGGTCTCAGGCATAGATAGCAAGGGTTCCCCCCCCCCAGAAACTGCGGTTTTTCGTCCAGCAAACCAGACAAATCGACCATAGAACACACGCAATTAACAGACACACAGCGCGGCAGATGAATTTAATTATTCTGGTGGCCTAAATATAATAGTTTGGTTTTTTTTTGTTTTTTTTTTTAAACCTCCCACTAGTAAGGGTATGACACCTATTTTATTTCAATCCTTGAGATTAAATGAATTGAACTGTATTGAAGTATATGTTAATTTAAAAAAGAAAGTACACTAAGAGCTAAATTTTTCCACATATGTTTACTTCCGCTTTTCCTGGAAGGTAGCATGAAATTTATAAAATATTTTTGGGCGCCTCCGTAGCCAGGTGGGAAGGAGCAGTAGATCGTATCATATGCTTCTTGATTAGACCGGGGTTCGAGTCCGTCACCACCAAATACGGAAGATGCGGAAAGATCGGGGAATGACCACCGCATATCCCGGAGAATTATGGCCTTAGTTGCTAATGCTCCTAAAAACCAAAACAACAACAAATATTTTAAAGAGGACGCAAAGTATAAAAGTTTAGGAACTTATGTATCATGGTGATCTTTCTTATTAAAAATATTCTCAGAGAGAATATCCATTTCAAGTGTTTACTGTGATGCTTTCTATCAATCTTTCTCTTGGCAAATTTCCCATAGACCGTATACAGACTGTAGACACACTGTATTTTCTTCAAAGCATATTCCTGCAAAGGCATTTTTTCGTCTGCTTTGTATAACGTATAACACGCAGGTTTTATCGTGATGACATAAACCCCTTTTAATTGTTGGAAAGCTGACACAGTTTCTTTCAATTAGTTTCGACTGTTAGAGAACCTTGTGATTCTGTAACTGTAAAAGCATCTAACAAGATAGAAATTTCCTCTAATATATCTATCATTAAAATCAAGTCCTTTAGCAAAGTCGTGTTTCTATAAAGTCAGTTTGCCATTTCAAAATTTTTCATAAAATATTCAAAAGTTATGGTTACTCTAACCAGACTGCTATTGCGATCTTAGATAAGGTTATGTACTCTGTGTTAAGGACCAAAGAAACTAGGGCTATTAGGCATCAGTATAATGTCTTTCCAATTGTATTTATATCCTTCGATCGGTTTGTTGGGCGAAAAATTTGAGTTTCCCGGGGAAAAAGCATGTAACCCTCAACTGACACCGGCTAACTCAGTGACGTTAGGGGAAAATAAAAAAAGTCCACAACAATTCCTTGCATGTGGATTTACTGGACGATTGTTTTCTACAGCAGCATGTTCGGGAAGCAACTAGAAGGAGTAATAATCTTGATCTGATTAGCAGTAGTGATTCTTCAAGCATTAAGAATCTGCAAATAAAGGAACCACTAGGTGACAGTGATCACAGTGTACTGAAGTGGGATTTACTCAAAGAGATAACTACCATCAGGAGTAAAGGGAAGGGTTTTTGCTTTCGTAAAGGTGACTACGGAGGTCTGAAACAGTATTTAAATTCTATACGGTGGGACCAACTGATGATGTTACCAACAGCAAATTCAAAATGGGAAGGCATTCAAAGAATTAATCTTGGAAGCTACTGGACTATTCATACCAACAAAGAAATACTGTTCAACGTTTAGGCCTAAATGGATGTCAGATGAACTAATGATACATGAGCCTAGAAAAAAAAAAAATGCATGGGATACATATAAAATAACAAGTGACACAGAAGCCTATGATAGATATAAGATGGTCTGTAACCAAGTCACAAAGCAAGTTAGGTAGGCAAAGGCAAATTAAGAGAAATATTTGGCAAAGGATTCAAAAAAAAAAAAAAAAACTGCAAAGAGTTCTTTACTTATGTAAACTCTAGAAGAAAGGGGATGAATCAGATTGGTCCACTTGATATCGACGGTTCAACTGTTGATGATCCTGCTCAGGTAGCTAACAAACAAAATGAGTATTTTGCAGCTACATTCAAACATGAGGAGATATTCAGGGAGGGGAACGCCAGAGGTGAATTAAACTCTGGCAGTGAGCTAGATGATTATCCTAATAACTGAGAGCAAAGTGGAGGAAAAATTGTTGAAGATAAATATAAGAAAGGCACCAGGGGTGGATTGGATCTATCCAGTATTAAAGAAGGCAGCAAAGAAAGCAAGCAAACCCTTAGCCATAATTATGAGAGCTTCCTTGTACTCAGGGGAGGTACTTATAGACTGGAGATGTGAAAATGTGACCCCAATTCATAAAAGGAGGATCAAAGGATGACACAAGTAATTACAGCCCTGTTAGTTTAACTTCTATTCCAGGGAAATTAATGGAGGCACTGGTTAAAGAAGCACTGCAGGAGCATCTAGATAACACTTCAGTTAATCACAGAACAGCCAAAACATCATTACCACCTACCTAATATGATATTGGTCCTCCACATGTAGCCAAAACATCTTGTACCCGGAGAGGCATGGACGCTACAAGATTTTTAAATATGTCTCGTGGTATCTGGTACCAACACGTAACAAGCAGGTCCTTTAAACTCCTGCAAGTTCTGTGGTTGAGACTCTGCAGATCGGAGTTGCTGTTCCAATACACATCACAGATGCTCGATGGGATTTATGTCTGGGGAATTTCCAGGGAAATACCTGGAAGTCTTCCTCATGTTCCGCGAACCAGTCTCGAACAATCCTGGCGGTGTGGCATGCCGCATTATCCTGCTGAAAGACGGCACCGCCAAAGTGACAAGAGAGGAACACCGTTGCTATGAAAGGGTGTACCTGGTCAGCAATGATGTTTAGGTATATGGACATGTGTGGGCATGAATTGTATCTTATGTACGGCGGCACCTAAACTTTAGTTTAACTCCGCCATGGTACACTGTCATGAATACAGAGCTCTGTCAAATGGCCAGATACGAGTATGGTGTAATATCTGCGAAGTTTCTGCATGGGTAGCACAGTGATACAGTACACTGTAAATGCCAGAGATTTAAAAGTGTGTGGATCTTGGGGTGTGTAATGTCATTTACCGTTGTTCTTCTGGCCATTTAGCCGCCAGACCTCTGCTGAGGCCCGACGTTGCTCGCACTTCTCCCGGTGCAGGCAGACCAGGTATTCAGTGGTTAGTTTACTCTGGCAGGTCCTGCCACCTAGTTTCCTGAGATTTCAGTGGCGAGGACCTAAAAAAAAAAAATTTCGTTCAATTGCGAAGGGAGAGCGCTTGAAGTATGAAAGGCCGAAAAAGTGGGCGAGAATGATTTGGATAAAGTTAGATTTTGACATGTGGTCGTACGCTAGCTTGCAGATAGAGAAGGTGGGGAGACTGCAGGCAGGGGGGAGAAAGACAGAAGTATGGGGTCGATAGAGAAGGCAACTCCAATCAGATGTCAGCGGGATATGCTCATGCCCCACCAGAGGGAAGGAGAGGGGGTGACGAGCAGGGGGGAAGACGGGAGACTGTCATCCCCTTCCCGCCGGGAAGGGGAGAGACAGCGAACTAAGCAAGGGAACTGGCTCAGATCGCCAGTATGGCTCTACAGTAGCATTTCTGCTATTTGTTATAGAAATGGTAGAAATGTCCAGGCAGATTCCAGTGCCAGGCTGGCTCTCCATTCAGGCCAGCGTTTTAGCAATTTCTAGAAAGCAGCTCCGTCTTGGGTAGTTGTCATATCCAAATGTCCATATGGACAGTGTCTTTGCCAGTTGTCCGGTCCGTGGATTTCAAGTTCAGGAAAGAAAGTCTCTTTAGGTTTTGTCTCTTCTATGTTTTAGCCATTCCTGGGGTGGAGTTTCTTCTAGGTAGATGAGTCTTAATAGGTGGGTATCCGTGTGATCGAGCTTCTCTCTGGATCTGGTGAGGAGTGGAGATTACGGTGTTCGCGGTTGCCTTGGTTGTGGCACAGGGAAGGTCCTTCTTCTGCCGAAAATGTCTTGCACGTATTTGGTCAAAGCTTTGTAGCTGTATTCCTCTTCCAGTACACGGTCCTCCTCATTTAGTAATACATATTGGGTCATTTTTTATATGGCAGCATAAGTTGTCATAATTGACAGTGGTGCATCAGGTGCTCCCACGTTTCTGTCTGTCCACAGTGGCAGAGAGGTGTGTTGCTCAGTCCAAAATCTAGATCACACACTAACCATCACATACTAACCACATACTTGCTCACTGTGGCCGGTGAGCAAGTACGTGGTTAGTAGTCCTGGTGAAAGCCAGTGCGGGTATGTTGGGAATACAGAGTGTATTTTTGGCACGAATTTTCGGGTAATTGAACCCTTTGGTGAATTTTCCCAGCATGTTTGCCAAGTTTATTGGAGGTGCAGGGTAAGTCTCTTTTCTTCTGTTTTGGTGTCATTTGTCAGATCTATCGTAAAGTTCTGGCAGGTAGCAGTTTGGCCTTTGGAGAGATGGTACAGGAGTCACATCGAACGATGTGTACTCCTCTACCACCTGGATTGCGTGGGTGCTGACTGTTGATATGGGAGTTTGATGCATAAGCTACTTTGGCTATAATGCGCCTAAGGTGCTGACTGTATTGCAGGCTGTGGATATAGTGAGCAGGATGTATCGTTTGCGTATTTCTAACTTTCTTCTGTTTGTTGCGGTTGTTGCTTTTGGATACCAGACTCCCGATGCATATAGGATGAGTGGCAGGAAGTTCGTTTTGTGGTAAAAGGCGAGGGTTTTCTTTCTCAGGCCCCAGTCCTTGCGAGTAATTCTTGTGAAGAGACAGGATTATTTTCTAATTTTATTCCGGATATAATTAATGTGGAATGTGAAGGATAAGTTCTTGCCTGAGATGACACCGAGATACTTTAATTCTGTTGTTAGTTTGACTGTGGTCCCCAGAACTTTTGTTTGGGTAGGCCTCCTGATGTCTAGACCCCCGAAGTAGTATTGAACTTGTCTTTGTTGGGGATATTGTCAGATTGTTTTGATTGGCCCATTGTTGTAAGGCAGAAAGCGACCGGTTTGCAGTGTTTTCTAATTGAGCTCTACTATCCTCAGCGAGCATCAGGACAAGGTCGTCCGCGTAGGCCTGTCTTAGCATTCCTAATATCAAGGTTAAAGAAGCCACCCAGGACCACATTCCAGAGAAATGGGCCTAGGACAGAGCCTTGTGGGCATCCTCTGTGTACTGATCTTGAGACTGAGCAGAACGGGGCTGTGACAGTGATCGATCTATTAGACAGGTACGTAGCAATGCACTTATAAAGATTGGTTGGCAGGTTAGCCTCCCGGCGCCTGCCGAGGATTCTTAGCCACCAGAGGGTGTCAAACGCTCCGGCAAAATCCACTGCTATGACAAGAAAGTATTCTGTTTGTTGTTGTGGCTGCTTTGATGATGTTCTCCAGGGCATCAACAGTTGAGTGTCTTCTCCGGAAACCGTACTGGTTTGGCGAATGGAGTCCTGAGTTGGTGTAGTGATTTTCAATCTTGCTCTGCAATAGGTGTTCCAGGAGCTTGCTTAACACTGTCAATAGTGCTATGGGTTGATAGGACCCCGGGAGGTCCTGTCGCTTTGCACGGTTTTTTAAGACAATGTGGAGCACCGTCGCCCTCCATGCGAGGGGAAAGTATCCTTCTTTTAAACATCTGTTGAAAAGGTTTAGTATTTGATTGGGAATGGACTCGGCAGCCTTTTTTACGATTTCGGGCTCTAGGAGATACACGCCTGGTGTTTTCTTGTTCTGTAATTTGGCGGCTGCGTTTTCCAGGTGAAAGGCTCCCCTACTTCTGCCGTGGTGTAGGTACTGTTTTGGTGACATAACAGCAGTTGTTCCGGCGTAATTGGGTCCTGGTGTTCCAGAAACATGGCATCCAAGATGTTATTAATCGAGTCTTTCCACGTCTTGGTATATTCTTCCTGTGGCTTCCTGGTTGCTGGGATAACTTCACCTCTTGGAAGCTTGTTTGTGGTCACACGAAAAACCACTCCCCAAGGATCATTGTTTCCTCTCTCAAAGACCAGGTGCTACCATGTATGCTGCTTTTGTTGCCGGATCTTAGCTGTGTATCAATTTCTGATTGCGCGGTATTGCTCCCGCAGTGCCTCCACTTCAGCAGTAGGCCAGCTGCGCCTGGAGCGTTGGAAGCTTTTCCTGGAGGTGTTCATCTTCTGTCTGAGTTGTTGGAGCTCCGGGGACCACCAGGGGACGGCCCCTGGGATCGGTCTTTTCTTTTTTGATATCTCTGTCAGCAGCGTCAGTGATTAGATTTGTTATTATAGTTTGATATTGATCTAGATTGTCTATTCGTTTCAAGTGTATTGACAGTCATACACAGCATCTCCTGGAACATAGGCCAGTCAGCCTTGTGAATTGCATATCTAAATTGCTTTTGCCTTGGTGTTGTTGTTGTGGTTATGGATCGGTTCAAGTTGAATGTGATTGCTCTATGACCAGACGTCTAATCTTCGGTAACAGTCCACAAGGTAATGTGGTCAGCAATAGATCTGGTGGCCAGTGTAATATCTATTGTCGCCTACCCCATGGTGCTAGAGAAGGTCGGCAGATTAATTTTTGGTCGGTTTAAGATGGTGAAGTAACTGTTTTCAAGGGAATTCCTCAAGGCGCTGTCCGTTTATAGCACCACGTCGTTCCTAGGTTTCACTGTGGGATGCAGGTGAACGACAGTTTACGTCTGCACCAATATTTATTTTTGCGTTCATGAAGTTTGTACATATGCTCTGCAGATTTGTTATGGTAGATAAGATATCCTCTCCTGGCCTGCAGTAGAGTGAAACCACATAAAATTTGCCCAGGGCTGTGACAAAGTGAGCACACGCCGCTCAAGGGAGAGAATAATTTGTTAGCTTGGTTACCGTGTAGTTAGGCTTTCTTATTAGAATCGTTGCCCAAGGTGTTTCCCCATCTATTTGGACAATTTTGTAATTCAGGGGGTATCCCTCTGACCTCTTTACTGTGGGTGTAGGGCTCCTGTATAAGCAGGATGTCTATGTTATCATCATCAGCTTTTTTTGGTCAGCTGAGCTGTGACTGCATTGTATCTTTGGGCATTTAGCTGGACGAAATGGACTCGGTTGTTATTATAGTGTTTAAGGCGTGCTGCCATAATCCTGTCTTAGTTGGTACTTTCCCTTTTCTTTAGTATAAATAGGACACTTCTTATCACTGATTGAATGACCCACTTGCATTTGTTGCAACTTACAGTTTGCGCATGTTGGCGGTTATGATTTTTTAGGGCATTCCTTGAATTCGTGGCCCTTTTCTGTGCAGTGGCCATATGTGGGAATGGTTTGGGCATAGGTATGTGTAGTGTGTCCGAATAGGCCACACCTAAAGCACTTGGAGACGGTCACATGCTCACTGTAGCAATGACAGCCCCAGTTTATAAAAAACCAGTTGTGTCGGTTTATGGTCTTCCATGCTGCCGGAGAGAGTTTCACCACCCTATTTGTGGCAGTCCCTGACCAGGATTTTGTCTGGTACCATGGTGTTATTAGCGTCGTTGGGGCGACTTCCAGATGATCCTGTTGCAGGTTTATTAGGTAGAGTTCTTCCCGCAGTGTTGCTGATGTTAGTTCTTTGTCAGTATCATATATCATGATAGTAGGCTCTTTTCTTCTACGGGGCGCTGCTTCCACGCCTAGAGTCTGTATTTTCGGGTTGGTTATTATCTTCTGAGCACCTTCTTTGGTCAGGGTTTCTGTTATGACACCAGTGTTTCTTATTTTGGGGACAGATTTTATTCTTGTTGTTTTTAGATCTTCTGCCAGTTTTGTTATTAAGGTATTTTTAAACGCTTCGCTTGTGGCATGCTCTTCTGTGGATATTGGTCGGAGGATGACCAAGTTTGGAGTTGGTAATAGCGTTTTGCGCTTGGTTGTTGCTGGTGGTGGCTCCTGCATATTTGTCCTCAGCGCTTGGGCATATGTGGGAGCACGCTGTGGCATTTGGTTTTCCCCACATTCTTTGTTTACTTCTAGACACGTGATGGCTCTTTCACATTCAAGATGCGTGTTCATTAATATTGTTTCCATTTTGTGGGAGAAAGGGCCGTCTTTAGTAACAGGGATTTCTGGTAAACATTTCCCTCTGGCAGGGTAGAATCCAGCGGTGGATCCTGCTGCTTGTCACTCATCCTTCTGTTGACATGTTGTGTCCAGATGCTCTCTCATCTCTATCTGGGTTCGCGTTTCCCGTTCCGGTTTGGGACCCGTCCTTTTGATGTTTTTTCGCTTGGTCGGGGAGAACCCGATCGGGTGTCTTCCATATCATCCATTTGTTCTGCGATGATCTGGATGTCCTCATACTGGTTGGATTGTTGAGAGTCCTTCCTTATTTCTATTTCCCTTCCATGTCGGCACCGTCCGGATAAGCGGGAACTGTCCAGATTAGCGGCAAGTGGTTTGCCGAGCCTGTTAGAGCTTAAGATTTTCTGGCAAAAGATGTCAGCCACAAGTTCGTAGGCCAATTTGGTGGCTGCCACTGAGCCGTTTAAGTTTTGGGCTCATCCCCCAGTAGTTTGCAGGGGGGGGGAACAGCCTGTCATTAAAATGCCCCTATTAAAATGCCCCTAGGGGGGTATCTGAAGGCAGCCAAGACGTGGTAGCATACAAAACGTTGGTAGGTGCATAGGAAGGAAGATAGCACATTACCATTTTAAGTCTGTGGTGGGGGAAAGGTAAAGTGTAAAGTGTATCTAGGGTCAAACGGCACCCCATCTCCGCGTAGTTTACTTTGTGGTGATACAGTTCACTGTAAAGGCCAGAAATTTAAAAGTGTATGGATCTTGAAATGTGTGGTGTCATGTACCGTTGTTCGTCTGGCCATTTAGCCGCCAGGCCCCTGAGGAGGCCCGACGTTTCCCCACTTTCGCTCCGTGGAGGCAGACCAGGTACCTAGTAATTTGCATTTACTCTGGCAGGCCCTGCCACCTATTTTCTTGAGATTTCAATGGCAAGGACCTATAAAAAAAATAAAAATAAAAAATTTTTGCACGTTGTATGTTGATCACATACATGTTTCTCGGTTTGAAGGGGTTGCGTTTGAAAATTTAATGGCCGAGGAGAGGGCGAAATAATTTAAAGAAGCTAGAATTTTGGTGTGGGTCTTGCGCTGGCATAGAGATAGAGAGGGGAGGAGACTGAAGGCTAGGGGGGAATAGCTAGGAAAGACTGGGGTCAATAGAGTAGACGACCCCAGCATGTGCCAGTGGGGCATGCCCATGCCCCACCAGAGAGAAAGATGTGGGATGGCAGGGGGGAGGCAACAAGAAGGCTGTCGCCTCCCCCTCTGCCAGGGGAGAGAGGAAAGTGTGCCCGGCAATTGAGCCGGCACAGGTCGCCGTATGGCCTGGCGGCTGCATGTATGCTTGAGTCAGGTCCTTGGTTGAGTCCTAGTTGTCCAATTCGTGTGTAGGTTCCTGTCTGTGGTTGTCACTTGGCAGCAAGACAGGTGCCTTAGTCAGGTCCGTAGTTGTGGGTATTTAGTCCAGTCTGTGGTTACTTATGTCTCTGTCTGGAGTCATGGTCATTAGTTATTGGATCCTGGGTCCATTTGTTGGATCCGAGTTTGTCGAGTCCGGGTGTAGGATCCTGTCTGTAGTTGTCACTTAGCACCAGGAAAGGTCCACTAGTCAGGTCTGTGGTTGCGGGTGTTTGGTCTATGTGATTTCTTCAGTTTATGCTGTTTCTTCCTGGGATGCAATCCCTTTGTGAATTGTCTTGATGGTGACTGTCCGTGCACCTTATATGGTTGTTTACAAAGTCATATATTGTGGGCCTGAGAATCGTTATTGTGGCTGTGGGGGGGCGGAAGAGTATGCCTTCTGTCAAAAAGATCTTGTGCAAAGTTTGCCAGTGCTTTGTAGCTGTGCTCCTCCTCCAGTAAGCGTTCCTCTTGATTCTCAGGTACATAATGTAATTCTGTAATTAGTCGGCATCGGAGGTCTTCATAAAGCTTGCAGTGGTACATTAAATGCTCCCACGTTTCCACTAAACCACAATGACAGAGGGCAGTGTTGCTCAGTCCAAAGGTCATCAGTTTGAATCTGATGGCGCCGTGGCCAGTTAGGAGGTACGTGGCCAGCAATCCAGAGGAGAGCCAGCTTGGGTATTTTGGGTATACTGCCAAGACAGTCGGGAGGAATTTTCGCGTTATTTGCCCTTTTGTTCAGTTTTGCTACAGTGTTTTCCAGGTTTGCTGGAGATGTACAGTTAGTCTTCTTTTCTCTATTTTCGGTTCGCTGGCTACATTTAATGTGAAATTTAGGCAGGTATCCGGTATGCCTCTGGAAAGGCTGTAGAGGAGTCCACTGCGTATCACTTCCAGGTCCAAGGGGAGGGCACACGTGAGCACCTGAAGCGCGTGTGTACTCACTGTGTTGCAAGCTCGTGAGATAGTCAGCAAGATGTACCTCTGTATGGTTTCTAATTTTCTTTTATTAGTTACAATGGTTGCTTTCTTGTACCAGACACCCGAGGCATAGAGGATAACTGGCAAGAACACAGTTTTGTGAAAAAGAGCAAGTTTTCTTCTTTATGCCCCAGTCTTTGCGGGTGATTCTTGCAAAAAGTGACGAGTAATTTCTGATTTTATTTCTGAGATAGTTAAGGTGGAGAGTGAAAGATAGGTTTCTATCAAGGACAACCCCGAGAAATTTCATTTCTGTGGTCAGCTTGAAGGTGGTTCCTTGTACTTTTATTTGGGGGGGGTCTCCTGGTGTCCAGGGTTCCTCGAAGTAGGATGGAGCTTGTCTTAGTGGATGATATCTTCAAGTTATTTTCGTAAGCCCATTGTTGTAGAGTGCCGAGCGCCCGGTTTGCTGTGTTTTCCAGCTGTGCCCTGGAGTTTTCTGCCAGTGTTAGGACAAGGTCATCCGCATACGCCTGGGAGGCTGCATTTCCAAGGTTGAGGTTGAGGAATCCGTCCAGGACCATGTTCCAGATCAGTGGGCCCAGGACGGAGCCCTGTGGGGGAAAGGTAGGTAGCAGACATCAGAGTGCCCAGCATACAGATGACTGGACGCTAGATATCCCAGCAGAACATCGACAAAAGCATGAAACCACCGCCAATGGATTGTGTTCATCCCACGGTACATCCACGTAGCATCACTTCCCCAGGTAAACGACACACAAGTACCCAACCGTCCACATGGTACAACAGGAAATGTGATTCATCGGACCAGAGGACCTTCTCCAATCACTCAAGGTCCAGTTTCGATGCTCGTGTCACCACTGTAGGTGATGTCACCGGAGAACCGTGGTTAGCATGGGTACTCGGAAGGCCTGCGGCGATGCAGACCCATTTTAAGTAGGTTTCGATGTATACTGTGTGTCGTGACACATAACCCCGTTACCAGCAATCCAATTACTGGCGAGTTGCGCCACAGTCGCCCTTCTCTTGCCATGTACCATCCAGGAGCGCCTTCGCCCACCTCGAGCATCGATGAGCCATGGTCGTCCAACACACCGCCAGCGGTTCATGGGTTTCCCTCCGCGGACCACATTCGGTAGGTAATACCACAGCTGACTGCAAGCATTCCACCTGCCATGCCGTTTCGAATATGTTGTGAGGGTCTGCACAGGCAGCACTGTAGTATTGTCACCGTCCTCCCCACAGCAGGTGGAAAAGGCCCGGGTTCGAATGCGGTCGATGACGCGAGGAACTTTAATGGGCTTTTTTCACTCCGTGGCTGTGTTAGTCGGTCTCAGGCATAGATGGCAAGGTTTTTTCCCCAGAAAACTGCTGTTTTTCGTCCAGCAAACAGTCGACCATAGAACACACGCAATTAACAGACATAAGACACAGCACGGCAGATGAATTTAATTATTTGGGTGGCCTAAATATAATATATATATATATATATATATATATATATATATATATATATAATTTGGCCTTTGTCAAACTTGCTTAAGTTCCCTGCCTTTCCCATCTGAAGAAGAAGAACACTGATTAACGGAGCTCAATATCGGGTGTTTTTTTTTTTTTTTTTTTTTTTTTTTTATATCCTGTCCCAACGTCTAAATTCTACCACTTTCATATAAATCTCTTTCGGCCAAATTCTAGTGTACACCCCCCCCCCCCCTTTATTTATCTACTGAGTGCCTGACCTGCCTCCTTGTGGCAAAGGGTGGGCAACTGTGGGTCCCAATAGGGAACAACTAACACTATTATCTTCTAATTTCATCACGTCTAAATTTAATAACATCAAAATTTTGCCCGACCTATTAGGCCTTTTAACACATCTTTCTCTAGCGTTCAACCCCAACCAGTGATTTCCAAACAGCAATCCCATTAAGCATTAATGTCAAAAGCATTAATGGTTTTTTTTTTTTTTTTTTTTAGGTCCTAGCTTAAGAAATCCCAGTAAACTAGGTAGCAGGACCTGCCAGAGCAACTTGTGATACTGGACACACCCAGCTAACCTCCACGTGGCGAGGTATGGGCAACGTCGGACCCCACTAGGGGTCTGGCGGCCAATAAGCTGGACAAACAATAGGCACAACACTGCACAGACATGGCCCACACACTTTCAAGTCTCTGGCTTGACAGTGTACTGTCCTCGATACAGTGAACACACGCGGAGAAAGGAGAAATCCCAGGTGCCGTCTGACACGAGCATACCTTATACTGGGAAGTATGTGTAGTGAAATGAAAACAATTATTTTTCTATATTATTGGTCGATCAGTTAGTAATTAATTGGTAACATCATAATTAGTTATTTACTTTTCACTTCTATTAATTACAGAAAAACAAAAAAAAATCAACTAACGTAATTCTTACATTATTATAATTCATATAAGAGCTAGATTAATTATATTAATGTAAATAATGTAATAATCTAATATTAAATTAAATTATGTCATAATGGCTGAACAACGTGCGTTTTCTTTTATGTGATTTCACAAAATTAATGCGCATGCATGAAACTCCTCGTACAGCGATATTTATCAATTTATTTCGTGAGTTTTCTGTTTTAACCAGAGATTTTTAACGGAATTTGTACCTAAATGTGACACACCTAGTACATTCATAGAAGTTCCGATATATGTATCCGGATGCAAACGCAGCTTAATAATTAACCTTTCGCAGAATGTGGAGAATTCTTAATCTAATTGAACTACGTAATTTACAAATCATTAGAAATTACAAGTTATTTCTAGATTTCGTAACCACTGTTAGTTATAACTTTCTGATAACGCAGTCTACAAAATAGTAATGATGATGATGACTATCCTATTATTAAACCACAATAAGAAAGACAAGTAGCAAAATAAACTCAATATTCTAGAAAGAAATTACAACATGCTAGCTTTTAAAGTTATCAAAAGTCTCTCTCTCTCTCTCTCTCTCTCTCTCTCTCTCTCTCTCTCTCTCTCTCTCTCTCTCTCTCTGTCTCTCTCTCTCTCTCTCTCTCTCTCTCTCTCTCTCTCTCTCTCTCTCTCTCCATGCAATAGTCGCATTAGGACATCAAGTAGTACAGCTGAACCGTCTCGTTCTCTTCTCTAATAACTACAACCATCAGAAGTTTAAATCTGACCTTCAATAATAGAAGAGCACGCATCCACGACCAGGATGGAAATGAACATCCAAGAAGGAAAGACTCGTAATAGACGACATCCGTTTATAATAAATGAAAAAGTTTGCCTTATCTTCCTGCTCTTAACTTAACGGGCATACTATGAGCAGAAGGTGAAGTAACACTGATATATATATATACAGGGTGTTTCAAAATTATGTATACACACTTTAAAAATGTATATTTGATGAACAATATATACAAATGTAAATTTTTTTTGAACAATTAACTTTAATTGTTCAAAATGCCCTGCATCTGCATTAATGCACGAGTAGCACTATCTTCAACAGATCTACATATTTAAATCCATAAATCAGGTGAAATGTTTTCTATTCTTGTTAAATTTTCATCCAAAATTCCTCCAATGTTTGCAGTTGATGACTCTAAACCCGATTTTTCAAGTATTCCCAAGCAAAAAAAATCTATAGGGGTTAGATCTGTCGACCTGGAGGATATTCAAATGCACTCCCTTGACGACCTATTCATTGATCATGAAATCATCGTCAAGATAATCGCACACAGCTGTGTAATAATGTGGAGGTGCACCATCTTATTGAATATAACGATGTATCTACAAACATGTCTCTGATTTTTAGTACAGCACAATCCCTCAACGTATCCAGATAATCTTATCCATTAACAGTGCCACTGAATCGACAGGGACCAATTATTCCAAGCTAAGTTATTGATATTCTGAATGCTCCTCAAATTTATCCCGCAAACGAGTAATTGTTAAAGGTGAGGGCGCTTTTGTTCCATATCGTGATTTCCAAGTACGCTGAACTTCATTGACATTTTCATATTTCCAATACCGTTTTATAATTGCCTTTCTTTCTTAAAAACTTAATTGGGTACTCCATCGTTTTAGAAGTATCTATAGAATAAAACAAAATTTATATTATTCTAAAACAATTGTCTATTTTTAAGCTACAAAATGAGGTCTAAGAAAATTAAATTGGTGCATATTGTTCATTAAATATAAAATTTTAAAGTGTGTATACATAATTTTGAAATACACGGTATATATACACTGAGTGATCACTGAATTATGACAGCCCCCATGAAAACTGAATGCGAACCCGTTGACCAGGTACGAGAGTGCGCAGTTAGTCGACCTACGTAGCATAGATAAGGTGTCAGTGGGTTCAGTAGGTAATAAAATTCCGAGCGTGATGGGCAAAATTTATCGGACAACTTTCTGCCGTGAAGCGCACACCATTTGTGTATAGTACGCGCCTTTGGTATGCAATAAAGAGTTCTTCTTCTTCTTCTTAAATAAATACGTTACATATGGAAATCAAGAATGGTACCGCGTGGTCATGTTAGATAAACATATCACGTGACCACGCTTAAACAAAAGCTTGTTTTCCCACAGTAAAACAAGCTTCTGTTACGTATTTTAGTATTTGTTACGTTTACCACGTCACCCGCATCTCTCTTCTCCCACTGGCTGAATAAATATCACTAGGAGGAAAATCATTTTAATGTATAGAAAGATATCGCATAATTTGCACTTCAACTATAATTTACTTCATTATTTTTAGTTTTAATCTATTTTACATTACATTGATTATTATCCTAATTTTCCATTCTCTCAACTGTTCATACGTAACCCATTTTTTTTTTTCTCCTCGCATTTTTCCCATCATATATATATATATATATATATATAAGGTCAGTGTTTTTACTGTTTTGATGTGAAATTTTTATCGCCGGATGCCCTTTCTGATGCCAATCCTCACCCTTTATCCGGGCTGAGGATATGCGGTGGTCATTCCTCGTACATTCCCTAACCTTCCGCATCCTCCGTATTTGGTGGTCACGGGCTCGAACCCCGGTCTAATTAAGAAACGTGTGCAACGGACTACTGCTCCTGCCCATCTGGCTACGGTTGCGCCTAATACGTAACATAATCTTTCTTATTGCTAATCTCTAATTGTATGTTGATGTAGGATACTCATCTTGCTGTTTGTTATTTGGTTTTTAGGAGCATTAGCAACTAAGGCCATATTGCTCCGGGATATGCGGTGGTAATTCCCTGACCTTTCCGCATCTTCCGTATTTGGTGGTGACGGGCTCGAACCCCGGTCTAATCAAGAAGCTGTGTGCTATGCATTGCTGCTCCTTCCCACCTGGCTACGGAGGCGCCAATACTCATCTTGCCAAATCCTTTGCCTTGTTGTTATGGGTATACGAGGAGTGATCATTTAAATCGCGAACTGATGCAAGATCTTATCTTAATTGTCATAATTTGAATCTTCTGTGGATTTCTCCTTCTATAAATACTCCCCCTTGAACTTTACACACTTTCATCACCATCGTGCCCATGCATTAAATGCTTCTTGCAAGCCATTTTTCAAAAGACTGCAAAGTGCTTCTGCTGTGGTTCTGCGGACGTCGTTGGTCGGACGCGAAAAGCTTGCCTTTCAGAACTTTCTTCAGGCGTAGAAACAGGAAGAAATCACACACGGGACTAGGTCCAGTGAATAATGGGGATGTGGCAGAAATTCGGCGCCTATGGTAGTGATCACAGCCTGCACAATATTAGCCGTATGGGGTCTGGCATTGTCTTGATGGAAAAACCATTTCAAACTGGAAAGTTCGGTTACAACGGAATATCCGTCCTACCAAGACACATTACCATACGCTTCGTTCCTCTCTTTAACTGTTTCCGACGCATTTAAGCCACGTCTGACACAATAATGAATCACATAAAGTAAAGTGCAGCCATTATCAACCCATTGCAGGATGGAAGCCTCCTCAACAATTCATGCTGAGGGAAATGGACCATAATCTGCCACGCTGGTCTAGTGTGGGTTGGCAGATCGACCGTATTCAGCAGTCAGGGGCTTAAACCCCGGTCTGCTCAAAGAGCGTGTGATACTGCACTGCCGCTCCTGACCACTAGGCTACAGAATCACATACCGCTGTTCAATCTGTATGTCCGATATGATACTTGCTTCAAAACAATCGTCAATGACACGCGGCTAAAAAAAACTCTCTTCACGCAACATTTCGACAACTACTGAAATACGTACACAGATTCTGATCAGTAGCGATCAGGGAGAGCG